>NC_080835.1:37823388-38128710 GCF_030435755.1 Ochotona princeps | reverse complement strand
ATCTACTTGAAAGCTTATTTTTGTGCCATCCCCCAAAGCAAAGAGTTTGACACACAATAGAACTCAGTAAATGAGTGTTTGTTGCCAACCTGAATGCAAGGACTCAGGTTATAGTCACAGCAGGATGCATAGGACTACTTCTCACCCTCTTGTCCAGGTAATGAGTAGGGCTACCAGGAACTGGCTACAATGTGCTACTCCCAGAGCAGACAGAACTACCCTCGAATGGGGAGGTCCAATGCGCTGGATCAGAGGTTGTGTTCAGTGTTGCAGAGTTGTTATTTTAGAAGGAAAGGAAATGCAGAAAGACAACAGCAATTTAAAAAGGAAGAAAGAAAGGAAGGAAGGGAGGAAGGAGGAAAAGGAAGGAAAGAAGGAAGGAAGGAAAGAAGGCAGGCAGGCAGGCAGGCAATAAAAGAATCTACAAGAGGCTCAACTTGGAGGTGTAAAGACTTTCCTGTTGGTACAACCTGGTAACACCAGGGCCTCCCTTCTGGGCAGTAAAAGTGCACCTATTCCTTGCAGGAATCAGATAGAAAACTATAACCTCTCACACTTCCCTCCAAACTTTAGGGCCAGCACTTGGTTTGTAAAACAGCTCTAGTGTTGGAGATGGGGGTGTGGGGTGATAAGAGCAGAAGCAGGCCAGATCTGGAGAAGGACTTCTTAGGCTTCAGGATGGAAGTTCCAAGTTCAAGCCCTGCCCCTTCTCTGCCCCAGCTGTGTGCCCTTAAGCAGGTGACTGAAATGTCCTGTATCTCAATCTCCTTATCTCTAAAGTGGGAAGGTAGTGATGTCTCACCTCAGAGGGTATTGACAGTAACACAGAAGCCAGGAGAAAACCTAGAGGTAAATCATGCTCTTGAATTTGCCAATGGATTATTAGATATCGAACACATAAGCAACAAAAGACAATATGAATAAACTGGATTCACAAAAATGTAACCCTTTTTGAATCAAGGGACAGCCTACAGAATGGGAGGAAATACTTAAAAATCCTATTGTTTTAGAAGGGTCTAGTATCCAGGATGTATAAAGAACTTCAACAAAGTATATAAAGAGTTCAATAGCAAAACAGCTCAATTAAAATAAACAATTTTTTTAAATGAACAAAGGACTTGAGTAGAAATTCTCCAAAAATATGCAAATAACCAAGAAGCATGTGAAAAGGTGCTGAGCATCACGATCAGGGAAAGGCAAATCAAAGGTGCTGTAAGAGGCTACTGTACCCACCATGGCGGGTTTTATGTTTGTAACAACAACCCGGGCAGGCTAGGGTGTGGAGAAAGCAGACCCTTCCTGCAGTGCAGATACCAGTGTACCACAAGGCAGACACTGAGCAGACCACTGTGTTGCCATCACAAAGTTAATCCAGAATTACTGTATTATCCAACGATTTCATTCCCAAGAATATATCCCAAAAGGTTAAAAACAAGTATTTCTCTTCTTAAAATGGGTGAATATAAATATTTATCACAGTACTCTTCACGACAGTAAAAACTTGGGAATAGTCAAATGCCAATGGACAAATGGATGAACGGAATGTGCCATGTCCATGTAATGGAGTAGCATTCAGTAATGCAATGAGGCAAAATGTGGGTAAGAGCTACAACATAGAAGAACCTTAAAAACATGCTAAGGGACAGAAGGCAGAAATAAAAGATGACCCAGTGTATGTTGCCTTTGGTATGAAGTGTTCTGGACAGGTCAGTCCAGGAATGAAATGAAATAGAGTAGCAGTTGCCAGGGGAATAGGGCAAATGGGAAGTGACTCCTTAACGGGGTTAAGTGTTCCTTTGGAGATGAAGAAAATGTTTCATAACAGGAAAAATGAGGACTGCACAACATAGTAAAAGTACTGAATGTCCTTGGACTGTACACTTTAAAATGATGAATATTAGGTCACATGAATTTTATTTCAAGTTTTTAAAACCCACAGTACAGGGAAGGCCACCAGCAATATTCTTGATGATGTGTCCCCTTCTCTGCCAGAAGCAGCTCTTCACAAAGGCTGAATGGCAAGATATGTTAGAAAGCTACAACACAGGACATATAAGAAGGAAATATCAGGGACAGAAGGAGATAGCTGGAGGTGTGGCTTTCCCAGCTGTGCAGGCATGCCCCACCTTGGGTGCACCGTGGGAACAAGCAGGACGACAGGCAGCAGGCTCTCCCCTTCAGACCTGAGGAGGCCACGGTGAGGACACCTGCAGACATAAAGGCCTTCAGTGGAAGTGGAGAGGCTCCTTAGCTTTATGGCATGGACTTAGATCCGGGAGCCTGCTCCTCCCACTGACCAGCAGTGTGGTCAGCTTGCCCAGGTGAGCTGACTGTGAAGTGAAAAGTCCCAACAGTATACTTTAGGGCTTAGGTAAATAGTCAGGGCTCAGGCTCTGACCCTGAAAACATGAACTGGAAGACACTCTAGTGTCTTCTCTACCTCTCCTTTTACACTCCCCTTCCCCACTTGTTTTGCTGATGGGGGCTGAGCCTTAGGGCTGTGGCACCACCCTCTGCTGCAACTGAGATCAGAATTTGGTGTCATCCCTTTGCAGTAGCTGTCCTTCTGCAACCTAGTTTTGCTCTCAGATTTAATGTCTTTGACAAAAGTACTTGACTGAGGTCCAAAGACTAAACAGAATGCTCTGAAGTGCTCCTTCCAGGGCAGAAGGAAGCAAGCTTGGGTGGCCCAAGACAAACACTTGCTGCGATAAGCACCATCACATCCACACAGGGAAGAAGTCAGCTTAGCAGTTGGGTCAGTGCATTGACGCCGGAGCCATGCTGCCTGAGTTCCAGCCACAACTCTTCCTCCCATGAGCTGTACAGATTGGTTAGAGGCTCTAGCTCCCTACACCTGCATTTCCCCATCTGGAAAATGAGAATAGTAACAGTGTACACAGAAGTTTCTAGCATTGTACCTGGAACATGGTAAGGTCTTCTTAAAGGACAGTGACTTTAACTCTTAGTGCTGGTATTAATTAATCTAATTACCTGGATGAAACTATGATGGTTTGTTGACTCTTACCAGAAGCAGCAAACCACCAAACCAGCAGGGAACAGCACCAAGCCTGTCAGAAAACTGGCCACAGATTATATTTTTACAAAATCTAATTTTCTCATGATTTGTTTGGGAAATGTTCTGTCTTTGAAATCTGGTGAGGACTCTGCCTTGGTTTTGGGCCGTGAGCTAGCTGGCTGCTCTGCCTGGATGGCACCTTTCCCACTTTATTCCGTGTTTCTCAGAAGTTACCTCTTCTGGGATCCCAGAGTGGGACCCTCATCCTAAATTCCAGCTACCCCCGCTTCCCATGCCTCGCACCAGTCTGCTCAGCTCTCCTTGTTCCTTCCCGGCATATCTACTGACCGCTCATACTCTTGCTTCCCTGACTTTGTGAGCTGCCTGCCCCAACCAGAAAGTCTTAGGAGTTTCTTGATCATTTTGTCCATTCTCTTCCTGCCAGAACCTTGCACACTGCCGGGCACATAGATTGGGCTTATTGAACAGTTGCCCTGTGTACAAGGGTCTGGAAAGCAGGATCTGTGGGTGAGTTCTGGTTTTAAAATTCACCTGGTTTTGACCTCCACCAAGCTGGCTCTCTGTGCCTGCCTTGGGCAGTGTCTGACATATGTCACTTCATTTCATCTTCACAACAGTGTTCCAGTTCAGAAAGCAGGCTGAGAGAAAGAAGCTTGCCAGGTCATTGGCTTGTAGGTGGCAGGGCCTAAGGCCTGTGCTTTTTCCTCACTGCACAAAGTAACGCCTCTGCCTTCCCTTGTTCCTGGCCTGCTGGGGAGGCCTCCCTGGGTGGTTTCAGAGCTGGCTGCTGCACAGGGCCAGAAGGTGCATCGCTCCTCACCTGCCTGAGCGTGTGGGCAGCCCCTGGCATGTGCGCACAGTCAGGTGGTCCAAGTAGTTTTCAGCACCCGGGGGTGGCAGGCTAATTAACCGCTCCAAGCAGCTAGGGGCCATGCTGCTGGCTGTGACCTATAATGGGGCTCCCTCCACACCTTCCCTGACGGAGCAAGGGGCAGGGCAGGGCAGGGCAGAGCAGCCATATGAGATTGTCTTCACATAGTGTTTTCTGGCAAAAGAAGACACTGGACAAAGGCAAGGAAGATCTGAGCTTGGATCTTGACTACGCTGTTGGCTCCAGTCCCCAGCAGCTCTGAATCCCAATTCTTGTAAAATGCAACATAAGCCTGCCTGCCTCCCGGACTTGCCAGAAAAAGACAGGCAACACAGATAACCCACGCACAAAATTGTTGGTAGCAGTTTTTTATCGATTGCTGTTCACTGTTAGCTTCAGTCTCCTTTTCTAAAAGATGAGAGGTTCTGTTTGATAGCTGTAGTCCTGGTACACAGTATCAAGTTCCAGATTTGTGTGGTTCTCAGCACATACCCCTGGCCCTGCTTTACAGGTATTCTGGGGCTCATGGTTAACGAGCTGCTTTCCCAAGCCCCTGGGCTGGGTAGCCATTATATTAGCAGCTTCCTCATTTCTCATCCTCCCTCTCTCCTTCTCTTCTTTTTTTTCCTTCCTTCCTTCAGCCTTTCTTCTTTCTTTCCTACTTTCCTATTTATTTTTTATTAAGCATCTTCTAGCATAGCTGCAAGCAAGTCAAGGTCCCTGCTACTATGGATCTTTTTAGTTAACTGGGGAGAAAAATAAGGAACTCTGCAAGAAAAATAAAATAGGGATCCATGGTGCATCATGTTTCACTCCTACAGGCAGTACTAGCATCTACACAGGAATGCCAGCTCAAGTCTGAACATCTCAGCTTCAAATCCAGCTAATGTGCTTGGGCAGGCTGCAGAGGATGATCCACGAGCTTTGGTCCCTGTCACACATGTGGGAGACTAGAATGGAGTTCCTGGCTCCTGGCTTTAGCCTTGTCCAGACCTGGACATTGTGTCCATTTAGAGGGTGAACCAACAGATGGACCATCTTTTTCTTTCTCTCTGCCTCTCCCTTTCTCTCTCTGTTGAAAAAAAAAAGCACTTTGCAAAGTAGGAATTAGGATGATGCAATAGCAAGTGAAAAGGGGTCTAGAAATTCTACTTTTGATCAGGAGTCAGGGAATTTCTACAGAAATGGTATTTGAAACACTTTAAAGGCCAGAACAGATCAATCATGCTCACATTGGGAGAAAAGATATCAGTCAGACTAAAGGGACCCTGAGGCAAAATGGGGACTAGCTCTTGTTCCTGCACTTGCTGAAAAGAAGTACACAGTAAACCCGTAGCTTTGCTCCTCCACCCCAGTAAGGCAGTCAGCCTGTATCAGTCAGCTGCACTTAAGATCCTGAGTAATTCCACGGTGTCCCGCCTGTGGTTAGTTTACTGAAGGTGGCAGAGGCTAATCATGGTCATGTTCCTCAGACCCTGGTCACTTGAAAGACTGTCAAGTCCAGGTGCAAATGAAGGCTCTTTAGAAACTGTCATTTGTGGGATGCGTAGTACTCTCCATGCATACCCTTCCCTCAAGTTAGTATGCCTTCTGCAATCCAGCCCTACAGAGTAAGGATGTGAGAGATGAGACTCTTTGGGCAGGTGCTCAGGAGCCTTGCTACTTTCTGATGCAAAATCTTTTCTTTCCAGGCTGCTGACTCTGGATGACCCACCATATCCATGGGGGATAATTAAGAGACCCCCAGCAGAATTCATGACAAGTTTGCAGGCATCCCCAGGGCAGGGTATTTGGGGACAGGGCTCTCTTTACTTGTGTTTTGTTTTCTGATTGCAAAAAAATGTATACTAATTCTAAAAAGTTGGAATAAAAATACAGATCATTCACAGTCATGTAATTATCCCTAGTAAGAGTTTGGTGTACTGCTATAGCTATTTTGGAATAGTATTTAGGAATTGTTGCAGTATACACACATTATTTTCATTTAATTTATGCAAATGTAGGGGTGTGATTTATTAGCATATATTCACCTTGTTGTAAAGCCTTATTTAGCCTTAGTGACTGGGGTTCTCAAAGACCTGCTGCTCCAAAGGGCAAGTTCACTATCACCTGCTACACCTATTCTGGTGTGATTCTTGTCATGTGTGTGCTCACCTGCCTCTCTTTCTCATCAGGATGCATGTTTGAGCAGGGCAGAACAAGACTGTTCCATCATCTCTTCTCCAGTACCTCTAACATGGAGTTGGCATAGAATGGGTGGAACAAATGTCTCTGTAGCCCAGGGTGAGTGTTCTGGGATCTTATAGTTGGCTGTGTATAGATGAGCAGTGCTGATTAATAGTAAGGATGGTGCTCCTATCTCTGCTAATGACTAAGGGATCAAATTAATCACTTGGCTAGAATGTTGTATTCCTCATCAAGGTATCCTTGGGTGCCTAGGACAGGACTTGGGATGCAGAGGATGCTCAGTGTTTGTTTCCATAAGGCTGGAAGACCTGCTTGGAGCCATTTAGCTGGAAGATGTGCACTTACTATCACTGCAGTCCCAGGACTTGGGTCTACACTGCCCTCAGACATCACAAGAAAACTTAGGCTCGGAGACTTGGCTGAGGTCACTATGTTGGCAAGTGGCAGGCCCAGATGGTGGCAGCCTTACATCCCAGAGGCCAAGATCTAGCCCAGTCTCTACAATGCACTCACTTGCTTTATGCACAGGCCCGCTCTTCAGTACTATCCTACAGGATAGAACTTGCCAGCTCACCTCCTTCACATTTCTCTGGCAGGGTAAATAGCTCAAGTTTGGGGGTCACTAGCAGAGATTAAAAATTCACCCTGGAGGCCCAGTCCTCCCCGTGCTCAGTATAGGCCTCTGGGTCAGGTGGGGGCTGCTCCTGGCTTAGCTACACCCTCACCGCCTGACTGCTTTTCCCTCTGTGTCCTTCACCTCCTATCTCTTTTGCAGCTCCATTTCCCCTCTTGTCAACAAATCTCTCAACAATGTTTTCCATCAGTGCTAACTATTTCTGTCCCTTTTATCAGAGTTCTTTCCTTTGGTAAACAGTTTCCTGGCATGGGGTAGGCAAGCCAGGCTATGGTGCCAGCAAGCACCATGTGGGCAGGGGTGAGGGGTGAACAGGCATCTGGATAAGGGAAGAATTGAGCAGTCATGGGCCAGGCCACATCGGGAAGGACTGCTTTCTGCTCTGATAGTGCTAGTGTTGGTAGCAGTAGCAGCAAGATACTCATTCACTCCAATTGCAATTTCCTAAAACCATTCTTTGAAATGGCAGTGCATACACAGGCTTTGGAAACAGACAATCAGCAACAGGAGCCCAAAATAGACTCAAAATCAGCAGCATTTTGTTTTGCTCAAGGTTTTTCAGGCTTGCAAGAGGAGGAAAGAAAGGATCCAGAGCATTTTCTGTGTCTAAACACACATCTATTTTACAATAAGACAGATGACTCGTATTCCTGCTATTAAACCCAACAGCATCCACTCCCCACCAACCGCCCCTTCTCAGAAGACCTCGCCAGCATTTCCTTTTGTGGCTGCAAGAGAAGCAAATAACCGTTCACGCTGTCTCCAGTGCAGCATGCCTCTGCCTCCTCCAGATCTGCCTGCTAGCTCCTCTCTTACAAGCTGGGGTTTTTATAAATTAACACTGTGCATGCTGCCACAGTGGCTCCAGTGACTTGCTGGAAGGGACTATGAGAGCCAGACCCTGTTGGAGTGAAATAAACCCATGATTTGCTAGCAGATACCTCAATCTCTCTCTCTCTAGATTAACAAATTATTTGGAAAACAAAGTGACACACAGAGAGAAAAAGAGAGATCTTCCTGCAATGGCTTACTCCCTGAATGTCTGCAATGGTCAGGCATGGGCAAAGCCAAAGTCAGGAACCCAGAACTCCAAAATAGGACCTGGAAGTTGATAATAATTGATAATAAGCATTCACTAAATATTAGCTGTTCTCCTCCCAATTGGTTTGTATGAATTTTATTCCAACTTTTCTAAAATTTGCATAGGAATGGTTGGCTTTGGCTATTGCTAGGCACCTCATAGATCCCACTTGGGGGACAAAAAGTTCTGGGAAGGCTCCTGCCCTGATCTCATGAAGTGGAAAGTGCTATAAAACTCAGAGGCACAGCATACCAAATCAACCCAGCTACCCTCCTGGCATGGGGAGCAAACACCATCTCTGAAAATGCGCTTTTTCCTGGATATAACCTCTAATTGGACAATTGTAGGTCTTCAGGCCATGTGCAGACTTTATGACTTTGAAAGCTCTTAAACTTGGAAATTTATGAATGGGATTTATTTATTTCCATTACTCTCTGACTCATGCTGTTGACCCAATGAAGAGCTGGGCCTCCGTTACTAATTTCTCTTTGCCAGGTGGTTGTTACGCTGCCTGTGCCTCTGAGAGCCACAACTACTTGGTACCAAAACCTGGACAAAGCTGCCTCTGGCTGCTTAAAAAATTGCCCTATGCCCAGGTAGATTTCCTGGGAAAGGAACATAGTGCTTGGGAACTTCTCAGCAAAGTGTCACAGTTTATGTTTTTGGAGCCTTTTAGTCCTTCTCATAAAAAACTTCATGCAGGCTGAGTGGAAGGCATCCAGCACTGAGGAGGGATTGATTCTGACTGATGTCAGCTGCCTGTGGGTACCCAAACCTAAGAACTCTCTGGGAGGGAAATAAAGAAGGTACAAAGACAGGTCTGAACCAGTGTACCAAGGTGACTAACTGCAGATATAAATTATGCCAGTTAGAATTACATAAGCTTCTCTAATGAAAAATATCACTATGTGTGTAAATAGAGTACAGTTCTCATTCACACAGTGATCTCAGGCTATTTCTGGTTAATGGTGGCTGTCTTCCAGCTAACGATTCAAGACTCCAGCTCATTCGATTGTATGCAGTTTGAGTAAAACACCAAGATGATAAAGCACAAATTTTGGAGGACAATTTGCTACAGAAAGGAAAATATACCAAAATGGAGGCCACAAAAGATTTGGTGTTGTATGCAGATAGAATGCCACCTGGTTGGTGAAGAGAGCCATCACTAATTTTGTCTGTGATTCCTCAGCTTTTTGAGCAGTGCCAAGAATGCAGTAGCTGCTCAGTACATGTTTATGCATCAATGAATATCCTACAAACTTTATTCCCTTTTCCCTAACTTGGGTCACCTGATAGAAAGTTCAGATTCATGGACAACTGTTTCAGGCTACTTCAAAGGTTTAACAGTTGAGTCCAGAGTCCAGGGATTGGTCAAGTGTTTGGTCCCCAAACCCTGACACTTTGGGCTGTCTATCTTACTTTAAAATCCTTTTATTGAAGTGCAGTTTTAGAATTATATAAATTTAGGTCTATCCAAAATAATTGGGTGCATAGGTATTAGGTTTAAATTCTGTAGTTGCCAAACGGAAGTTCCCCCAGAGGACATAAAGGCCTACAGCTGTAAGAGTGACCTAGCTCATGAGCCAGCCCAGTTGACAGCCGTGTGGAGTTGGATTCTGAAGGAAAGTATGCTGTGATTGATTAGCAATGTCTGTTATATGCATGAAAGAGGAAAACGATAAGAAAAGTACCATAAAACTTTCTATTGTATACAGGGATACTTCAGAAAGTTCATAAAAACTAATGATGTTTATTTAGATACAAAACAATAAATCAATGTGTAGTTTTTTTATCCTATGCCTTTTCCATAAACTTCCTGATGATGTCTAATATTATGGATTGAGGTCCTAGTGTTAAGAAGTGAGGCCCAGGGCCTGGCACGATGACCTAGCAGCCTAAGTCCTTGCCTTGAAAACACCAGGATCCCATATGGGCACCGATTCTAATCCCGGCAGCCCCACTTCCCATCCAAATCCATGCTTGTGGCCTGGGAAAGCAGTTGAGGATGGCCCAAAGCCTTGGGCCCCACATGGGAGACGTAGAGCAAGTTCCTGGCTCCTGGCTTCGGACTGGCACAGCACCAGTCATTGTGGTCACTTGGGGAGTGAATCAACGGACAGAAGATTTTCTTCTCTGTCTCTCTTCCTCTCTGTATATCTGACTTTGCAATAAAAATAAATAAATCTTAAAAAAAAAAAAAGTGAGACCCAAAGTGGACAATTAGTCAACAATTGCCTTTGGAAATACAGGCTGGAGGACCTAAGGACATGGTTGGAGCCTGAATGAAAAGAGATAATATGATAGCACATGTGCTGGAAAATATAGAGAATTTATGAAGGCTAAGGTTCTGGGCTTACTGCTTCTGGGAGAAGCAGGTGAGGATGGAACATGGGGCAGTTTCAGATCCAATAGTGATTTGTTTCCAGCAGGGCTGGTTTGACCTCATTTGCAGCAGGTTAGAGTGGGAAAGAGGGACCTATTGTTTCTCCTTAGTTTTTTCTCCAAGAGAAATGTTGCAAGGAAGGTGCATAAGGTGAAAGGGCCGTGAGTAGGTGGCTGGAGGGGTGTCTGGACCCCCGGATGCCCCTTATTCAGACCTGAGCACAAAGGGCACCAGCCAACCTGTGAACATCCTGACTCATCACTGTCTAAGACCTGCCCTGTGCTGGCTGCTATTGGTCTAGAGACATCTGGGTCATGGACTACTTACCACCCCAGGGATCTCACATCCAGAAGGGAAAGAGAAGTCCTGTGTCTCCTGGGTGCTAGAGTTTCAAGAGGAAAAGAATACTTACAAATTAAGCAGAAATGACAAATCATGAGAACTACCTGATTTTTTAGCAAAGTGCAAATGAGAGCACCTGCATGTTTTTTCAATCGAGGAAAGAATTCAATCAGTAGTTGTAGGACAGATAGCCAAGCTGTGATGTGGAGGGTGTTAGGGAGATGGCATAATTGATTCCGCTTTAGAAGGAAGGTCGGGACCTTGAAAAAAGACATGTAAGGAAAAGTAGACAGACCAGCAAGGCAGGGGAGGTGTTTCCAGCAGAAAAAAATCACAGCCAATAGGAGAACATGAACACACATCTGCAATTGTGAGAGTATGTAGTGAGGTTGGACAGATCGACAGGAGACTGCCAAGGTCTTGCTGGCGTCCAGACAACAGGTGGGAGTGAGGCTCCTGAAGAGCCCTGTCCTCATTCAGAATCAAGGACTCTGAAGCAGAGCAGCCATCCCAGTTCTATACTTCCAGCTGCTCTTGTTGCAGAAACACAGATGCTTGGTAACCAAGGGATAGTCTATTTAAAGCTGCTTTTAAGTCAGTTCTAGAAAGGATGCAAACGGGAGGGGGATAAGAGATGTCACAAGGCAGAAAGCCTGAAACAGGAATTCAGGATGTTGGGTTTCAGGCTGGGCTATGTCCCTGAGCCTACTTTTTGCTTCCTGGGACCCCAACCTAAACTGCTGAGCTCTGCCTGGGTTTTTTCTAAATGGAAATCTGGTTCCTTGTTCTATGCACTGTCAGTGCACACGCACTTTTAGGCATTGGTCATTCAGCCTCTAAGACTAACTTTGAGGGCTACAATAAGCAAGAGCTAGATAACAAGCAAGCTTTAGTCTGATTTCTGCTGCTCTAACAGGATGCATAAGCAATTTATAAGCAACAGAGAATATCTAATGCAGTTCCAGAATCTGGGGAAAATTACAGGACACAGTGCTTCCATCCAGTGCGAGCCTGTGCCATGCCACGCTGTAGCAGACGCAGAAGGCAAGAGAGGGCCACTCTCTTGATAAGTATGCTCTCCTGTGATATGACCTTAGTCGCTTCACTGGGGCAAAGGTCTCATGACCCAGGCTCCCTTAGCAGATGCCACTTGCCAACACTGATGCATTTGGGATTACAGTTCCAGTACATGAAGTCTCAGGACACCCCCAAATCATGGCGAAGTCCGTCCCCATTCTGTCATCCTGGGCCTGCTTTCATAGACATTCTTCTGCTCTTCTTTGCTCTGGGTCAGCCTCTGCTCACATGCGGCCACTTCAGCAAGCCCTCGCACCAGACCCTCACTGTTGGGAATGTTCTTTCTTGCACTACTAACTCCTTCGCTCTCCAAATTAAGTGCAAATGTCACCTGCTCCAGCAAGCTTTCCCTGGTTACCACAGCTGGAATTCTTTTGCTCCTCCTTACCACATTCTAGAACTTACACAGCATGTGTGATGAGTCACTTGGGTTTGAACTATTTATGTCTTCTCTCACCCTCACAATTTTTAGCAAAAGTTTCATTGGGAGCAGCTTTGTGGTGGAGTGGGTTAAGCCACAACTTGCAATGGCTACATTTCATATTAGAGTACTGGTTCAGGTCCAGGATGCTCTACTTCCAATTCTGCTCCCTCCTAATGCACCTGGAAAACCTAAAGAATATGGCTGAAGTGCTTAGGATTGACCCTGCAATCCTTGAGGTAAGCCAGGATCAAGTTGTGGGCTCCTGGCTTCAATCTGGGTTGGACATAGCCATTGTGGATACTTAGGGAATGAACAAACTGGTGGAAGAGCTTTCTCTGATTTTGATCACTTTAGTTGTCAAATAAATAAATTTATTTATTTTTAAAAAGAGTTTTAATTGTACATTTGTATGAAGTACAATAGCATAGTGTTAGGACCTTGAGCTTTGTATCTTAACATATTGGAAAAACACATAGATAGGGATGTCAACTCCAAGGTGTTTCTGGAGTTATAAACTTAGATAAGTTACAAGCAATGTAGTTAGTCTGAGTCTCAGTATTCCTATCTAAAAATGCAGATAAAAATAATTGTTTCAGACCCAACACGGTAGCCTAGCAGCCAAAGTCCTCTTCTTGCATGCGCCAGGATCCCATACGGGCGCCAGTTCTAATCCCGGCAGCCCTGCTTCCCATCTAGCTCCCTACTTGTGGCCTGGGAAAGCAGTCGAGAATGACCCAAGCCTTGGCACCCTGCACCCATATGGGAGATCCAGAAGATCCTGGCTTTGGATCAGCTCAGCTCTGGCCATTGCAGCCACTTGGGGGAGTGAATCATCGGATAGAAGGTCTTCTCTTCCTCTCTGTATTTCTGACTTTCCAGTAAAAAAAATAAGTCCTTTTTAAAAGGTTACTTTTATCAGAAGTATATTATGAGCATTAAAGAAGATGATTTGTATGAAGTAATAATGAAAATTACGTAATGGAAGCTAATTTTGAGTAACTGCTTATTTAGGTGCTGCACTAGACTCTAAAAGTAGTGCATTTAAAATATTTGGGGTAAGGCTTAGTGCAGTGGCAAAGCAGTTAATCCTCTGGCTGCAGTGCCAGCATTCCATATGGGCAACTGGTTCCAGTGCTAGCTGCCCCACTTAGGATTCACCTCCTTGCTTATGGCCTAGTAGAGCAGCAAAGGATTGATCACGTCTGTGGAGCAATATATCCAAGTGGGAGACCAGGAAGACGCTCTTGACTTCTGGCTCAGCTCCAGCTGTTATGATCATTTGGAGAGTGAACCAGTGAATGGAAGATCTCTCCCTGTCTTTCCTTCTCTCTGTCTTCAAACAAAAATCAGTCTTTACCAAATATATATATTTGGGTGGAGGCACGTGTTTCCTCTATCAGCTGAGCCACTAACACCCCGCTTTAGAGTACTTGAGCTTGTATCCGAGTTCCACCCCCAGTTCCAGCTTCTTGCTAAGGCAGAACCTGAGGAGCAGTGATGTAGCTGGCCTCTTGCCATCCACATGACCGTGATCGTGTTCCTGGCTCCTGGCTCCTGGCTTCAGCCCAGCCCAAGTCAGAGCAGGCATTTGGGTGGTGAGCTGGAGGATGAAAGCTGTCCTTTGTTTCTCTCTCTCACTCTTGGTCTCAAATAATCACAGTTAGTAAAATATCTTTAAGTGTCGAAATAACTATAGATTTGCAGAGATTCATAGTTAGTACACAGTTCCCATGTATGTTTCCCTTAGTTTCCTAATGATGACATTTAACATAATTTACAATAAAGAATCAAAGCCAGGAAACCAACGTTGGTGTGAAGTGTGAGTGTGGTTCCTGGTCACTGCGTCACTTGTGTGGGTTCATGTAGCCACCACCACCATCAAGTTGAAGAGCTACTCCACCTTAACAGAAATCTCCTGTGTTACTGCTATATAGTCACACCCTCTCCCTTGTGCTGTTCCTACTGCTAGCAATCATTTTGGTTTTTATCAGGAAAATGTTGTCATTTCAACCACATTGTCTAGCTGAAATGACAGTAGGTGACCTTTTAAGGTTGCTTTTTCAATTAGTATGACATCCTTGAGATCTGTTAAAGCTATATATTAACAATTCATTCACTTGTTACTGTCGGATACTGTTCCATGGACATAGCATCAATACAGCAAGGCTTAACCACTGAAGAACATTTGTAATATGTCTGGTTTCAGCCTATACATATAAAACTGCTCTAAATTTTGGTGTATAGATTTTCATGTGAGTTTAAGTCTTCCTGTCTCTGGGATACATGTTCAGGAGTGACTGTGTTGTCTCCATGGTAAATGGCTAAATGGTAAATGTATGTCTCTGTCTTTTAATGCGGAGTCAGGCTGTTTCACACAGCGTGGTTGGACCTTCCACACTCCCATCAGGCCTGTGAGCACTTCAGTTTCTCCCTATCTTTGCCAGCATTTGGCACCATCTGTATTTTGTGTTTGAAGTATTCTAGTGGATGAGATATTTCACTGTGGTCTTACTTGGGATCTGCCTAGTGGCATTGAACCTCTCTTCACTGCTTGTTTGCTATCTGTCTCTCTATGTCATTTGAACATCTTCTAACTGGACTGTTTGCTTGGGGAATGTGGAGTTTTGAAAGTGAGTTGTATATGCTAGATAGGAGTTGGTTGCATGCTGTGCAGTATGCACGGCTAGCTTATCTGATCTTACATAGCGTGTAAACAGGATACTGATTATCTCAGTAGATGAGGAAGCTGAGGCACTGAGAGGTTAGCTCTGTGCATGGCATTCAGCAGAAGTTCAGGAGAGAATCTATGTGTTTATGGAGCTCAGGTATATGTAATTCATGATACAATGGAGGAAATGGATAAGGAAGGGGAGAGAGGGCCAGTACAATGACTCAGTGGATAAGTCCTTTCCTGGCATGTGCCAATATCCCATACAGGCACCAGTTCATTTCTCACCTCTTCCACTTCCCATCTAGCTCCCCACTTGTGGCCTGAGAAAGCAGTAAAGAACAGCCCAAATTCTTGGGACCCTGTACCTACATGGGAGACCCAAAAGAAGCTCCTGGTTCCTGGCTTTGAATCAGCTTGGGCTAGCTGTGGTGGTCACAGGAATGAACCAGCAGACAGATCTTTCTCTTTGTCTCTCCTCTCTGTAAATCTGCCTTTCCAGTAAAATAAAATAACTTAATCTTAAAAAAAAAAAACAGGGGGGTGGATGGGGAAGGGAAAGTTAAGACTAACAATGAACAGGGGATGGGGTTAATCCTAAATCATCAGCTCATTTAACAGGTTGCAAAGTTGAGATACAAGCATTAAAACTGATTTTTATCCATCTGGAAGTCCTATGAGGCCTGTGCAAAGTACCTTTTTCTCTTGTGTGTCACAAGTTGGAGGAACAGGTGCCCTCTTTCTATGAAAGGGTAATTTTTAAAGGAAGGTGTGTCTCCTTATTCGAGGGTGCTAGGAGGCAGCCTCCTGGCCACAGATACACAGCACCCAGGTCAGAATGCTAGGCACTGAACCCAGTTTGGCTGTGCAGAAAGTGGGAACTAAGTGCTTGGCTTCCCTGTAGTTTCTATCTGCATATCTGTAAAGTGGGAGTCATTATCATTTTACCATGGCTGCCTGGCAGGGTGGTTGTGTTGATTAAATGGAATGCAGAGATTGGGTCACACATGTGGATTCTGGCTGTAGCTCTTCCCTTTTGAGTTGTAGCATCTCAAGCAAGCTGCTTATCTTTCCTCGGGGGGATAATCACAGAACCAATCTTACAGGCTTGGAGTGAGGGTTAAATGAGATGACGCACACAGAACACTTGCACAGAGCCTATCTCAGGATAAACATGATTCATACAAGCATTTATTGAGCATTTACTTTGCACCAGAATCTGTTCATGTAACACTCAACCAAAACAAGATCCAAGACCAAGATAAGGATTAAAATGCAAGAAGTTTTTGCAGGGAGGGATCTCCAGGAAGCAGCCTGTAAGGTTCAGGAAGAGAGGTGAGGAAAGAATTGCTTCTTGGGCAACTGAGGTCAGTCCACCTGGCACCTTCAAAGAGACTTGCAGGGAACACACTGGAATATACACCAAGGGGCAAGAATACTGGGATGTTTGCCATTCTTGCTAGCAGGAGGGTCACAGCTGGGGCATTCATTCCAGTGCACATTTGGCCTGCCCAGCAGCTGGGCTTAGTATGCTGTTTCCATGGCCAGACATTATCCTCAAGAAAGAGGCAGGAAAATGCTGGCTGAATAAGAGAACTGATATGTAAGAGGTGGGTCCAGGAGGCTCGGGGGCAGCATCTGCCAAACTGCTTTAAGCCTCGTAGTGTCCACTCATTGACCGCATGCAAGGACTCTCTGAGATCAGCTCTCCTGTGATCCCCTTTCCATAGCTGAGGAAGCTGAGTGTCAGAGAGGTCTTACAACTTGAGCCAGATCTCATTGTCAGGTTGATTTGAGAGCCTGCATACATAACCAGTAGCTTCCAAGAATGCATTTTGCAGAATCCTCAGTAAAATATGTTTTTCAATACAATCCAGCTCCCAGATACATACAGATTAAGGAAATTAAGCTCTCACAAAACATTATGCATCCTTACCATTTGAACTGCACTCTTACATTCTTTTCTTTCTAAATTCTAAGGTTCTCAAGTGTTATTTTAAAACTAGTATTAGTTACCCACTAACACTGTTTTCATAACCCAGTAATGGCAGCACTGCACAGTTCAGGAAAGGTGGTGCTGGAGTTCTGCTTTGGAGGACAGCATGGATTGAGGACAATGATTGCATCAGGGCTGGTGCCCAGGAAAGCTTGCTCCCTGCGCTTGCCCTTCTCCAACATTCAGAGCCCATGAGCAGCTGTCCCCTGGGCTTGCAAACAGGAGCCTAGGCTGGCTCACTTTGACCCAGATTTGTCCCCAGTAGGATCTGCTCAGCCACCTCCCTGGGGACAGGCACTGTCTCAGGCTGTGACCTTCAAGTCACCAGCTCTCTCCCTAGGAGGCGAGGTTATGCTCTGTCCCTGTAATGCTGTCACTTCCTCCCCCTGAGTCTCTCTGTGGAAGATTGTTCCTCTAATCAGGATGGAGACGCAGCTCATTACAAGCTGGTGAGGCAACGGCTCCGTGCTCAAGCCCGAGACAGGCTGTCTGGGAGCTGGGCCAGCCTCCCACCGCCCTGGACAACAGGGCAGCAGCCTCAGCATGGAGCCAGCCCACTGGGTTTGTTTGCCCCTTCTCAAGGGATCCAGGCAGACAGACACTGTTTGCTGAGACTTTCACAGCTTTGGTTATTGCGAAAACTCTACCCTCTTCAATGAAGTTCATGCTACTTCCAAGAGCTTCAGAACATCTAGAAAACATGCTAGCTAGTGGAACACTTTGCCGTACACCAAGCACAGAGCTGAATGTTTTTCATGCCACTAGCTCTGTGCTTTTGGAAGCAAAGCCACTAGGCAGGTGTGAATATGCCCAGCCTGCAGATGTAGAAGCAGAAGCACAAGATGTGTGACCATCTTAGCAGCTAGGAAGTGACTACAGCTCACCTGGCCCAACAGGCTCAGTATTTGCCTTTTGCATTTGTTGCTTCCAAAGGCATGACCCCGTCTCTCCCCTCCGTTCTGGGTTTCAATTCTGACTTTACACTGCTTGGTGGCCAGGAGAATTCCTACCAGTGACTCTGCCTCTCTAAGCCAGGCCTTCTGGGATAATGGAACCTCCTTTAAGGCTGTTAGGTACAGTAGATATAGTGAAGCGCAGAAATGCATCTCTCATAGCTCCTGACACCTAGAAGTGCTCAATCTGTTTATAAAATGGTCGATTCTAATTTTTTTCCTGACTTGTCAGTGTCCCACAACCATTCCATGCAGGTTTGAAGCCATCACCACCCTGATGGGCACAGTAAACCACTTGCAGCTGCCTCCCTCATTCTCCGGGGTATCATTTGCTTATGCGTGCTCTTGCCCTCCTCCAGCACCTTCGATCTGACTTTCCCAGCAGAGATCTTGGGTTGGACTCTTGCCTCAAGGAGAGCTGGAAGAACCCTTTTCTTTTCTGCAGCCATAGACCCCTCTGCCCAGGATAAGGGCACCAGCCATGTGGCAGCTGGTGCCGGAATTCTCATTAGTTGCAGTGTAATTACCGCCTGCAGTACTGTATAGGTTTTTAATAACAGGAAGTCCCAATTAGTTGCTTGTTACTTCAGAAATAATTACTGAGCGTGGCCCTTTGTCTCTGTTTTAATATCCACATCATCCCAAACTACACAGGCCTGAGACAGTGGGCATTTCCTGCTAAGGATGTTCTGGGCAGTGTGCGAGCTCTGTACAGTCAACTCTGCATCTCTGGGTTGCAGACATCTGCCTGGGATGAGTGAGGAGTGGCCTCAGCTGTCTGTCATCCCTGAAGACACACTTGCAGAGAAAAGCCTGGGCCTCTCCCTTGAGCTGGGGCAGAGACAGTGTCTGTTTCTCAAGATGAGGAGAGTCTGAGACATGCCAGCTGCCACAGAGGCAGGAAACGGGCCACTGGCCTTCATGTATGAACCATGCCCATAGCATACACCTCTGCATATTGGAGGCCACTGACAGAGCAGAAGCAGATGCCTCTACCACATAACAGTAACAGAAGAGCTGCTTACCAGGGGGTAGGGATAGGGTGTGCTCTTTGCTTTTTCAAGGCAGAGCTCCAGCCCCAGCCCCGTCCTTAGCCATACTTGTAATCTGCTGCCCTGCTGGGACTTGAGAGAACTTGGGAGATGCCAGGGGAACCTCAGGGTTCACACTGAATCTTTGAGCTGTCTATGCTCCAAGGAAGCCATGCCTAGGTAAGGTACATGGCTGTTTGAATCCTGATGGGCTTCCAGCTTTGGAGGGCCCCTCTTGTCTGACCTGTTTTCATGATCTTTGCCACTTTAACTCATATTCTTTTGCACTGATGATGCTGCTATGGTGCCGGTGAGTTGAGTTTTGTCTGCTGAGGTTGTGTAGGGATGAGAGCTAATGTGTTAGGTAGTGACTACAGAAGATTTGCAAGTGTTGACTCACTTAGCCCTCACAGGCAACTCTGCAAGGTCAGGTGTGACTATTATGGTCAGCCTCAATGTGCTGATGAGAAATCTGAGGTCCACAAAGGGGGTCAGTTATTTCCCCCACAGTCACCCAACCCATCTGTGGCAAAGCTAGGAGAATCTGCTGCCAGGTGATGTGAGTACACAGTCCAGCTCTGGACCACTAGGTTAACAACCTGCTTCTCCCAGGAAGCAGGCTGCATCACACTGAAGCAGCATCCCTCTGACTTTTCTTTCTTTGGCTCTAAGTGATATATTATTTCCTAGCCAGCTTTGCTTTGGGTGCTCTAGTTTTTTTCTTCTGTAGATCTCCTGTTGGTTTGGGGTTCCATCTGCATTATCTGACTGCCTCTCCCTCTGGATCCTCTGCAGCAGCTGCAGTCAATTACCCTCTATTATTTGTGTCTCTGCAGCTTCTGAGATGAGTGGAATGACAGGAAAATCTTTGGGCCTGGTCTAGTGGCTGCTACTCAGGCCACTCTCATGGAGATGAAAAGCCCTCTCAGTCATCGCTCAGGCCAGCTCTCAGTCTTTTTGGCCATGGCCTATCCTTATTCCCTCATGGCCAGCTTGTTGTAAGAAGAATGGGCACTGCTGAGATGCTCCCACCCCACCATGACACCGTGATCCTTGGTCTCTTTCTCCCTACAACTCCTTGGCAAAGAAACTGCAATCTGCTTGGCTGGAGAAAGCCAGTGTGAATTGATTTTTCCCCATATGTTTCTCTTTCACTCCAGTTCCTTTCTTCTACTGCAAACCACAAAATTGTCTTCTTGTTCATCATCTGGGCTTTTCGTGGGTTTAGAAGTCCATCTGGAAAATTGTGACCCTTAGGCAGAAACACTGCACTGCAGACCAGACACTAAGGGGTCTATGAATGTGCTAAGACTGGAGATTAGGTAAGTCAGCAAACAAGTGTGGTCTTGGAGGAGAGGTATATGGGAGTCAGGCATGAGCATAAAAAGAAAAGAAAAACTGACCTCATACACCTATACCTTAATTGGTTCAGATAAGAGAGGCTCATTTGTGTTTTTTCTGTATTCACTTCCTGAAGGCTCAAGGACCAAACTTGTTGTGTACTCTAGGGGCCCCAGGGCTCCTGGCAGAATCCTTTGCATGTCAAGGAGAGGTGCACCAGGAGCCTGTCCTTGGTTGATAGAGCTGCGACAGAGACCAGGGCCATTTTTCCAATTACTGGGACTTTTGCCTTTGGTTTGAAGGGTGGTGGATGCTCTGCCTCTTGCCAGCTCTTTCCCTAGCAGGATCTGACCAGAAGCAAATTTTGAAGCCCCATGCATAAGTAAATCCCTTTCTTTCTGCCCTTTCCAAATAGAATGGCACCACTATGTGAAATGGTCCCTCCAACACAAACCCCAAAGTCCGGATTTCAGGATGAGCAGTTGTGTGTTAAGCCATTCCTAGAAGCACTGGGAGGGAGTGAAGTGTGAAATGAAGCAAAAAAGAAACCTAGTACAGGGTGTGTTAATGGGTGAGTTCTGGTGTGGGCATTCGGGACTGAATCCCATAGAGACCTTAAGGTGATACTGGAATGATGGTTTGCTCATCCCCTAACTTCCATACCTACTAGGCAGAGATTTACTGCTAGGTTTGAACACCCAGTGCTTTGAACCTACGCTGCTAGATGCACGATCATCCCCCAGAGTGAGGAGACCCTTGGGAGGGGCCACGTTACTCTGGGTGACTGCCACACCAGATCAGGGGCACGTATGGGACTGTCAGGGGTATCTGCTAAGGCCAGCAACTGCTCTAATATCAAAGAGTAACAATAGTCAGCATTTACCAACAACCTTTAACCAGTTCTGTGTTTATTAATTTCATTGGAACTGCTGTCATCACCAGCAGAACAGCATGGTGACCGAGAACACAGACAGGCTTTGGAATAGAACAACTGAGTTCACATCTGCCCCCACTCCCAAGCAGTGGTGTAACTGGGGAAGTTATGTAGCCTCTTTGAGTCACAATCTCCAAACCCACATTACAGATTTTTTTAAACACGTATGTGTTAGCAGAAGTAGCTGGCATATGTTAGGTGCTCAATAAATGCTAGCTGTTGTTACCATTCTACAGATTGAAGAAACTGAAGTTCAGGCAGGTTCCCTCGAGCTGAGGTTCTCACAGCCACAGAGTGTGGTGGCCAAGCTCTGTCTCAGGCTTTCTGCAACAACAGCCACCATGTTTCCTCTCGTGTAACAGGACATAGCCTCTGAGAGGCCTGGGGTGCAGTCACGAAGAACTTGATGAGTTCCAGTGCAACCTTCAGTTTCACTCTGAGTAAGGTGAAGAAGCATAGTCTGATGTCATTTTTTTAATGGGGGCTGCTCGAGAGCCTGTGTGCAGAAGAAATTGGGAATCAGACAATGAGAATAGTAGGAGGCCACTGCCATGATCAGATACGGTAGTTGTTCTGAGGGTATAACATGTCACCACACTCTGAATGCATTTGGAGTCAACAGGACTGGCTAGTGAATTGCATGAAAGAGGAGTCCAAAGTGACTCCAATCACAGGCACTGGGCCTACCAGTGCAGAATCTGCTAGAGTGCCCATATCCTGCACTGAAATGTCGGGGTATGATTCCAAGCTCCAGACCCTTTCTTTAGCTTTCTTTTGATGCAGGCTCTGGGAGGGAGCAATAATGGCTCAAATAATTAGAATCACACCACCCACTACTGATTCCATCTGTTGTGGGCATTTGGGGAGTGAACCAGCTGATGTGAGAGCTCTCTCTCCTGATCTTCAAAATAGGCAAGTTTTTTTTGAAGATGTATTTGTTTATTTGAAAGGCAGAGCAACAGAAAGGAAGAGAGTGAGTTCTTCCATCTGCTGTTTTATTCCCCAGAAGGCTGTAATAGTCAAGACTATAGGCAATGAATATGGGATCTAAGAACTACATACTGGTCTCCCATATGGATAGGAGGGATTAAAGTGCTTGAGCTATCTTCTGCGAATTCTTTCTATGTGCATTAGCAGGAAGCTGAATCACAAGCAGGGCAGCTGGGACTTGAACCAAAACTCTGATGTAGGATGATGACATTGCAGGCACTGAATTAACCTGCTATACCACAATACAAGCCCCTCAGATAAATACATGTTTAAACCGTGACTCAAATCTTAGGTATCTGAGCAAATGGAAGAGGTAGGGATCTGAGGAAGGATTGGGGTTGGTCAAATAGGATCATGGGTTTGAAGGTATATTGAGCATTGGTGCTTCAGGATGTAATATTAAGTTACTGTACCTTGCTCCATGTATAGTAGTACTATAAACACTTCTGAGGTACTGTACACCACCATCACTCACTCTATAGATGAAGAGAAATCAGGTACTGAGTTCATTAACTTACCAATGGTAGTGAGTGGCAGAGCTCACTCACAGAGTGTGGCTGAGCCTGAAGAGCCCAAGTCCAGGCCCACACCCTTGATCACACTGACCCACATTTGCTTTCCAAGAGGCCCCAGGGAGGAGATAAGGCAAGCACCATTTAGACATAAAACATACCCACTGGAAGGATTGGCATGCCTCTGCCCAGCTAATCCCAGTCAACAGCATTCACAAGGTCTCTTAGCCCTTGAGGGAAGCATGTAATTGGCTCACCAAGCCCTGTCAATGAGTCTCTCCGAAGGAGAGGAGCAGAGGGTTCCACTCTATTGCACTGCTATTTCCCCTCATCTGTTCATGAAATGCAGGTTTTGTTTCTATTTACTTTATGAGAATACACAATAGAAAAAGAATAATTTATTGCAAATGTTTAAATATCTGGACCCAAACCATTTCTAAATATTATTTTTGAATCAGAAAAGTCATGAACTGTGGCCTTAGGCCATGCCCAACTGAGAAGGCTTGTCCAGGGCACTGTGTTGGAGGAAAGCTTGGGAAAGAGACTATGCAATACCATTCTGGACTGGCAGTGACTCTGCCTCCAGCACAGTACTGCTTTGCCTAGAAAGATGTGGCATTTTTCTAAGAACTTCTAGAAAGAACCTACCAAAGGAGTCATTTCCTATGTTAACATCATTGGATTTCAAATTTGGAAGGTTTGGGGGATTTCAAATTTGGAAGGTTTGGGGGCTCAGGGTCAGAGTGGGATTTGATTGTGGGCTATGTTGTTACTCCCTGTTGATGAATGTGTAGTCCACACAATCTGCTGCTCATCCTAGAGCCAATAGGAGAAGGTGAGCTGCTGGTTTATTGCAGGAAGCCCAGGAGTCTGTGGAATCACACAGTCAAAATGGAAGCAAAGCCTTCATCAGAACCAGAGGTCTGCATCTGAACTTGTTCTGAATGCTCTTATTTTCTGTTTGAGTTCCTCTTATATGCTTAGAATGGCTCAGTGGTAGAGATCTTGAGGGGGTAGGCTTGACACATTGCAAATTTAGCAATGATTTGTGACACAAGCCAAGCTCCTTTGTTTGCACTGGTGAGGCTCTGCACAGCCTGAGTTTTGTTTTGTTTTGTTTTGTTTTCTTTCTTTCTTTCTTTCTTTCTTTCTTTCTTTCTTTCTTTCTTTCTTTCTTTCTTTCTTTCTTTCTTTCCTTCCTTCCTTCCTTCCTTCCTTCCTTCCTTCCTTCCTTCCTTCCTTCCAATGTATTGAACATTGCATACTATTTTGTGCCAGGTGATTTGCTGGATGCTTCCCATTGGTGCCTTTATTGAACTTGCCCCACGCCCGAGGACTAAACATTATGCTACTTGCCTGTAGATGAAGAAACTGAGGCTCAAATAGGTCAGCTTGCCTTCACATGGCTAATGAGAACAGAGCCCAGATGCCAGAACCTCTCTCAACATTTCTGCACCTGCTACTCCTGGCTGCTTCCCCTAAACTTCACACTTTTGCAGCTATGCTACTCAAAGCAGGCACGTAATATCAGTCTAACTCAAATTGCCAAGCCCTGCACTGGCACCATTTGTTTTGCACAGGTGCACACAGATGGGAACCCCAGAGGACATCAGAGCAGTTAGAGCCCTGCCATGACCTCTGCCAAGAGACATGACACCCACACGTAGTGGACATCAAGAGAAAAATCTCCCACAGGACCATGGTCTTGCATCTGTAATACTCTTTATGCCTGTCAAGTTATAGGCACTCTTGAAGGGGAACAGGCAACCTTGAAAGACATGCCAGCCCTCAAGTCCCACCCCAGATCCTTTCTCAGCACACAAATTTCTGAGAAGACTCAAAGGGATTCAAAACACATGTATTAAATCGTGTGACTTGCTGATCTAGCTGGCATGCTGCCTTCACATCCACCACCCAGCTTCCTGCCAAGGAAGCGAGAGAAGTCTACCTGTAGCTGTCCTGTGTCCCAGGACACATATGGTTACAGCCCTGCTGGTTTGTGTCATCAGCTCATTTGTCCTCACATATGCCCCCAAGGCACTGATGGCTCTGACCCCTCATCCTGACTTCCTCCGCAGGTCTTTCCTTGTCTGCCATGGGAACTGAGAGCTCTCAACACTCAGTGGGAAGACAAGATGATTATTCCTTGGCTCTCTTCTCCCGTCTAGCAAAGCCTGGGGATTTGCTCTGTACATTTGGCCATCATGAGCTTTGAGGAAGTCATGAGCAGTCCTGACTGGTGAGCAGAGAGGCTCTGCCTTTCTAGGTGGAGCTGGGCCAGCTGCCATCGGAGGGTGCAGCTGGAAGATGACCAGCTCTTTGTTGGCATAGCTCTCTGCACGTCACCCCATACCACAGGCTTCCTGCCCATCAACTGCTTTTGCTCCATGCCCCAAAGCAAGAAGGAAGCAGGTATTTCTTACCAGCTGACCTCACCACTCACTGCTCAGCTCTTTTTCTTATCAAGCTTGAGACCTCTAATGAATAGGTATGGCTGGCCTGAGAAAGCAGTTGAGGGCAAAGGAGGAAAACAGGTCCATGGAGGACTCCACAAGTAAACTCAGTTCACAGGCTTCCTAATCATGGCTTGAAAGGCAAGCTTTACATAAACAGAACCGAGGAAAAATACGCCAGGCCTTTTGGAAACCTTTCAGCAGAGATTCTTCAGCTCTGACCCCAGAGTCCCCCCTGTAGCACCTCATTCTACTGCTTTTCAGCAGAACAAATCAGCTATGGGGATTGTTCAGAGCTCCATGTGTCAAATCAAAGATAATGAGTCCTTTGATTGACTATTGAGTGTTAGGTGTGTCTGTTTGTGGTAAGATGCCATTGAGCCATCTCTTCATGGCTTGGGTTCCTCCAATCTCATTCAGCATGGTGTCCTCTCTCACGGAAGCCGGGATGCCAGCTGATGCCTTGCAGCTATTACAATGAAGACACAAGCAATGCAAAGCCAGCTGCCTTGCAGTGCTTATTAGTGCATGAAGACAATGACGCCGTTGATGTTTCTCAGAGGAACGGATCATGCAGGCCCAGTCAATTTCAGCTGGTGAACTGATCACAGAAAGCATTCATTTAGCTGAGAGTGTCCTTTTATTTTGAGGAAACTTGACCTGGGTCAGCCATGATCCAGGGTGTGGATGCTGCATGATGTCATCCGCTGCTGTATGATGAAGTTCATCTCACACATGTGCACACACATGCACACACATGCAGGTGCACACTTCCTCAAATCCTAATTGCACCCATTCTTGGGAACCATAACCTGTCCGGAAAGGAACAAGACTTCCTTGGCTTTCTTACAAAGCCAGCTGTACTGCAGCACCAATGACCACTAATCCTGTGACTGAACACAATACAAATTGCACTTTCTGGTGATTTCAGGCAGAATCTTATTCCTTATGTTTTCCAATTTCTCCCGGATCTTCATTTTCTATGCTTCATGGACCCTAGCCAGTGATCGATCAATCGACCCATCCATTGATCTCATTAATGCTCTGCTTTCCCTGCCACTTTTCTCTCTCATTCTTCTGCCTCTATTTTTCAGGATGCTTGTGATTACATTGGACCCACCTGAGTAATCCAGGATAATCTCCATACTTACCTTCAGATCCTTAATTGCTGTGTGGAAATGACTTTCGTCATGCAAAATAACCTATTCAAGGGTCTCCAGGATTAGGGCAGAGACATCTCCAAGGAACCTTTTCCTTGCCTACCACATTACCACAAGCCCCCTTTAAAGCAAATAACAACATGAGATTTAATCATTAAAGATAAGAAGTAGGCATATTTTACCCACTCATCTTACTATTAACAGGACAGTAATAATTTCTAAGCATAAAAAATTGGAAACAAAAGTTGAAGTTGAGAGTTGAACATTTGTGAAGAGAAAGCAGAGGAGGAAGAAAATGAGAATCCACAACTACATTAAGGTCGTCTATAGAAACACAAGCCAAGGACGAAGTGCTGCCAGAGACAGAGGAAGCAAAGGCATGCTGGGGGTGGGAGGGGGGAGGGGGCAGAATCAAGTGCAAGGCTATAGAAACACAAGCTGAGAAAGTCATACAGCAGGAGACTAGAGGGAATGGTGTATGGAGAAAAAGAGAAGCATATACAACACCCACAGGCAAGTAGTTAAGTCACTCATCCTGGTGGATTTGGGGTTGCATTAAACATATTGAAGGCAAGGACAGTGTCTTCACTTCCTTGCACTCCTAAGGACTTAGCAGGAAGTCTAACCCTTGCAAGCCTTGCCCACCTTCCCCAAGGGTGTTGTCTCTCAGTATCTGTGCCCAATGAACAATTGGTTTTTGGTCACGTGGGAGTTTGTGTTCTCATAGCAAGGAAGGAGCTGCTCAGCCAGATCACGTTGGGCTCACATGCAGACTTAAACTGCATGTAAGTCAGCAGTAGCTAAAATCCACCAGTGGTAGCAGCCAATGGCTACTGAGCACCTAAGACCTCTAGAAGTCACCCATCCTCCCAAGAGCACTACAGGCCAGGAGGCTCCACTAGATGAACAAAGCCAGCACTGAGAACCCCTTCTTAAAAGGTGACCTTTCTACCTGTGGGAAGAAAGAACATTAAGAAAGAAGCAGTGTTTCAGTGTTCCTTTGGCAACAGTTGGGTCCCTGGCAACTTGAGTGAAGGTGAGAGGGAATGCTAAGCTCTCAGTCTGGGGTCTCAGCTCAGTTGCTAAACCAAATCCCTGCCTTATTCCATCTGCATGAGTTCAATCCAGTCAGTTTTCCTTTATGATTCAATTTTATTTCAAAAAGGATTTGGGAGGCTTAAATTTGTTAATACGAGGTAGTAATGTATATGTAGATGAGGAAGTCAGAATTGAAGGACAATACAAAAACGAAGGGCTACACAGATGTGGGCCACAGCTGTGGCTCTGAACTTTGTATAATATAAACTTTCAAATCTCAGAAATTTCCTGCTGCTTCTAATGCAATTTAACAGCTTCTTATAGGTGAGGGATATCATGATTTGGAGAGCTTTGTCCTAGTCTGTCCATATCCAATTCTCTTGTGACAGTCTTGAGGGAAAAACCCAGGGGTCAATCGGTTTAAGAATAGAAGACAGTGAATACTTGTTTGTATTTCCAGAAGTTAAATGAGTGAATAGATGGGTGGGTAGATGGATATATTGATGGATGATAGTGAATTGATGAATGGGGTAGATGGGTGGTGAAATGGTAAAAACCAGGACACTTGAGACCTCCTTATCTCCTTCTAAGCTCAGTCCTGCCCCTTCCAAGGATACAGGGACCCAGCTGGCTGGGGGCTGACCAGTGTCTGAACCTGGACTGTGAGCAATATGGGTGACTTTACGAGGAAACACCTTGCTTTTTGATCTTGCTTTTTATTATTGCTCTGAAGATGGCTTCCTGTTTCCTTTTTCCTGCTGCCATCTCTGTATCAGACAGGCCATGGGTAAAGGGGGCTCCCAAGAGCGGCTGCCCCTAGCGTCCCAAGGGTCCTGTACCCTGCAGCATCATGTGCCCTGTGTACCGTAGACACCATGTCTTGGGGATATGGGAAAAGATCAGAGCTGTTCTTGGGATCTGAGCCAAGCTTCATTTTACCTCAAACTTTTGGAGAGGTAAATTTTATCCTCCCAGCACAGGTCTCCCTGAGTCACAAACAACATTTCACAAAGAGTAAGAGCTGCCTGAGTGGAAAGCTACCATTTACTAGCTGTGTAACCTTCAGCTTGATCAATAATAATATGACTTCCTTCAAAGACTTGTAATAAGGATTCAGTGAGTTAATTCATGGGAGTGTGGTTCGTAGTGGTTTTCCCATTGTAATCAACTGTACCATAGGGCAAAAAAATTGCTTTATATACCTCACAGGCATGAGGTCAGAATCAAATGTGTCTTTTACTCAATATATACTTATTGAATGCATTTTTTAAAAAAATTTACTTATTTATTTGAGATACAGAGTGATGGAAAAGAGAGAAAGAAAGAGGGGGCTGGGAGATCCTAGACAGGCTGATGCCAGTAACCCAGAGCTTCATCCAGATATCCCACATGGTGCAGGGGGCCAAGCACCTGAGCCATCTTCCACCACTTTCCCTGGGACATTAGCAAGGAACTGCTTGGGAAGTAGAACAGCTGGGACTCAAGTTGATGCTATGATATAGGATGCTGTCATTGCAGGTGAGAGCTTAGCTCATTGTGCCACAATGCTAGGTTCCATTACTGAGTGCTTTATGCAGGATCCACCTGGTATTAAGACCTAAAGATGAGTTGCCTGCCTTTGAAGCACCTTTGTGAGATGGCTTTGCAGGATGCTGTGCACTAAGCAAGGTGGTGCTCCCACCCACTGCTGGACATCCATGCAGAAGACTCTCAGGTATGGTATCCTTCCTCAAGTGAGATCTGTGCAGAGCCCTAACTGGTAAGGCAATAATGGCTTGTCGGGCAGGAGTTCAGCAAGGAAGTGAGTCTACTGGCCCTAGACCCCTTCCCTCCAGCCCCAGCTCCTTGTGGTTCACAGCCTTTGCCTACTCAGAACAGAGAAAAGCCTCAGACCTAGTAGTGGCCAGTTCCCTTTTGTGATTATACCTTACTCTTTCTCTTTATCTTTTAAATTTTTATGTTTTAAAGATTTATTTATGAGGAAGGACAGAGTTAGAAACAGAAAACTTTCTTCCACTTGATTTATTCCTCAAATGGCCTGGGCGAGGCAGAAGCCAGGAGCCTGGGCTCCATCTAAATCTTCCACCAGGATAGCAGCAACCCTGACGGGTGGGCTTTCCACTGCTTTCCAAGGTACATGATCAAGGAACTGGATCAGAACCAGAACACCTGGGATACAAATCAGTGCTCTTATATGGGATGATGGTATGCCAGTAGCAGCTTAACAGGCTGCACCATAACACTGCCCCCTCCTCCCTTTAATGAATAAGCTTTATTTTTTTGAAAGATTTATTTATTTTTATTACAAAGTCAGATATACAGAGAGGAGGAGAGACAAAGAGGAAGATCTTCCGTCTGATGATTCACTCCCCAAATGAGCACAGCGGCTGGTGCTGTGCCGATCTGAAGCCAGGAACCAGGAACCTCTTCCTGGTCTCCCATGCGGGTGCAGGGTCCTAAAGCGTTGGGCCGTCCTTGGCTGCTTTCCCAGGCCACAAGCAGAGAGCTGGATGGGAAGTGGAGCTGCCGGAATTAGAACCGGTGCCCATATGGGATCCCGGGGCGTTCAAGGCGAGGACTTCAGCCTCTAGGCCACGCCGCCGGGCCCAAGCTTTATTTTTTTAACATAGGCTTGAATTTCCAGCAAAATTGAACAGAAAATGCAGAGTTCCCTTACATCTGCTGCCCCTTGCTTTTGCACAGCCTCCCCTACTCTCAACATTGTGCAACAGAGGGGTACAGGTACAGGGACACATCGTCATCACCCCAAAACTGTTTACAAGAAGGTTCACTGGGGCTCCCACTCTCATTCCAGCATGCATCCTTCTAGCTTGGGTCTGCATCTGGGTGCAGGCCAGGTGGCGCGGGTGGCGATGAGCAGGGTGTGTGCTCCCATCCGAAGCTTTCCTGTTCCCCTCTGAGCCACTGTAGGGAACTCCCCAAGTACTGACCATGCTGTGATGTTCATGCCCAGACACGGGGAGGGTTGTGATCAGGACCTCCCCTCATTCCTGCGTGCCCTCTGGTGCCAAGATCTTTTCCTTGAAGCCTTCATTAGCCACTGTCAGCTTTCATTTTTAACATTCAGCATGTTCCTCCTCTTTGTGATTTTGGTATTGTCACCCACTCCATTCCTTCGTGCATAAAATCATGTCCAAAAGAGAAACTGGGATTGAGGTAATGGATTGCTGCACTCGCCAAACTGTAGAAAGCTCAGAGTGAGTGCTCTATATTCCTGGAAGTCTGGGCTTACCAATGCCCATTCAACTCCTCTCAACAACAACAAAATCATATGATAGCATAAATATAAGCATTAGTGGTGTGCCAGTTTTATGCTTATCTGTGTAATAACTACTGTTTTCCAACATTTAGATGGATTAATACTTATATTCAAACTCTAGTGGTGCGCTTCTGGCACAAGATTTGATGCCTTTGGACATCCACATTCTATGTAAGAATGCCTAGATTTTTGTCCTAACTCCTTTCCTGGTCCTAGTTTCTTATTACCATTGTGGAAGCTGCAGGTAGTGGCTCGAGTCCTAGGGTTCCTACCATGCATGTGGGCAGTCTGAGGTCCTGGTTCTTGAATTTTGCCTGCCTGATGCAGGCTTTTTGAGAGAAAATCAAAAGATGGAATAGCTGTCTGACTGCCTTTCAAGTAAATAGTTTTTTTTAAAGCAGAAGAAACATCAAATTCCACTATTTGCTACGTATTTGACTTGAGGAAATTTGCTTTGCTCTCTTGTGCTTCTTCTGTAAAATGGATATAATAATTTTCATGGAAAACAAAGTTGTGAAAGTAAACTATTATGTGTAAAATGCTTCAGCCAATTTCTAGCATGAGTGAGTATTCAATAATGGTTGGCTCTTGCCAACCATTGTTAATTGCAAATGCAATTCATATACATGTGCACATAGATCTACATATAGATAAATGCAAATATGGTATTACATAAAATATTTCTGAGCTGTAATGACTCAGATCTAAAAGGGGCAGCAATGAAGATGACAATGGAATGAATGATTCATGTCCCCTGGTTACCCATGTTGGGTGTGATCTGCATCATAAAAGCTGTCATTTATTAGGAGTCTAGTAAGTGTTAGGCATGTGCCATGGTTGGCACTGTGATTCAAGTAATCATTTCATTGATTCTGCATGAAGCAACCACATAGGGTATGCTTGCCTTGTTTTCCAGGAGGCAAACCGTGAGCCTGTTGGTTGGAAGTTCTAGCTGTGTCTGCTTCCACTGTGAGGGGATCCTGTCCTGTGCTGAGCCCCCAGCTCTGTCCCAGTGGGCAGAATGCTGTCTCCCCGACTCCATATATTCCAAGCTGTTTGTTTTCATGATCTCCACTTTATCTGCCAGCACACACAACTCAGGGCCATTTCTCCAGGCTGCAATAGTTTTACAAACAGCATACAACAGAAATATTGGCAGGTTTTCCCCAGTTCTCCTGTTCTCTCCAAAATAAAGACTTGTAGACTGGGTGCCCATGGGCCCACACTTCGGCCTTCCCATCTGTGTCACAGTCCAGCAGTCCAGGCACGTGGTGTCTGGGTCTTGCTATGTTTGTGTTTTAACATAGACCCACCTCTCTATCAGTGTCTTTAGATTTCTGCCTTTGGCTGTGTGTGTGTGTGTGTGTGTGTGTGTGTGTGTGTGTGTGTGTGTTATAGCCTGGTCTGCCTCCCCCAGCAGTGTCCATGGGCTTGCACTTTCCTATGTGTTTGTCTGCCTGGGAACGTGCCCACCTCTCTCCCAAGGGTGTCCACAGACACACATAAACTATCCTTCACTTGTGTTGTGGAGCCTCTCTGAGGACTCTTTGCCCTAGCGGGAGAGCCAGGGAGGGAATGTTTAGTCTGGAACACAGGAGGGTAGGCAGGCAAAGACTCCCTGAGGAGCACCCAGCAGCAAGCTGGCCCCCAGGACTGCTCCAAGTGACCTGCAAGAAGGGGAGGACAGTGTTGTCCCCGCATGCCCTGGGCCCAAGGAGCCAGGATGGCTCCTCTGGCGTAATTGCTGAGAAGGCTCCCAGCCAACCCCAGCCCTACCAAAACAGGGTCCTTGTTTTTCTTGTTTCTTTTCAGTCCTGGAAAGAACAGGTCCTTCCATTGAGTCTGAAGAGTTTAAGTAGAAAGAGTAAAAAGAGCATTTGGCTTTGGTGCTTCTTCAAACCTACGGTTGAGTCGTGGCTTTCCCATATACTTATCGTATACTGCAGACAGGAACAGCTACTTCTAAGCCTTGGTCGCCTATCTGTGAAATGGGCCTAATAACATAGCAGCACATGCTTATTTGAGGGTCTGGATGACAAAACCTATATAAAGTAAGCAGCTGGTCAGCTTCTGTAACTTAATTCTACTTTCTTATCTGTGAATCTCTTTTTTGTAATTTTATATTTTTATTTTCTATATGTAATAGTTGACTAAGGTGGGAATGGTGGAGGACTATGGGAGTTTGGGTGAGACCATTATTGCCAAATTTCCCTTTTCTTCCTCCTGTATCTGGGAAAAGAGGGAAACTAGGGGAGAAGCCACACCCAGCCTCCCAACTGCCCAGGCCCTGGGGATGGGGAACAGCCCCCTGATGCCATCCCAGGGCCCCTGATGTGGGGCCTGCTGCAAGGGTTCTGCTCAAGCGGTTTCAATAGTTCTGAAATGCTGTTAATCTTGCCAATCCAAGGATGAGGAAATCCTTCCAAGGTCCAGCTGCTGACACTGTCCACCACAGAGTCTCCATTCACCCAGATATTTGCTGTCAACACTTGGTTGAGAAATTTGACAACTTGTTCTACTATCCTTCCTCTGTTATAGTACCAGATGTCTTCTGCAGGCTCCAATGGACTGCTATATCCTCTGTGTGCATCTGGGCATGCTGTCCACTGCTCTGTCTTAGCCCACTTAAAAGGCCCAGTTCTGACATATGCACTGCATGGTAAGAGCACAGATCCTACAATTCTCCCCATGGTTAGAGTTCTGAGCACAGCAGTTCAGCTGATGGTATCCCCAAACAATCCTCGTCTGAGGTGATTCCAGACCTGACTTTTGTGTGTGCTTACCAGTGCGGGATCCAGCTCAGTCTGTCCCCCATGTCAGCCTACACACACACTAGTAGTAGCAATTGCTGGGTTAGTTCTATCTCCAGCCCCATCTCTTATGTAAACCATTGGATGCTGTGGCCCAGCTCACCCCTGCCCACCATTCACTCAGCCCTCATGTACACCAGCAGGAACTACAGCCTAGTCGGAGCAACCCCCCAAAACCCCCACCATGCCTACTTCCAGCCCTGGTTCCTATGCTTGCCAGTATATGCTGCACTCTTTCCCAGACTGTCCTGCATCCCATTCAACTCTCGTATACGTCAGTGGGTGTTGAAACCTAGCTCAACCCAACCAACCCCACTATCTAGCATCAGTGGATGTAGTTGGTTAGCTCAGTTTGGCTCTCACCCTAACCCGGTTCACATGCCAGCCGACAGGTGTTGCAGCCCTCTCCAGCCTGGTCTGCCCCTAGTTCCAGTACTCACAATCACCAGTGGAAACAGTGGCTCAGCTAGAGAGCACACCATAGCTCCCCTACCAGACTCGAAGTCCCTTCCCCTGCAGATCTCACATGCACTAGTGGGTGCACCGGCCCAATCTGGCATGGTCCTCATCACCTCAGCATTTGCCAATGGGTGCTGTAGGCTGGTTCAGTTTGGTCTATCCCCAGTTCCAGCTCATCCTGCAGGGTGCCGCCACCAGCCCAGCCCTGCCAGCCCCAGTCCTGGCCCTAATGTGGACTGACTGGAGTTGCAGCCTGACCAGCTTGTCCTATACCCCATCCTGGTTCTAGGATCTGCCAGTGAGGTGTTATGAACTGGGCCAACCTGGCCCGCCCTTAGACCTGACCCACACGTATGTTGGTGGTTACTGTCACCTGGCCTGGTCTGGGCTGCTCCCAGCCTTGGTTCTTGCGCTCCCCTGCAGGGACGGCATCCTGATAAAGGAGATTCTGTAAGTCTCTTGATAATACAGTTCTGTGATTGTGTCAACAGGATAAAGTCATCAATTTCTAGGAAAAGGTCTGGTTCGTTTTGATGACCAAGTTGGGGAGCAACAGGGCATGGGAGAGGGCTGGTCTTTGCAAACAGCTTCTTTCAACTGGCTATAACTTGAGTTTCAATCCTCACAGCTCATCTAACTCATTGTTAGGGGGAGTGTTTTGAGATGGTGAGGACAGGAACAGGGTGGGTAGAATTTCAAAGAAAGCACACACCTGCCTCCCAATAGGCTCATGAACCAGTAATCAGCCTTCCAGACTTTGTCCATGGAATCTAGACACAGACGCATCCTTAAGAACCTGCCACCAGTTGGATAGAGAGACACAAAATAGACACAGGAAGAAGAAAATCTGTATTAGTTAATTTCCAGATGATGATTGTTCTGAGGAGGATTAAATATGGCAGTTGGGATTATAAGTGCATGGTGAGGTGTGAGGGTGCCAGTTGGGTGAGATGGTCTTAGACAAGGCACTGTGGAGAAGATAACATTGTAGAGATCTAGAGGAAAAGGAGAAGCCTCCCCAAGCTCTGGGAAGGTGGATTCCTCAGCACCTCTGCCCACTGCATCACATAGAGGTGCTAGACCTGCTGGTGGCTGGCATGCCCCCACACACTCTGTGCTGTAACTCACATGCAGGTCCCTCTGCTCCAGTCTCCCTGCATCACGCCCACCTCAGGCCCTAGCTCTTGTTTTGTTCGACCCAAAGACTCGTTCCAACAGATACGCGTGCTGCTCAGTTGCTCTCCCGAAAGCCACCTTTCAAATGGGCTTTGGAATTTCCCTAGTCTTATGCAGTGTTTTTCTTTTGTTTTATTTCTTTTTCTTCTTCTTCTTTTACCTAATCATCATTTTCTTGATTATTCCTTAATTACAAATTGCTTGTTGTATTTTCATCTTATTTAAACTATAAGAACTATAAGGAAAGATATTTTTGTTCCATTTTATTCTATTTTTTTTAAAAGACTTATTTATTTTTTTTGCAAAGTCAGATATACAGAGAGGAGGAGAGACAGAGAGCAAGATCTTTCATCCAATGGTCCACTCCCCAAGCGATTGCAACGGTCTGTCAGTGCTGATCCAAAGCCAGGAGCCAGGAGCCAGGAACTTCCTCCAGGTCTCCCATGTGGGTGCAGGGTTCCAAGGCTTTGGGCGGTTCTTGACTATTTTCCCAGGCCACAGCAGGGAGCTGGACTGAAAGTGAAGCTGCCGGGATTGGAACTGGTGCCCATATGTGATCTTGGTTCCTACAAAGCAAGGACTTTAGCCACTAGGCTACTGCACCAGGCCTTTATACTCTCTTTTTAAAGATGTATTTATTTAACCATCAAGTTAGAGTTACAGAGAGGAAAAGAGGCAGAAAGAGAGATCATCAGTCTGCTGGTTCACTCGCCAAATGTCTGCAACCCACTCGAAGCCAGAGCCAGGAGTTTCTTCCAGATCTCCCATGTGAGTGCAGGGGCCCAAGACTTCACAGCCATGCTTCAGCTAGAGGTCAAGATGTCCACATGCCTTGCAGACTGTACCAAGGGCTCAGTTGCCTTTGGGGCCATGCAGTTCATGGATGTGAGGTTTTCCATAGGTGAAAGCTCATGTCACAGGTTACAGGGATGCTGCATTTCTTACCTTGCCAGTCCTACAAGTGGAGCTGTTTATGCAGAGGCCAATGTTTGCTGGGCCTTTAAGTAAGGCCTTTTCCAAAGTGGGAAACTTGGTGGTGGTCATCTTCTAAATTTCTTGTTGCAATTATAGCAATACCCTCCCCCGCCCAGCTCCAGGATTTCTTGGGGAGACAGTCCAGGAAGCAGGCCAACTAAGAGAGTATACTCCCCACCCTGGTCCTGTTCTCCCCATGTGAGAGGGAACTGCTCACCTGAAATGGCTGATGATCCCACCTGCAGGATGAGAACCTGGGCTGTTCTAGGGGAACCTGGATCGAGCCCCACCCCTACCACTTACTGACTGCCATTTTCAACAGATTGCTCAACCCGACCTGCAGTTTCCTTTTGTGCCATAAAAAGACAAAGCTAAGACAGCAGTGCAGAAGGAGGCAGGCACAGAAAACATCTGTGCAAAATGCTGTGCACAGGGCTGGGCTGGTGCCTGGCCACAGGAGAGCCCACGTGAGAGATGGCTGCTCCAGGGCAGAACCTCTTATAACTGGCACTCTTGGAGCCCTCGTGTCCATTCTGCCTACCAGGATTGGCTGCTTTAATGCACCCCATTCTGGCCAGGGAATGCTTCACAGACCAGTGGCAAGGGAGTTGGACTCGTCGGGCTTGAGAAGTGCCAGTGGACATGATGTTCCTTCCCAGGAATGGGAAGTGGGGAATGTTCTGGACGAGGAGCAAGGCTCTAGTGCAAGCATACCCTGGAACACCTACTCTCCCTTCCCAATCTCTGGGACCCCTGACCAAGAAGACACATTAGTAGGGACCTCTGAGATCCCCGACATACATACCCAAGTCCATAGCTATCTGCGACACTCACATACAAACATTCACATGTCAAACTCTTATCCAAATTTGTGTGCAGACATGTGTAACCCACAGCTCCTGAAGTCTGGATCCAGATCCATGCACTCACAAATACACAGGAAAACGTAGTCATTCCTACATGTTCTCAAAGAATTGGCCACCCAGTAGCTCAAATGTTGACATCCATGAATATGCACACACATACATAATTGAAGCAAACAAGCCAGGTACCTGATATCCCCTTGCCTGCTTGCCTTGAGCTCCCCTGAGAAGCATCCTCCCCCACCTCACCCACCCATTGCTCCTGTGGAGTTTACCTGTCCCATGCAAGGTGTATCTTCCTGGCCTTGCTCTAAGCACCTGAGACTATAATCCTCTCTCCCATGCCCATCTTCACTCCCAAGTGGCCACAGACAAAAAATTCTTGAGGTTGGTAGCTTTTACTCAAAACATAGGAATGAACAGAAAACAACAGTATATTCTCAGACACATAGTGGCTATTCCTTGTCTCCATAAAGTATAACTTCCACCACATCATTTCCCTGTCATTCCTCCTCACTACTTCTGAGCCCTTGCCATGGAAGCTACTCACCCCTCACCCAGCAAGCCCTCAGGGCTTCAAGGGAGCAAGACCCAAATATCATTTGAGGCAGAAAAATCAAGGTTTCTCTTTTTCTCCTGCTTTCAGATCATGGACCAAAGAGGCCCATCAAGGTCTTATATAATAATGATAGTAATAATAATAATAGTGAAGCAGCTATATATAAAGACTCCATGGAGATGAACCATTGTTCCCTTCCTAATAGGTAGGTATGGCTTCAGTGTCTGATGCAATTGGTTTTTTTTTCTTATATACATATAAGCAGCCTAGGAGAATTAATTTCCCATTTCCTGATCTCCCCTCACTGTAAGGCAGTTGCTGGAAATCAAGAGGCTGAGATCTATAATAAGTCCTAGATGGCTGTGGGGTAAGGAGGACAAGCCCTGTTAAGATCAGGGACATGCAAGGGCCTGAGTAGGTCTCAGATGTAAAGGTCCCAGCATATTCCCTAAGTCACACCTGCTCTTTCCTGCCTCTTGGCTCTCTGTACTTCCCCTGAAAGGTTCTCAACAACCTAACCCTGCCCCTTCCCTATGTCCTCCCTTCCCCAAACCCTAGTCCCATTAATTCAGAACCTCTCTCTTCTACTCTTGCAATCCTCATGAGCTGTCATAGGTCACCTCCACTGTAATTCTCTTTGCCTTCTGGCTGGTAGGGCAGCCCTGGAGCCTTCATCTGTGATGCTAACTCTACCGTGAGCTCCTAGGGAGTATTTCCGCAACTCTGATTCCCAGTACATACACTCAGCACAAAGAATGCTTTATAAACTCTGTATTATCTTCATCCCTCTGTACCTATATGTCATCAGGGTTGGAGTCATCACTATATCTCAGTAGTAGTTTAAAGCAGAAAAAAATTGCCTCACCCAGCTGCCAAGCCTGAACTTAAGCAAGAGCAACTCTAGTTTCTAATTTTGCCTCTACTGCATACTGACTTCTTAACATCAGACAGGCCATTTCTTGTCCTCAAATATGTTCTCCCACATGCAAGATGAAGGAGTTAAACAAAGAAATGTGATTTTTGAATTAGATTCTGAGAAACAGTGGGGTTCTAGGAAGATGTGATGAAGGCAAGGCAAGAGGGGAAGGCAGAGGCTGCCGCACTAGACCCAGCTGCTGTCTGGGCATCTCTGGCTGACTATCTTACCTATCATGCTTCCATGCAAGATTGCACTTAAACAAAGGTTCCCATTGCTAGAACAGGAGAGGGTAAAAGGTCGGTAAGACACTGATCTGTGTGCTAAGGGTGTGCTTGGTTTTGCCAAGCCAGAATATTACATCCATTTCATCCCACAAAATGCCCGTAAAAGACAGAAATCAAAAGGCATTCTTTCTTTTTCAATTTGAGGTCATCTTGCTTTTAATTTCTAGACTCACTGCCCACCTTTCACATTCTCCCAAGAACAGGATGCTGAGATAACCTCCCTTCCCCCTCTTCTTTCTCATCTAGCAAATAAGGTCGCACATTGCACAGTAGTGTCAGGGGGTGATAAGCTGACAAATGCAAATACCCCCAACATAAAATGGCATTTGGAAGGCACCCTCTGAGCAGCATGACTCTGGTGACCACTGGAGCCCCAGGAGCTGCTGCCTCACTGGGCATTGTGCCTGGCTCGTGGCTGGGGTTTGCAATCCAAGGGTAAAGATTGTTTGGTGATTATGAGCCAGTGTACTGTGAGACATCTAATTAGCCATCCTCTTCCCAGGAGATTACTTGGTTGTGAAATTTTTTTTTCCATACTTTACATACCCTCCATCAGCAAAAGAGATTCAAGCCAATTTTTCACCAGACTCATTGTTTGTTTGCATTCTAGCTATGCCAGCTGCCCCCTTCTCATCTCTCCATAATTCCCACCCACCAGGGAACACGCCGCAGGCAGTGGGATGGGAATGTGAGGAATAGCCTTTGCATGTTGCTTCAAAGACCGATCTCTAAAAGCATGCACTAAGGACAGTTGTGTAGGTTGGATTTCCTGCCTTGTGTATGGTCAGTGACTGCCATTCCCCGTTGTTCATCTGGCTCCAGGGATGGTTTGGGGTGGGACAAAGAACACTGGATTTGGCATCAAACAGAATTTGTTGTCCAACACTTTAATTTATGCCTTGGCATCCATACCAGTTAGATCAGGAACCATTGCACGAGGCTATGGTAAAACTCTCCCTTTTAACTCATGATTATTGAGTCCCGGATGAAATGCTGGTGGCCAGGCTCTGTAAGTTGTGCATGCTTTCTGGGCAGGAACTCTTTGCAGAATGGCCTTGATCATTCAAGGCATTCTCCTCGCTTGTCAAATGTAGCCTATCCAGATGCATTAATATGAACTTATGACATGAGCCAATGTCTTCCCACTTGCTCTTGCCTGTGCTTTTCATCTTGGCCAGTTCAAAGAGGCTGATTCCTTGGATCAAGCCTAGTAGAAAGACATCTACCCTAAAGCTACTACTGATGGTAGCTGTTCCTGTTCCATCAGGGATGTCCCCCACGCCTTTCTCCTACTCATCATTGGCCAAGAAACCACTGGGTGCTTTGTAAAATTACAATCCCAGGCCTCTGCCTGCTCATGTTCCATGGGATGTCATGGGCCAAATCTCATGTGGCACTCAGCAGGCCCCTTTTAGGAGCAGGGAAGTTTACTCTACATGTTCATCTACATGCTTCTCATTTAAAGCCATCATGTGTGTACTGTTAGGCCCACTTCACAGCCTGGGAAACTGAGAGAATGTGTCAAATATCTGCAGATGGTGGACCTGACTCTTTACTATGATCAGCTACCTTGTGTCCCCTATCAAAACGCTGCATTCTTTGGAGACAGATGCTGTATCTCTATCATGGGACTGGTAAAAGCCCTTCCTTAGTTGATGACCCCTTAGATTCCCACAGTTCTTCCCAGTCTCTCCTTTTAGCCACCTTCCAGAAAGACTCTTGCCTGCCTGATCTCCCACCAGTAATGCAAGGACCTCTGCTCGGCTGCCAGGTTGTTGAGACAAGCAAAGGCTTGACCGGAGCCTGGGGCTTCTAGCCGAGCTCTGGCTCTGTCTTCCCAGACAGAGGGGCGGGCCCTGGCACTCAGAATAATGGACCTTACCTGCTGCCAGGAGGGCCGAAGGAAACTCAACCGCCAACAGACTGTGCTGCTTACAGCTGCCAGTAGAGACAGAGCACAGGACGCCTGGTCAGCAGTTGCCTGAGGGTTGAGAAATGTGCTTGCTCCATCTCTGCCCTCTCCTCTTAGAAATCAGGGGGACTGACTCAACATCCCAGTGTTTGTTTCTGTGGTGTCTCGGGCCGTTGTGCATAGCTGCCCTAAGAAAAGCAGCCTACCCAGGAAAAAGCAGCCTGTCCCCTGGTTCTCCCCTCCAGTCTCGGGTTTTTGCCAGCATAAGAATTTGAAACATTTAACTCAGGCCAGGGCTGATAGGAGTGCCTCACCTCTAAGCAGGGTCTGGACAGCGGGTGTCATGGAGGAACCCAGCATGTCTGGCTTCAGTCTTTAAGACCTCAATGCCTCAGGAGGAGCCCCTACTCACAAGACTGACAGGTTCCATTTGGACTCCAACCTCTGATGCTTACCAGCTGTGTGGCCTCCAGCAAGTTGCTGAATGTCTCTGCACTGCTTCTTTATTTGCCAAGTGGGTTACTCAGAAAATTTAACAGGGTTGTTGTAAGATAGACTTACTGAAATACCATGTTTAGGCTGGCCAACACATAATAGATCCTTAGTGAAAGTATGTTTCTTCTTCTTTCACATCATGCCAAGGGTCCTGTGTCTACAGGACTCAGAGAACCCAGACCTCTAGCTGCTACACTGTGCACTGGCCAGCAGGTTTGCTATATGGTTGGGTTGGGGTCCTAGTTGTCCTAAGCACATACATGTCAGGGAGGGGCATTGTATGTATACATTTTTTCAATCAAGGACCAGCCTACTCACAAAGCTGTTAACTTTCCCCATTTATATATCCATGTAATTATTCATTAAAAACCAATGTACAGGCCTTCTATTCTGGGAAAGGCCCTGTATTCTGGAATACAGATGTGAGTAAGATACAGTCCCACCCAAGAGCCTAGAACCTGGAGGAGATGGATGAAGGAAGATAAATTAAACTGCTCTGTGTTAGGGTCTGTGGTAACAGAGAAACAAGCAATTCTGGGGCAAATCAGAAATGAAGCTCCGAACTCTGCCTGAGTAACACAGGCAGGACTCCCAGACTAGGTGAAACCAAAGTGTTGAGGGGTAAATTATGAATAATGATCTAGGAAAAAACATAAACAGGAAGATGGTGTAGGGAAGGGAAGTATGGCATGCAGGAAGCCTATTGGCTACAAGAGCATGCCTATGCATCTGCTAGAAAATCTCACATGCATTGTAACCTATGCCACCCAACTTCCTGTGAGCCCACACAATAAGTTTGTTTCCTATTGGTGCCATATCCTGGCATTGGCATATCAAGTTGGGTGGCTCTAGATGGTTCTTTTTTGTGTCTCTCTCACCACGTAGGCCACAATATCAGTCATCTCAAGCTAAGTCCCCAGAAGGAATGGGAATGACCCTTGGTGAGTAGCAAGTAATGTCTCTATGAACCTATCTGAAGAACTTCTAGGAGTTGAGGAGTGACAGAAATGTGGTGGGTGGGTAGGCAAGACTGGAGCTAGCAGACAGTGTGAGTCAAACTACAGAGTTTGGATTTTCTCCTGCAAGTAGCAAAGAATTATCATAAATGCCTACACAGACTAGTGACATAACCAGATTTGCTTACCAGACCAGTTATTTCAGAGATTACAGGGGTTGGAGTCAAAGGAGCCATTCAGTAAATGTTCTGTTAATCTAGGCTCTCTCACCTTAAGAACAGACTGGCAGTGACTACTGGGAGGAAGAGGATGGAGTCTGCAAGAGGCCATCTCGGTCATCAATTAGAGTCTGTATTGCAGTAAAGCCCCAAATAGATTTTGAGTTCATGTCAAGTTCAACGAATATTTGAAACTTATTGGCATGAAATGACAATCAATACAGAGAGGCTGAGTTGGGAATTCTGCTTGCACATGTCTGAGTCTCACCCGGGTGGAGCAATAGATTTGACTGGTATATGTGCTAGCTTTGGGAGAGATCAGATTTACATTTGTTCCCATCCATGTATTTTATTTTGTGTCCTACTCTGGCCTTCATGTCCATTTCTGTATGTCTTTGTCTCCCCTGCCCAGAGAAGCTTAGCTCTGGACATCAGTGGGAAGAGGGGGATTTTCTTTTGCCGAAAAGGGGGTTCACTATGCTCATCTCTCTCCAGAAGTATGCACCTGCAACTCAAAAAAAGACCCTGCAACCCACAGGGCCTGATCAGGCCAGTAGGCTGCTGATTTTATTCCTAATTGGGAGGAGGAGGATTCAAGTCTGTAAAAAACATCCTTTTGTTTTAACCTAGGAAGTGAACCTTGCAATTCTTAAGTCTTCTTTTGCTTACTCCAAAGGTTGCTGGGACTTTAGGCCGCATCCATGTGTTATAGACCCAGGTTTCTGAAATAAGATGATGAGTTTTTTTTTTTTTAAAGATTTATTTTATTTTTATTACAAAGATATACTGAGAGGAGGAGAGATAGAGAGGAAGTGGAGCTGCCGGGATTAGAACCAGTGGCCATATGGGATCAAGGCGAGGACCTTAGCCACTAGGCCAGGCTGCCGAGCCCCATGATGAGTTTCTTGTTAGAGGAAGAAAGATACAATGCTGCAAGTTCAAGTATCCAAGTTGGTCCAATATGGAGAAGCTAGGAGTTGAAGCAGGGCTCTGGTATGGAATGCTGGTTTCAAGTGGTGGCTTAACCTGTTGTGCCACAGGCTAGTGTCCATCATTATTCTTTTTAACCCCCCACAGTTATTTTTGAGATTCAGCACGCTATGTATAATGGCAAAAATTTCTCTATATTTTTGTTACAGTAAATGATGTATTTATTTCAAGAGATTTTCCAGTTTTTAATAAGGTTGTATGCAGGGAAGGAAGGATACTTTCCATTGCTGTTTATAAGCTGATTCTTTAGGAAACCAGTCACATAAGCTTGCTGACACAGAGGGAGTAAAAGCAAATCCACTGCTGATGGAAATTTCAGTGACCACCTGCTTCCCCACAAGGGGACAGGAAAGAGCAGGGTAAAGCAATTCCCTGGGTATCTCATCAGTATCCCACTGCTGAGGGCTGGGCCAGGAGCAGACTACCTGTGCTCTCACTGCTGCCTTCTTGGAGCTTCTGACTCCCACACTGAGCATCATTGTGTGTGACCAAGGAGGTGGAATGGGAAGTGGAGAAAATGTTGAGAAGGAACTCAATCTTTGGAATCCCTGCTAGAAACTAGCAACAGGGTAAAAACATACTGCTCTATCTCAAGCTGGGTTGGCAGTCAAAGAGTAACTGATGCGAGTTTGGCATGGTAGATAGAAAAGAGAGAAGGCAGGAAGGCGATGAACCCATAAAACCATATCTGTAAGTGCCAATAAAGAAAGAAGAAAGCCACTAAGTAGATCATTGGATTAAACAGCCATTTCTGCTTAGGAAGAAGTGGGACTTGAAGCTTAAGTCATCCAAACGACAAATCCCATTCCATAAGTGGGTCACTGAGAAAATATTTTCAAAACAGAGCTATTGATAACAGGTATTCCTGGAAGAAAGGACATTGTGGTCAATAAATCTGAACAATGCAATGGTCGTCTGGTAGATGGATATCTTTCCTACGGGAGTTCTCACAGCATGCTCATGTACACTGTGAAACTCCCAGGGAAGATCATAGTAGTATCTATACTTCAGCTATGCATTCCTCTCTTAATATTCAATGTGAAATTTGTTCTAGCTCATGGATACCAATATCTTTAGAGGATACCAATATCTTTAGATGCTCATGCCACTTACAGAAAATGGCATGGCATTTGCAAACAACCTAAGCACATTCTCCTTTGAAGAGACAGTCAACAGAATGGGAGAAAATCTTTTCAATCTACTTGCAAAATATTTTCAAACTCTTAAAATGGCAAAAATAAATATCCAGGATATACTAGGAACTCAAAAACTCAGAATATTAAGATAGTAAATGAATACAGGATCTGAATAGGCATTTCATAGTAGAATAAATACAAATGGCCAAGAAGTATGTGAAGAAATGTTCAGTTTCACTAGTCACCAGGGATGTGTAGGTTAAAACCACAATGAGGAACCATGTCACTCCAGTTAGAGTGGGCTAAATAAATAAATAAATAAATAAATAAATAAAATAAATTAGCTGTCCAGGATGTGGAAAAAATGGAACTCCTACACACTATTGGTGGTGAGAACAATATAGAATGTTTTCAGAAAACCAAAAACAGTTCTGACATCAACTCGGCTCTCTCTCCTGGTACATGGGTATAGGAAGTGAAATCAGTATTTTAAAGCAATGGTTGCATTCCCATATTCAATGCAGCACTTTTCACAATAGCCAAGATATGGAATCAACCCAGGTGTTAATTGATGAGTAAACAGATAAAGAAAATAGATATAAAGTAAAAACTTTGAAAAGTTGCTATTCACAAACAATGGCATATTATTCAGCCACTGAAAAGAATGAAATCCCAACATATGAAGCAAAATGGATGGAACTGCAGTTCATCCTGCTAAGTGAGAAAACCCAGACCCAGAAAGACAGTCAATGTTCTGTCTCATATGCGGACATTTTAAAAATTTATTTTATATATTTTGTTAATTCTATTTTTGATGATGTTTACATAGTTGATCAGGGTGGGCAGGGTTGAGGATCAAAGGAAAGTGGGCAAGATCATTGTTCACACATTTTCTTTTTCTTCTTTTATCTGGGGGAGAAGGTGATACAATGCAAGAGACCACACCCAGCCTCCCAACTACCTCAGTACCCAATGTCATCTCAGGGTCCCTGTTGCGGAGCATGCCTCCAGGGTTCTGATCAAGTGGTTTCGATAGTTCTGAGATGCTGTGATATCAATGCTCCAAGGATGAGGAAATCCTTCCAAAGACAATTGGCTGAATTGGTCCACCGGAGTTTCCATTCACCCCAGAAGTTTGCATCACTGTCAAGCTTCACTAGAGTGGTTGATCAATTTGCTCTGCCCTCCTTTCTCTGCAAACCAATGGTTACTGTGACCCTGCACAACCCTGCCCACCACATACTTGGTCCTCATGTACACCAGGGGGAGCTGAAGCCCAGTCAGAGTGACCCCCAACAACTCCCACTGGACAGCCTCGCAGCTCTGGTTTCTATGCCTGCCAGCATGTGCAATGGACTGTCCCACATCCCTTTCAGATCTCATGTACATAATTGGGCACTGAAGCCTAACTCAACCCATCCCTCCAGCCCACTCTCATGCCAGTAGGTGCTGCCACCTGTCCAGCCAGGCCCATCCCCAGTCCTGGTTCCCATGCACATCAGTGGGAGTTTCAGCCCATCAGAGAGGTGCCCACAGGCTTCCCACTGGATCCATTCCCTGCCCCAGATATTGCACTCTCCATGTGGCCCTGCAGTCTAGCTCTAGCTCCACAGGACTTGCCCCCATTCCCATCTTGCCAGCTGATGTTGTGCCAAAGCCCAACCAGCCTGTCTTTATTCTGACTCATGCCTGTACCACTGAATATAATCAGTTAGCCCAGCCTGCTCTCCCCTACCTGGTTCACATGTAGGCCAACAAGTGTTGTAGCCCTGTCCAGCCTGGTCTGTCCCAGTCCCAGCTCTCATGTTCATCAGCAGGAGCAGTGGCCCAGCAGTACAGTCCCCACTATCCCCTACTGGGCTCACACCCCTTCTCCCCAACCTCCCAGTCTCGCATGAGCTGGTGGGTGCTGCAACCCAGTCTCGCTTGGCCCGTCCCACCTCGGCATTTGTCAGTTGGTGCTGAACCCTAGCCTGGTCCAACCCAATCCACATATGTGGACATTTTAAAATTGATCTGAGCTCAGAAGAGTGATTACTAGAAACTGGGAAGGGGACAGAGGGAAATTAGGTAATGTATATCAAAATACAAAGTCAGATAGAAATAATAGATTCTACCATTACCCACATAACAATATGTAGCTCACAACAATTTATTGCCGTATAAAGAATGCAAAGGCAGGAGCTAGTAGTATCTAAATATCAAAATAAATGAATAGAAATACTAATTGCTGATTTGACTAGCTTATACTATATACATGTGTTGAAATGTTGCACAGTTTCCTCTAAGAAGGTATAAATAGGGGCGGACAGTGTGGCATAACATATTGGGGCACTGGCTATGTTGCTGATATATCATATAAATATTTGTTCAAGTCATAGTTGTTTCATGTTTTGATCCATCTCCCTGTATGTCTGGTAAAACAGCAGAAAATGGCCTAAATATTTTGCATCCTACCCTGCCACCCCTATAGAAGTCCGAGGTGGAGTTTCAGGCTCTTGGCTTCATCCTGTCCCAGCCCTAGCTGATGTTACCATTTGGGGTGTGAACCAGCAGCTGAAAGATGTCCCCCCCCCCTCTCATACTCTATCTATGCCTTCCAAATATGTGAATCATTTTTAAAAGGTACAAGTGGTTCACATTAATCAAAATATTTGGTACAAATTTAATTTTTTTTCTAAACTTCTTTTTTTTTAAATTCATTAATTACATTGTATTATGTGTCACAGTTTCATAGGTACTGGGATTCTCCCCACCCCTCCCCAAACCCTCCCACCATGGTGGATTCCTCCACCTTGTTTTATAACCACAGTTCAAGTTCAGTTGAGATTCCCTCATTGCAAGCATATACCAAACATAGAGTCCAGCACCTTATTGTCCAGTCAAGTTCAATGGCTTCTTAGGTATACCCTCTCTGGTTTGAAGACAGAGCCAGCAGAGTATCATCCCAATCAATTAAAAGCTCCAACATACCATCAGTAAAAATTTACATCATTATGGAATTAATTGACATAGTAATGAGTAGCCAATATGTTAAAAATAAATGCTACAAATTTAATTTTTTTTAAATCTTTTTTTTTAAAGATTTATTTCATTTTTATTACAAAGTCAGATATACTGAGAGGAGGAGAGATAGAGAGGAAGTGGAGCCGCCGGGATTAGAACCAGCAGCCATATGGGATCAAGGCGAGGACCTTAGCCACTAGGCCACGCTGCCGAGCCCTACAAATTTAATTTTTAAAATCATTTCTAAATTAAAGAGTTGATAAAGAAAAATTGACTTGTTCAGCAGTAACAAATTTTTCTTTCAAATATTTTTGATCCTTGACTGTTTGAATATACAGATATTGGCTGACTTTATATACAAATACATAAATGCATGTAATAGATGCAATATATGATACCATTATAATAACATACAGCATTGTCCAAATTGACTTATATACAGACCTTGTTTCATATGCTGCATCCCATGGAAACATTATTCAGGGATCAACTTTGGAAACACAGTTTATATGGTGTTGCTCATTTCCTAGGCCTATCAAAATATTTTAGGACAAAAGGGTAGTTTGGGGAGGAAAAGGGTAAGGATGAGCCAGCGCGATTTTCTGGACTACGTGGCTGGATTGTGAGCTAAGGGGGTGCACATACACGATTCACAAGAGGTGACGTCTGGTTTCTGACTCTCTGGGGAATCTCCCCAGCTTGTGTGTGTTAAAATCTGAGATACACAGGGGTACCCCCTTTGTGAAGGGTCACGGGGCACTGTAGTCAAGCCAAAGGCAGCCCCAGCAACAGTAGACACCAGAGATGTTTGGTTGGGAAGAAAAGCTGGCATCAGACTTGGAGCACTAGTTGTACACCCCCAAGATATGCACCTATAGAAAGAGGCTTGTCTCTCCATCCTGGCCCTTGGGGAGGAACATAACTAGAACTCTGTGGCAGGTGTTCCAGAAAGGCAGAGCTCAGCACTCCACAACTGCAATTACCTGTGGCACCCCCACCAATGGCTGGTTAACTCGCCCTCTCTTATGGCAGCAGGGGTCAGTACCTATTAGCTGTGAGCAGAGGGTAAACTGAAATCCTGGATAAGTGCTATTTTAAAGTCATTTCCCAGCCTGGAAATTTTGTCTACAAGCGTTTTGACTATGAGTTTGATTGATGAACAAATTCTGCAGTTTCCATATCCAGTACACTCAGTCTATAAGCAAAGCTGCTGCTCCTACTTACAGAATTTATCTTACATCCATCCTTTTCTTTCTACCTCCACTGTTGCTACCCTGCCCCCAAGGCACCACCATCCCCTGCCTAGAGTCCTAAAGGAGACTCCAAGGTGGTTTCTCTACCGCTGCTGCCCTTGCCCTCATTAACCAATGAGTGAAAGCTGTTGGAATAACAGCAGACTCCTTACCATGATCCTCAAGTCCTGCTCAGAGCTAGCCTGAATGAGCTTGCCAGTCTCATCTCCTGTCCCACTTTTGTTTATCATGCCACAGCCTTATTGGATTTCTTCAAACACAGCATGCTCTCACCACCCCTTCCAGGCCATTGGCACTCACTGTTTCCATTGTCAGAAACACAGTTCCCCTGTTCATCACTCAGCCAGGCTCCTTCCCATTCTTCAAGTGTTGGGTCAAGGGTTACCCCCACAAAGCAGTGTCTGCTGTCACTCTGTTCTGGATTAACACCACCTTCCAAGTGCCTTCCAACTTCTTCTGAGTTCTGACTTGCACACCACTTGGCTCATTTCCTTCCTAGCATTTGCATCAATTTACAGTATTTGTTTGCAATTCTGACTTTCTCATCACTCCCATTTCCATCTAAAATGTGAACTCCCTGGGAGCGACAAAATACTTATTAAATATGGGTTGAATTAATTAGTGACTGCTTTATGTTTTGGGGGGATGGAAGTAGTTCTTTCGGTTGAAAATCTTCGGTAAAGAATCTTCCACAGAGCCACTTGCTGGAGATCCCTGTGCCTTCACATTCCCACAGTGGACCTGTATCCACAATGATCTACCTTTCAACTCCTAGACAGTCCCTCCCACTCTGGGGAGGGGACCATCCTTCCAATTAGGTTCTGGAATATTCCATCAGACTTGCACCAGGAGACAAAGCCATTTCGTAAGTGTGAAACTTGCTCAAGAAACTGTTAGGAAATCTTCCTTCCTGGAGGGCTTTTAGGTGAAGGAATTCTGGGGCTGTGTTGATCAAACTTATACCTAGAGATGGAGTGAAACCATCCAGGCACTCAGATGATTTCAAGGAGTTCCTCCCTGGTGCGTTCTGCTGGAGCCTTGTCAGACTTGGAATTCCCGCTGTGGGATTCTATCATCTGTTAAATTGTCCACTCTGACTTCTGCCTCTCCACCTGGACTGTCTGAATGTGCCAGGGTGCTGTGCATGAGTTGATGGCTTTGATTAAGCAGCTTTGATCTCTGTGGAGCATCTAGAAATAATATCTTTGCTCTCAGCATCTGTGCCAATTCCTGAAATAGCTAAGCCCAGCTGAGCAGGAGGGGGGCTGGACTGAAAGTGTATTATGTGAGAGATTTTAAAAGAAAAAGGCAGCTGCAAACAGTTTGGGGCGTGTGCGCACCAGTGTGTGTTAACATGGGCACGCAAGGCCCCTGGGAAATGATTATAATGCTGTCTGCCTACACCAGCCCCACACTCATGGCGGCTGCCTGTGGTGAGTGAGTGGGCAGCTTGCAGCAGTCAGACCCTTGCATCAGGTGGCACTGCTTTTCAGAGAAGAAAAACATCAAAAGCCTTTGCTTCTATTTACTTGGCTTTTGCCTATTTTCACTAAGACATTTAAAGATTATATGCCAGCATGTCTTTGGCATGATCATCCATCTGGTATAGGACTTGGGCATGTGTGTGATGGGAAAAGCAGCACAGTGTTGAGGCGTTGATCCCACATACAAGTGTGTGTGTTCCACAGGATGAATATGTTCATACCTCTAAATCTATGTATTATATTTGAGCACTTGCATAGGAGTTCAGTCATCTCTATGTAGTTAAGTGCCTAAGTGTCTTGGGTCAGTGAGTAGGCACTTCTGTGTATGTGTGTGTGTGTGTGTGTGTGTGTGATATTATAACATGTGCTCTCTCTTTGCAGGGATTGCTATATATGTATGTGTACACACCCGTATACATCCATAGTTTGGCATGCTGGGGTGGTGTGTGTGCACACATATACATGGCAGCCTTTCTGTAGGTTGAGTTGTCTTGGAGGGAAGGGTCACATGTACACAGCAGAAGGATGCATGCGAGCTTACATCTGCATGGGACACACTCCAGAAGCAGACATGGGGAGAAGGTGTTGGAAGTCAGGACATTTGGAACTTGAGTCATTATCTTCTGCCCATTGGTGCCTGCCCCTGGGAAGCTTGTCCTTATCTGCAGCTGCTCTGCACACACACATGGAAGGAAAATGTCTATCTTCAGGACTCTTGGTTTTCCCAGAAGACGTTTGCTTTGGTGAAAGCTTTGCTGGAAAAAAAGCCTTTGTTCCTATAGTGGCCCAGGACAGTGGAAGAGCATCTCCTGTGAACATGGGTAGGGAAGGTCTTTTGAATGGTGCTGGCAGACAGGTTGTGGTCTAACATTGCTTCTGATCCAGCATTCACTTGAGTCCTTTGCACCGAGGGCACTTCAGTTGTGGGCCACAGGGCAGCAGTAGAAGCTGGGGCTTGTTGTGACTGAGAAAGGAGAGCACTGGGAAGATGTGGTTGTCTTCTGAGGCCTTGAGGAGGTCAGGCCCCCAGGAAGAGGTTGGCAGTTGATTGTGGTTTGAACCTCAGCTACTAAGCTACAAGAGAAGCAGAAAATCGATGACACAGGTAGGACTTGAAAATAGTCCAAAATCAAGGCATGGGCTACCAGGTCTGGGCAGAGTGATCAGAACAATACAGTGTGGACTTTTGTATGGCATTATCAAAGCCCAGGTGGGGCTTTGACTAGAGGGTGCATCTAATATATTGCTCCATTTAAGAGTGGCAGCTGCCTGAAGCATTGGTTTGAAGAGAAATCTTAGGTCAAATGTATTCTCAGTGGGAAAAAATTAGATGTGAGGCTCCTTCAGAAAGTTCCTGGGGAAAAGAAATCCAACCTAGAACCCATGGGGCCAAAGTTAGGTATTAGGGGGTTTGTGTTTCTTCTGGAGACCCTAGAGCAGAATCTGTGCCCTTACCCATGGCAGGTCCTAGAGCCTGGTTTTATTCCTAGTTTTCTAAGAGGCCAGTGCCAGCTGGTTGAGTTTCTCATACTGCATCACTCTGACACCAGCCCTCCTGCCTTCCCTCTTCCACCTTCAATGACCTGTATGAGGGCATGGGGCCCACTTGGATAAAGCAGGATGATCTTCCTGTCCCAAACCCTTACATTAATGCCATTCCCAAAGTCCCTTTTATAATATCAGACAACATATTCAGACTTTAGGGATTAAGGTGAGGACATCTTTGGTAGGAACAGAGTTGGGGGAGCCGTAATTCTGTGTATCACAATACGGACAGATAGGTAATGTGATAGGAGTTTGGCATGATAAATCCTCATCCCCATCCTTAGCACGATGACCAACTACACATAGATGAAAGATAACAGCAGGCTAGAAAGGGATGAGAAGAAACAGAGGCTACAATTTATTGAGCCTTTCCTATGTGCCTGGTACTTGCAGTAAGATTCAGAAACATGTCACATCCAATCACTGTCACTCTATGACTGGGAGAAGATGTAATTCATATTTTATAGCTGAGAAAACTGAAGCCTAGAAAGGTTGCGTGACACATCCAAAGTCAACCAGATGGTAAATAAAGTCTGACTCTAAAGCTGCATCTTGACTGGGGCAGCTACTCAGAGCACAAGGGTAGCTTCAGCCACGTACCATGATGCCATCGTTTCCCTCTGATTGTTACTTTTTATTGAAAGACAGAGAAACAGACAGATACCTTTCATCCACTGATTTATTTCCCAAATGCCCAGAACAATCAGAATTGGACCAGACCAAAGCCAAGAACTAATAAGTCATTGCAGGTCTCCCAATGGGTGCCAGGGACCCAACTACCTAAGCCATTACTTGCTACCTCCAAGGGTGCACATTAGCAGGAAACTGAAGTTAGAAACAGAGCTGGAACTCAAATACATGCCCCCTGATATGAGATACAGATATCCCAAACAGCATCTTAGCCACTGGACCAACAGCTGCAATGTACCATGATATCATTTTAGGTCAAAATGGCTGTCACGATAGTGGTACCACACTGGATTGATGACAGTGCTAGACACTGAGCTTTTTCTGGACCTGTGCCCACCTTGCAGATAATCCCCAGGCTTTACAAATGCAGTTGAGTGAGAGGCCAGGGCTGAAGACTTCAGCTCCATCAGCAGAAATGCTAATGGTCTGCTAGTAAATGCCAGAAAGTGCACAACCAGCATCTCTGAGTGTCACTATACAACAAAGTGGCTTGTGTTCCAGTTGTCTCCTGCTCCTGACCTTGGTGGAGGGGGTGAGACGGGAAGGGTTGTGGAATAAAGCCCACTGAGAAAAAAAATGGTGTGCCAGGAGTACTGTTTCTTTTAAGACAAATATTCTTATCAGCACATCAGGCCTATCTGAAATGTGGCAGAGGAGGCATGACAGGCTGGCTTTCTCCTGTTTTTTGTCTTTGATACAGACAGGCACATGGCCAGCAAGTATGTGGGTATACAACCAAGTCTGAGTGCACACCCCATGGTTGTGTGTGTGTGTGTGTGTGTGTATGTGTGTATTACACCAAAATGCTGAAGCTCAGTGGATTGGGAGGGATGCTGAGAAGAGTTAGAGCACAGGGCCGGGAGAGCTTCCCAGAGCAGGGTTACGTTGGAACATATTTTATGGTAAGGGTACTGTCCAGAGAGAGTTCCGAAGAGGAAGATATTGAGATATTCAGTGGCAGCCATGTTCTGGGAAGTTTGTTGGGTGCTTAATGTATGAAGCCTATCATCTTAATGAGATAGATATTATTAATTCTCCATATTTACAGGTGATAGAACACAAGGCCCAGAGAGGTTATGTAACTTACACAAATCACACAGCTTGAATGTGGTAGGGCTAGGACTTGTACTCTGGTGTACCTCTTGCAATCTGATTTCCTTGAAATATCTGCTATAGACCTGTGGCAGGGGTGCCCCTCAAATGCCAGTATTTGCTGCACTAAGCAGAGGCAAGCTATGAGATGGCTCTTTCTCTGGTACTCTGAGTTGAGCCACTGTAGCCATTGTTGAGTCAGGTTGGGATTGCCCAGATAGCTTTAACCTGCCAAGCTGCCAGCCATGTGTGAAATATCCCAGCCCCAATGGGAACGAAGCAGAGCATACACATGCCTACACACTACGTGACTGCTCTTGCAGAACTCACAGGATGACAGGCTCTTGCCAGACAGTATGCCTGCTGATGCAACCATGGAAGACTGGAGAACTTCTCAGAACCTTCTGCCCGCTGTCCTCCTGCCTCCTCAGCCCCCGCTCTCTAGCTTGGGCCCTCAGGAACAGGAGTCCCTGCAGTCCAGAAGCATCTGGGTGTCTGGTGTCTGTACCCAGTACCATTCTTCAGTCATGATTCTGTGAGGAACACAGCCTGATCTCCTTCTGTAGATGAGTAAACTGAGCCTTGGAATGACTCAAAGGCTTCAGTTCTTAAACCTGAAGCTGCCAGCTCACAGACTGGTTATATGGTGAGGCCTAGGCACTGGTGGATTTAGAGTGGATGGGGACAGTGAAGCCTTACGACATACCCTGTTCTATGACTGAAGGGAGATGGGATGGGCTCAAACAGGAGGCTGAAATTCTTTCTCCACAACTGTGTTTACTACACAGAGATTTAGAAATTAAGTGTTTGAGCACCTATCAAGTTCCAGGCATGATTTTAGGGCCTCTATGTTAATATTCCTGTGGCTGTGACTTAGATAGTATTAGTCTCACTTTACAGAACCATAACTGCACTGACAGATTCACAGCTTCCCTAAGCATCTGTGAGCCAGGTTCTGCAAGAACAGGTGGCCTACTAGGCACTGGGACTTGTGCACAGGAGCTGGCACAGTTAAAGACAGTCATTACCAAAAATTAAATTGTATGACCAGACAACCAAATGTCTTATATTAAAAATGATGATAATAGACATTCAGAACTCATTGCTTGTTAATTACTTTATTACTCTCTGTGCTCTTGAAGTTATTAAGATCTGCTGTTCCCTATGGTGGAAATACTGCACATGCTGCTGTGTAATAGTTTGAGGTTCTGATAAGAGATATGCATAGCAAACAGTGATATTGCATTGGTAGCCTGAGGCCAGCCATGCTGGGAATGCTGGCAAATACCTAGGTCAGAACTGGTTTTGTTTCTTAAAGAGCTGGCTGTGAGACCATTGCTTGCACCTTGTTGGATCTCAGGGTATTTTGTGTTAGAAGGAACCCAATAATCGAGGAGAAGGGGCTCTGGACCATGCATCTGAGTATCCAAGTCTTAGTGCCTGGCTGGATGTGGACATTGTTCTCACCATTAATGCCAATGGAGCAGTGGTCTATGAGTAAGACCAGTCTTGGATAGTACCTGAATGATCACTGGCTATGTGGCTTTCCAAATCACAGAGGCAATGCCAAATGCTTATTCTACCAAAGTCATACCCTGGCAAATACACAGCAGTGTTTGTACAATTACTATTGGCTTCATGTAAAGGGAGTGGGCAGTATTAGTACACCAAAAAATAAATAAAAATTATCCACATCTTTATCACATAGAAAAAATTACAGTTAGTAGCTTGGTGTATTTCCTACCTGAAATATTTCTATCCTAGTAATAAACATGTTAGGAAGATGCATTTATTTATTTGAAAGACAGAGTACCAAAGAAAGACACAGACAGAGAGAGAAGTGGACTGAGAGACAGAGAGAGAGAGAGAGAGAGAAAGACAGAGAGATTTACTGGCTGATTCCCCAAATGGCCACAATGGCTAGGGTTGACCTAGACTTTGAAGCCAGTAGTCTGGAACTCATATGGGTACAGGAACCCAAGAACCTGGGCCAAAATCTGCTGCTTTCTTGATGTGCATTAGCAGGTAGCTGGATTGAAAGTGGTCTGGGATGCAAAATGGGATGCTAGCATTTCAGGCAGCAGCTTAATCTGTTGCATCACAATGACAGCCCTAGTTATGGATGGTTTTAAAGGACACCATTAGATTTCATGTTTTTTTAAGCTGGCTTTTTCTTCAGTCAATATTACCTCATAAGCATCTTTCTATACTAATTTTTATGCCATCTCTTTTGCTGGCTTTCTAGTTAGTGTTCTATCACATGGCCTTATATATCCTACTTTAAGGGACCATGATAATTCCAATTTTTCTCTAGCATACACAGTGCTGTCAGGCACATCTTTGTTGCTCAATTCTCCAGTTTCAGTTGGCTGTGTTGCAAAGATATCACATGGTATTTTATTTGCATCTACTCAGTTGGCTACATTCCCACCATTCTGCATTTAATCTGATATGGAACTGGAGAGTTGTGGAGATTTTTAGAAATAAAACTATCATTTCTCTTTTTAAAATGGCCAGAAAAAAAATTTCTAAGGGACATTGTGTAAGTCCATTCAGGCTGCTGTAGCAAAATCTCACAGATTAAGAAGCTTGGTAATAACAAACATTTAATTTTTTAACAGTTGCAAAGGTTGGGAAGGTGTCGCAATTTAGTGTCAGTGAGGGCCTGCATCTTTGTATTTCACTGTATTCCCACATGATGGAAGGCTCCAGGAATCTCTCTGTGGTTTAATCCCATTTCTGAGAACAACGGGGTCAGCACACAATCACCTCCCCAAGGTCCTACCTCCAATTGCCATTGCATTGCAGATTGGGTTCCAATACATGAATTTGCAGGAATTAAGCATTCAGTCTATAGTAAATACCTATAACTAAATGGTGAGACCACCAACCTTTAAAAATTAGACAAAATATTTGACAGGATCCAGCATTGTGTTGTACCCAGTGTTGTGTTAAGCCACAGCCTGCAATATCAGCATTTCATTGCAGAAAATTTATTTGAGTACTGGTTGCTCTACTTTCTTTTTTTTACTTTATTTTTTATTATATATATATTTATTAATTACATTGCATTATGTGACACAGTTTTATAGGTACTGGGATTCCCCCAACCCCTCCCCAAACCCTCCCCGCATGGTGGATTCCTCCACCTTGTTGCGTAACCACAGTTCAAGATCAGTTGAGATTCTTTCATTGCAAGCATATACCAAGCATAGAGTCTAGCATGTTATTGTCCAGTAAAGTTCAACGACTTCTTGGGGAGACCATCTCTGGTCTGAAGGTAGAGCCGGTAGAGTATCATCCTGATCAATTAAAAGCCCCAACATAACATCAACAATGATTTATAACGTTATAGAATTAATTGATATAGTATTGATAACCAATATGTTAAAAGAGAAAAAAAATGCAAGTTCTGAACCACATCCTGTGACTTATTCATTGACATTTCAGTTTTAGTTTATATACAACATCTTATACATCTTAAAATAGCTATAGATTACTGTTCAGCTATCTTGTGTCTATTTTCATTATAATATTTGGCCTTTTATAGCATTGAAGCATAATTTTGCTAAACCTGGCTTTTTTTCGGGTAGTCTAAACTGGCTCATAACTCCAAGAAGACATATGTCAGCAGTTTAGGTGCAGAACAGTTTTAGGAGGGGTGTGCAGAGAAATCCTCCATACCCTAGTGAGAAGTAACTAATACTTTCAATCCAACTTTCTGCTAATGTGCCTGGGGAAGCAACAAAAGACACCCCAGGTACTTGAGGCGATATCACTCATGTGATAAACCCACATGTAGTTCCTAGTTCCTGGTTTGGATCTGGACCAGCTCTTGCCATTGTGGCCATTTGGGAAAGAACCAGCAGTGGATGGAAGAGATAATGCTCTCTCACTTTCTCTCACTTTCTTTCTTTCTCTCTCTCTCTCTCCCTTCCTCCCTCCCCCTCTCTCTTTCTTTCCCTTTCTTTCTCTCTCTTCCTCTCCTTTCCTCCCTCCCTCTCTCTTTCCCTCTTCTTCTCTCTCCCCCCCTCCCTCTCCTTCCCTCTTTCTTTCTCCCTTTCTCTCCCTCCATCTTTTCCTCTCTCTCTCCCACTGTCACTCAACCTTTCAAATAAACAAATAAACATTTTATAATTATATAGGGACACAGGAGATATTCGAATAGCAATAAGTGTGTGAGAAGACAGTCAATATCCCTGATAATCATGAAAATGCAAAAAAAAAAAAAAACCCTATAAGGAGATCCCTGGACACTCTTTAGATTGTTTAAACACAAAAAGTGTGAGAAATACCAAATGTTTGCAAGGATGTGAAGTAACTGCTGCTTTGTTAAATTGTTGGTGAGATGTAAAATGATGCTATCACATACAACGTAGCTGGCAGTTCTCAAGAAAGTTAAGCATATGCTTACTCTATGTTATAGGTTGAACTGTATCCCCGTTCTCCCCCACCCTGAAAAGTGATATTGAAGTCCTAGTCTCTGGTACCTGTGAATGTGGACTTATTTGGGAATAGGGTCTTTGCAGATGTAATCAAGTTGAGATGAGGTCATTAGGTTGGGCCTCCATCCAATACGAGTGCTGTCCTTATAAGAGGGAAACTTGGACCCAGGTACACACTGCACAGAATGCAGTACAGCAAGACAGATACAGAGGATAGAGGGCCATGTGAGGGTAGAGGCAGATAATGGAGTGGTGCTGTCACAAGCCAAGGACTGGGACTGGGCTGCTGGAAGGTGGAGGTGATAAGGAGGTGTCCCCTGCTGCAGGCCTCAGTGGGACATGGCCTTTAGTATCTTGATTCTAAACTTCCAACCTCCAGAACTTTAGAGAAGAAATTTCATGTTTGAAGCCTCTCCCATTATGGTATTTTGTTTGGGCAGTCGCAGTAAACTCATACCAACCGAATGACACAGAATTTACATGCTTAGGTGGGAAACATGCAGTCACACAAAAGCCTCATGTACGGAGGATCATAGAAGCTCTAGTTACAATAAGCCCAGCTGGGACGAATCCAACCATCCAACTGGTTAGGCAAATAGATAGGCAAATCATGGTATGTTCCTACAATAGAATATTATCCAGCTATTAAAAAGAATAGAACACACACACACACACACACACACACACATACACCAGCACAAATAAGTCTCAGAAACATTGTGCCAAGTGATAGAGGCCAAACAAAACCAACTTCATGCAGAATGATCCCATCTGTATGAACCCCTAGGAAAGGCTAAGTTGATCCTTAGCAATGAAATATATCAAGCAGAGGTGTTAGTGGTAACAGAAATGTCTACCTCTAGTGGTAGTTGCAAAAGTATCACATTTATAAAACCTCACTGGGGGATGAATACCCAAAATGGGCGTATTTGTTTGGTATAAAATTTCTTTTGCATTTTTTCAGTAATGCTGGCCGGATGAAGGAGTGTTATCTGTCTGTAGTCACTCAGTTCTGGAAGCCAGGACAGAAGCTGTGCCCCATCATGTAGGCTAGTATTTCAAGGTAGTTTTTGGGAGAGAAAATCATTCCACATGGTTGGCTTGACACATTGAAGAGCTTCTTTGTGAAAAGCGTTAGTGTAGCTAGCCTCCAGGAGGGTACTCAAGGGTTATGCAAGATCAGAGATTAAGTGAAAGTCTGACTTGAACAATTCCAACCTATTGGGTTCCCTAGGGGTGCAGTGGGGGCTAAGTCCATTCCTTGTGAATCAGAGGGCGGGGGAACTCCAGCAGATCGAATGCACAGTAGAACACAGGCTGATTACTATCCACAGGCCAAACTTGTTGGAATGCACATCATAGGAACAGGCCACTGTGTCCATGGAAGTGCCCACATGGGTGGGTTCCAGCTGAAGAGAGTGACAAAGGACATGCCTTTGGGAAACAGGATTGCCCTCTTCTCACCTGTGGTTGCTGGGCCTCATTTTTCTCATTTGTACATAGAACACATGCTACCCACTTTGCAGTGCCATTCAGAGTCATTGGTGCAATGATGTATGGGGGAGTCTTAGCACCATGCTGAAAAAGATAAAAGCCCAATGCATGGGAACTTGCTTTATAAACCGAATGAGTGCCAAACCTGCTTAATGTCAGAACCTTTAGGGGATGTGAGTGGGAGACCTGAAACAGGAATACCATCCCTTCTTCTACCTTAGCTTCCATTGCCAAGTCTGCGCAGATGGCATCCTTGACAGCATTAGCTTCTAAAATCCATTGCTATCTGCATAAGTGATGGTGTAACAGAGAATGTCACTGCTTGTTGCCTAGAAGGGAGAGCATGAGGTGAGGTCAGATCTTTGAGGACCTTGCATGCCAGGGTGTGTAGAGCATTCTGCGTTCTGTAGGTAATGGTGGACCGCATCACATCCTGTTGCAAGGAGTGACCTTTCCAGATGATGATCCTTATGCAAGAAATGCATTCAGGATGGTAATCAATTTAAAGAAACCTATTAGGAGCAAATTTGCTTGTGTCATTTTGGCCCCCACTCATGTATATCTTGATTCAGCTCCCAACTCCTAACTCAGGGCTGGGAGCTCTGAAAATAGGGGGAAATGGTATTTGGAGGGGTGCTGTCTCACCACCAGCATCCTTGAGATCAGGCATCACTGAGGATGGGTTTGGTGGGATCTGTGATCTAGAGGTGTCAGGGCAGCAAGCTAAGGAGTCACAGTGAGAGCATCAGTGTGGCTGCTTCTCTGAATATGCCATGGTACACAGAGAGGAGTCAGACTGTTCCTCCAGAACTTTCCTTCCTCCCTCTTTTACTTGCTCGCTTCCTCCCTCCTTTCCACCATTTTCTCTTAGCTACTGAAGTAACACATGTTTAAAGCAATCGCTGGCATATAGTACATGTGGTATAAAGAACAGTGGCCTCAAGCTCCATGCTGCCTGACCTTCCTTCTGCTCTTCTCAAGGACCTTGCTGATAGCATCTTGGGTTGCAGTAATGCTTTTGTCTGCAGGGGTACCCATATACAACCCCAGAGCTGGCTTTTATTTTAAGTATAAATGGAATCCTCCCTTACACAGTGTTCTCCATTTTCTCCTTTTGCTTGGCAGCTGTCCATGGCAACATGTATAAATTCATTTTTTTCTCTTTAATGGATGCAAAGTAGTACAGAGTTTGCATGGATTATAATTTCCTTGCTCAGTTCCTGGTAGTAGGTATTGAGTTTTCCACCCACCTTTTCTGAAATTACAAGCATTGGTTTTGATTTGCAAGGCCCCAGGAAAGGCAGCAAACCCTAGCTATGCACAATGTAGTTCCTCCGTCACTACCCTGTCTTGGGCTCCCTTGTCAGCTCAGCCTCTCCTGCCCTCAGCCTTAACAGCTTGTGACAACTTGGCAGAAGAACTACAAGGCAAACGAGGAGCTTCGTCCTATCTCTGATGGGGCTGCATTTCTTTAAGTGCTCTTGTTAATGTTTCATGATGGATGGTGGTGAAACTTGGGAAATATACCAGCCTGGATCCTGAAAGTAACTGCTTGCACCAACATAATGCATTCATTTATTCAATGTGACAGTGAAGGGGAAGAAAAGCATTGCGAACTCATTAAGAGCAAGGACAGAAAGAAGGGAGCTAGCATTGCCATGAATGTTACATTTGGGAATTGACGGCTCACCCTCATGTGCCTAGGACATTGCTACTGTCACCTTCACTTTGCAGATGGAAAAATTAAAACAAAATAATTTGCCCAGAAACAGCCAGAGCTGAGCCTCAAAGCAAAGCCTCAAAGCACCTCACACTGTTTTCATCCAATCCAACTCTGCTGCCCTAGCTGTCATAGGAAGGCATCAGAGATGATAGGATAGGGTAGTATTTAGCTGAAATTTGTTGGGTGTTCACTGTGTTCCAGGAACCATGCTAGACACATTATGTACACAAATACATTTACCATCACATGAGGCAGTGAACCACCCATTTTGCAAACAAGGCACCTGAAGCTGAGAGAGCTTGCATAATTCTCCCCTCCCCTAGTAATACAATCTCACTGACACAGCTGGGATCTGAAGCTGAGCAGACTAACACCCAAGCTCTTGGGCAGAGCCACTCCGCTCTCCCTCGACAGGACAATCAAGCATGGTTGAACTTCAAGAGTAATATAAACACCAACCAACAGCCCAGAGCACGTTGGGAAGAGAAGGAAGGTTGTCCTCTGATATCTTGGTATAAGATGCCAGGCTTCTACTGGGAACTGGGTGGGGGGTCACTATCAGGCTCTTGGACTCAGGAAGATTTTTCTGTGTTCAGCAGAGTCAGCTTTTCTTGCTGAATGATGCTGACCTGGTGTTCCAGTGTTCAGCCAGGTTTCCCTCTAAACAACAAACAGAAGTGACAGGTGCAGGGCAGAGAGACATGGGGTCACAGTTTCTGGGGTGAGTGCAGAGATAGGCAGGGACATCTGCCACCATCAGAGGCTCTGTCTCAACTTGTTTCTATGAAGCTTCATGCTTTGCTGGACTCTGCAATTCAGCAGAGGGACCAGCAGATGCAAAGACCCTGAAGCTGGAGACAGGAAGGTGTATTTGAAGGCCAGCAAAGAGATCTTGTGACAGTGCACAGTGGAAGAGAGGGAGATGCACAGACATGAGGCTTGGGAGGAGTAGAAGCCAGGCTGTGCTGGAGCTTGAAGATCAGGTTAAAATCTTAGATTTCATTCTATAACTGAAAGAGAGACAGTGAGGGTTCCAGGTAGAGTAGTTATCTGGTCTGGTTGACATTTCACTTTGTTCTGTGGGGACTGGGAATGAATAAAGGGCAAGGGTGGAGACAGCAAGATTTTTAGAGGGTGAGCTCAGGGACCCAGGCACACCCATGTGAAAAGGACCATATTGGAAATACACATCCAGCCCAGACCTGATGACCCAGGGTGGCATCACTTGGGGTCCTCTATAAGGGGAAGGGTACTAAGATGTTAGCCTTGGAAGAGCTAAGAGGGGATCAGATGCAGGGCATATTTTTTTAGTGAAGCTTACAGTGTTTGCTAATATACCTGGTAAAGCAACAAATAATGGTTCAAGTGCTTTGACCCCAGTCACCAAGGGTGGAGACTCAAATGGAGTTCAGGCTCTTGGTGTCCACCTGGCCTAGCCCCAGTCATTATGGCCATTTGAGGAGTAAACCAGCAAATGGTGAATCAATCTCTCTCTCTCTCTGTGTCTATCTCTTTCTCTTCATCCCTCCCCTTTCCCCTCCCTCCTTTACATTGTCACTCTGCCTTTCAAATAAATAAATTTAAATATCTCTTTTAAAAAGCTGCCATGACAGATTCAAAGTTGTGGGGAGTGGTCTCAGCTGAGCACTAAAATGCCATGCCAACCCTCAAAGAATCTGGGTAGAGAAAGAACGGTCAGACCATAGCTAAGTGGCCAAGTCAGGATCTGAACCCAGACTGTGTGGCTCCATAGTTTAGTGTTTTAACTACTATCTATGACTTAAACTATGCACATGGAAACATATTCAATCACAACATAGATGCCACTATTATACACATTTTGTACGTGAAGAAGGTGAGTCTTAGGAGACTTGTTCAAGATCATATGGCAAGAAGACTAGGGTTTGGAATGCTGGCCGATCTCTACCTAATATCAGTCCAAACTTTCAACCACCATCCATAGCACAGATTCATGCCACCTGGTCAGTAGTGGAGCTGGAAAACAGGATGTTTTTATGCTGGGACTTTTGAATGTGGACATGCAATTCTTTAAATCCGTTAGTGAGGAAAAGATGGGCTCTGGAGCCAAGAGGTATGCTGGAGCAGGATTCTACAGGCTTACAAGGACTCCCTAAGTACATCTCTTGCCAACTCTGCATTCACTGGCAGTGCATTGTTTGCTTGAAATCAGCTACAGTGGAAGAGTTTACACCATGGGAATCAGCAAATGCTACAGCTGAGGGTTTATTCTCACAGAACTGACAGTAGTACACCACTGGTTAGACTTCAGCTGACATTTAGAATCATCCATTCTTGGCTGAGGCCAGAGAAAGGGTACAAAGTCAGGAAGCCAGGTACCTCTCACCCAGTGTTCCTGGCAAGACAGACATCAGAACAGCCACCAACGAAAACAAGCTTGGCAGCTAAAGAGTGCTCAGCCCTTATAGCATTAGGTCCCAGAAATACTTCAGCAATTAATCAGGTGTGTCTCTGACTTTGTTAAGTGAATAGACCATGAGTAATAAAGAAGAAAGTGAAAAAAACATACAACTTCATGTTGTGATATGAAGGAAACAGAAAAGAATCTAGTTGTGTACATGGTCTAGTTGTGTACAGGTTAGCAATTGAACCTGGATTCTCTAGGATGAAAACAACCCATTAGACCTCGATCAGGGGAACAATGTATGCAAAGGCCAAATACTGGGAAAAAGAATGTGGGCAAATAGTAGAGACTGGGGCAAGTGGAGTGTGTGGTGGGCAGGAGGGGAAGGAAAGGTGAGGTGTGACCGTATGGTGCCTTGTGAGACACAGGAAGCAGGCTGGCCAATGAAAGCTGGAGAAGGTTTGGGAGAGAGACTTTTTTTTGTTTTATGATATTGAAAACTGACTGGCTTCAGTATGGAAAGTGCACTGGGAATAGTGGTTAGAGCAAGAAGCTGGAAAATCATGGTAAATAAGGCAAGAGATGATGATGGGCCCAGCTGTATATGGAGGCACAGGTAGAAACTATCAGTGTGCTCCAGAAACTGCCAGGGTAGGCAGCACAGAAAAGGCCAGACACTACTGCTGCCCCATGGGGGACAGACTTAACTTTATGCTAACCTCGCCAAGCCACTGAGTCGAGTGGCCAATGGGGTTTTCCGGCAGGACTGTCCCCCCAGCAGGTGGGGCCTCCACCACCTGTGTTTTCTGGTCTCTTTTCTGGTGTGGCTAGGATGAGTCACCACAGTCACTCACCACTTCCTGGCTTGCACATTATGATTCACAGGCTTCTGAACTTGACCCCCAGCTGGCAACAGAAGGTGGAGTCCTAAGAAAGTAAGTGGGCAGTGGGAAATAGTGGAACTTGGCAACATCAGACGAATTGGAGGGCTGCTGAGCACTGGGAATGAGAGAGGCAAGCACACAAGGAGGGGGCCTGCAGACCAGACCCTAACAGAAATCAAATAACCCAACCAGCTATAACTTGAACATTGGCTCAGTATTCCCTAATCCTTCCTACAGATCTAGAAAATTGGGAAAAGGATTATTGCAAAGTAATAGTTAACTCCATTTTCTAAACACAAAATTACAATATTGAATATAATTTAAGCCACCTTTAGCTGTTACTCCATGATTCTATACAGATATGAAGATGACCATACAAGAGAATAGAGACTTACCCTTCTTATTATACTTGCAGCGTTTCTCTGTATACATGTTCTAAAAGCTGAGGCAAAACAGAACTTGTGTGCAATATCATTCCTTGTTTTGAGTGTAGTCAAATATATAATGTGAAATTTACCACTGTCACCATTCAGCAACGAACAGTGCAGTGATATTTGATTTACTCACATGGTTGTGAAGCCATCATTACCATCCATCTCTAGGACTTTTTCATCTTCCCAAACTGAAACTCTGTTCCCATAGACCATCACTTTCTAGCCCGTCCCCCTTGCCCTTGTCTCTCCAGCCTTCTGTGTCCAAGAATTTGTCTACCCTAAGCACCTCATGCAAGTGGAATAATTAGTATTTGTTCTTTAGCTAATTTTCTGTAATAATATTTTCCAGATTCATCCATGTTGTAACGTGTGTCAGAATGCCCTTCCCTTTCCAGAATGAAAGCTTTCCTACTTTACAGATATATTACAGTCTGTTTCCCATACATTCAGTAATGGATGCTTATGAGACAGGATAGAACTAAGACCCACAAAATGCAGTCCTGCCATCATGATCATCCAGACCATAACAGTGAAAGATCCACCCATTAGTTTCCTGCTAGAAGTTTCCCCAATATATATGCATTTCCAGAGCAGCCCATTGCAAAATAGCAACAGCAATGCCTGCACAGGACACCAAGTCAAGTGCAAACCCAGTATCATGTACGAAGCGGGTTAATCGGAGCTCTGGGTCTGGTGCAGTTTTTAGTGTTACATGCCAAGAGGAAATTATCACACCTTCCTAGAGAAAATCCTCTGCCTCACTGCCCTCATTGGTCCAGACACACAGCTCCTTCCCACTGTGTTCTCTCTTGTATTTCAGTATAAGTATAAAATAAAGCTGGTCTGAGTTGCACATTGGCCTCTTGTCATTTTCCATTATAAGGGAGGCAAATAGCCTGGGTTGCTACCATTTGGGCTGCTTCTACTTTTCAGCCATTGTTGTGGTACCATTTTTTTAAAAGATATTTTTAATTTGAAAGAGTTACAGCAAGAGGGATGGCAAAGACATCTTCAACCTGCTGATTCACTCTTTAACTGGATGCACTACCTAGGTCTGAGCCAGCTGAAATCAGAAGCTTCTCCTGGGTCTTCCATGTGGGACAGGTGCACAAGGAGTTGGGCCATCTTTCATTGCTTTCTCAGGTGGCCTTTGAATGTGAAAAAGTGAGAACCAGTGTAGACATTTATTGTAATATTAAATAATAGAACAAATATGAAAATATTGAAAATTGGACAGTATAACACTTAATACTTAGGGAATTGTGTTATTGATTGCAATTGCATCCATCCAACACAAATGAGAATCTAAGATTAAGTGAAAAATGTGACATTTTTCTCATGTGAGGGTCAGAGAGTCTAAGGCATACAATGAATTAGGAGCAGAAGTTAGAGTAGAGCCTACCTAGGTCTCCCAACTTTGACTTGAGGGATGATTGGGTCACAAATCACATTTAATGTACATGTTAACTTCAATTAATTGTTACTGGCTGCCTGGAATGCAGTATAAAGGAATTCTGTCTGATTAGCAATGTCTACCATGAATGCAGGAATGGGAAGTGGGGGCAGAGCAGTCATTTATTTGCTCTGGCCTAGATTGTTGCTTTAAATTTTTTTAAACACTTATTTATTTTTATTCAAAGGCACAATTACAGAGAAATAAAGGGAAATACAGAGTTCTTCCATCTGCTAACTCATTCCCCAAATGACCACAATAAGCAGAGCTGGGCCATTCTGAAGCCAGGAACCAGGAGCCTCTTCTGGTTCTCCCACATGGGTGCAGCCACCCAAATCCTTGAGCCATTTTTGGCTGTTTTCCTTTGCCATCAGGAGGAAGCTGTATCTAAAGTGGAGCACCCAGGACACAAGTAGCTATCACATGGGATGCCAGCGCTGTAGGTAGAGGCCAGCACTGACCTCTAAATTCTTTTTAAATTTCTGATGGTCAGTATTGTGGCATATTGTGTAAAGCCATAATCTGTGATGCTGGCATCACATGTGGTCACCAGTTGCAGTCCTGGATGCTCCACTTCCAATACAATTTCCTGCTAATGACCTGGGAAATGCAGTGGAAGATGGCTTAAATGTTCAGGCCTCTGCTACCTGCATGGGAAACCTAGAATCTGTGGTTGTCTGGGGAGTGAACCATCTGATACAAGATTTTTCTCAATTTTTTCCCTCTCACTCTGTAGCTCTTTCAAATACATTTTTTTTTTAAATCTGGAGAGAAGGGTACAATATGATAGCATAGTGGTTAATCTTCACCTTGCGTCTGCAGGATCCCATGTGAGCACCAGTTCGTAACCTGGCTGCTCTATTTCCTATTCAGCTCCCTGCTTGTGGCCTGGGAGAGCAATAGGGAATGGTCCAAGGCCTTGGGACTCTGTATCCACATGTGAGACCCAGAAGAGGTTCCTGGCTCCTGGCTTCGGATTGGCTCAGCTTCAGCCATTGCAGCCCCTTGGGGGAGTGAATCAGTAGATGGAAAATCTTTCTTTCTGACTCTCCTTCTCTCTGTAAATATGACTTTCCAATAAAATAAATGAATAAATAGATCTTTAAAACAATCTGGAGACAAGGATTATCTTCTTGTGTGTTTTTAAACATGGTAATTGCAAGGATAACAGAAGAGAAATGGTCTAATGAATGTTATATTTCTAGCTTGCATGCTAGCAAAGATCAAAAGGTGTTGTCCAAAGTTATCAAAGACAATATTATGATTGGCGGTCAACTTGCTCCAAAGGGCTGCTTGCACTGACCAGAATGACTCAGTATCACAGGAAAACAGCCACCTCCCCTAGATGGTTTCACTGTCCACCAGTGGCACGAGACAACTGCAGGTATGGCTCAGTGAGCTGGGAAGTCAGAACACCTACTAGAAAGCTGGATGGTAAAGTTTACTGCATGTCAGGCCAGATTTCTGCCTCCTTAGGAAGAGAATGACTTTGTTCCTTCTATCTGCATTCCAGCGTTTCAGACTCCCAGTGGCCTGTCTGTCCCATTCCTTCCAGCCAGCATGTGCTGGGTGGCTTCAAAGACAGGTGTACAAACCAAGGGCACCAGTCAGACCTGCCTGGGACCTTTCTCTGCTTAAACTGCTTCCTCCCAGTAGCTCAGGGATTCCTAAAGCAGGATATGACTTCATGTAGCAGCCCCTTCCTATCTCACTCAGGCCTGAGCCCTCAAGCCTCAGACCCAGTGATATGTGATCTGCGGACCTCTTGCCTACCTTTCTTGGCTTGCTGTGACCTTCTCTGACTGCCCCCACAATCCTAATTCTGTCTCAGGTGACTCCAGTGCTAAATCATCCTGACTCAGTGGACCACTGACAACCAGCTTGAGTGCTGGCCCTGTGGCGCTTCAAACCTTTCAACTACGCATTTCCTGGTTGGGTGATGGTGGTGAGGGCAGACCAACTGCTCAGCCTTATAACATCCCACATTCTTCTATAGTTTTGGGGCATTTTACCACCTTTCCTGTGCAGTATGTGTACAGCACCATGTTTGTTCAATCATAGATGCAATCTCTCTTGCATGAGACAATGTATGTGTGCATGGGGGACTAGAAGATTTGATGGAGAGACAAAGAGGGAATATGAATTTCAGAAATGCGTGTAATTTCATACTATTAGACATGGTGTGTTGAATAAAAATCACAAGAACTGATGTTGATGGTGTGCTTTTCTATGGCAGGAATTATGCTAAGCATTTTATGCTCATTATCTGCTTTGATTAAATCCACCACACTATGCATTAGACACTATTGTTAGGTCTAATGTACAAATACAATTGAGGCTTAGACGGGTAAGTAACTTCCCTCAGGTTTCCCATCTGGAGAGTGGCAATGCTAAGGGCTTCTGAGCCTGCAACCCAACTGCCCCTGGTTCTCTGCCTCCCCCAGCCTGCACAGGTCTGGATTTTGCATTGTCTGCTGCATTACCATTCCTCTTCCCAGCTTCACTCCATCCCCAGAACATACTCTCTTTTATTCCTCATCTCCTTCTTTCCAGAATATTCTTTAGAACAATTCAAGGTCTCCTCAGCCATTTGCTTCCAATTACCAGTTCCATGTCACTTCCATCAAAGTTCTCACTAGAACAAAGGGCTTCCCATGCAATAACAGCCATATAGCTTTGATGTTAAGCATGTGGACTCATCTTCTAATATGCATGTTTTTGCTATAGAGCAAGGATGACAACTGTGTGGCATGCAGCTGCCACTCCCTACCTGTGGCAGACATCACTAATTAATGACAGCATTCCTTCCTGCTCAACCCAAACACAGCCCTGTAACTCATAGCACAGGACGCCAGAAAGCAAGGCTGATTGACCTGGCCTAGTTCATCAAATGAGATCTTCTCTCTTCCTTCCTATAGGGTCCCATGAATTCACAGGGGGTAGATAAGGTAAAAGGAGAAAACTGACTTTTTGTCACATAAATGTAGTTCCCACAGCTAAGCATGGAGGCAGCCATTGGGGACCTCAAATTGAAGATAAGCCAGATTTTCCAGTTTCTTGGGATGTCTCACACTTTCCTGATGCTATCCCTGAGTCTTAGTAATGTTGTTTCCTGTTCCACCCTGGTTATGGCTGATCTGTAATATTAATGGGAAAGATAGGAGTCTGAGCTTAATATTCAGCCATTTGTAGAAGTACGCTTCAACTCCAGAGCAGAAAAATGAGTCTCCTAGAGCAAGAGTGGAGTTTGCCATCCTTAGAGCTTCCAGCAAGCCTTAAAAAAAGCTCCAAATCTCAATAGAAGCCATAGTCAGATACCACCTAACTCCTGGACCTCAGTCTATCTGAGTTGACCTACTAACTACATCTTCCAGACTTTGAGATACCAGGAAATCCTCGCATATGGAGAATGGTGAATTCCATCTGCCCTTTCAAAGGATGAGAGAGAATGGAGGATGTTTATTAAGCACCGTCTGTGATCTGTGGGCTACACATTTATATCCATTCTCACACTGTATCCTCAGGGAAGTAGTGTGAGAGAGATTTAACTCCCTATTCCACAGAAGAAAAGCCCAGAGTTTCAGAGAAATCCAAGAGTTTGTCCAAATTACAAAGCTAAAGAGTAAGAAATAAACCTGGAACTCAGACCTAGGAACTGTGAATCTGAAAGGCTAAGGTGCTTATCATCTCTGTCACATTTCCTGTGAGGGTAGAGAGGGAGCACCAGGCCTGAGAGGCTCAGCTGGAGGGCTGGGCCAGGGGGAAACCCTGCAGAGTTCAGAGCAGAAGCTCCCACTTCAGTCAGAGGACACAGATGTATGTGTTCCTGTGTCCACTCCAGGGACCACAACTCAACCTGGGCCTGAAGCTCTCTAGGCTGCCCACAACCAGCAGAGGGCCTCTTTATCTTCCCCCAGCTCCTTCGGGGTCTCTGAGGTGTGGAAGTCAAGGAGCAGCTGCTCTGTGGTAGCAGGGCAGGCTGCCTGACATCCCTGCTGAGCTTCCTGGGAGATCATGAACCCCACTTCCTCCCGTGACACCTCCCCTCAGGAAGTGCAACCTTTTGGCTGCTTTTCTTCTAAGAGACTGGTTCTTCTGTAAAATAAGCATAATACTGATCTGGATGCATTGACATGCATGTTAAACTTAACATATGTAAAAGCTCTAAGATATCATAGATGCTTGGTCAAGCATTCGTATTGTCAGGCCTTGATACCTGGTTCCTAAAACACAGGTCTGAAGAAAAACGCTTCTCAGACTTCTCACCATCAGGAATACTCACCATCTACTCCTGGAGGAGCACAATAGTGGATTATATCAATTTCATAAAAAATATTTGGCAGTGTTCTTGTCACTCTTGCTTTGGATTTATTTCATTTGAAAGGCAGAGCAACAGACAGGGAGAAAAGGAGATCTTTCATCCACCGGTCTAAATAATAGCAGTAGCTAGGGTTGGGAGAAGGATCACCCAGGTGCCTAGAATTCTGAGTCTCCCACATGGGTACCAGGAGTCCAAGTTCTAAGGCCATCTCCTGTCACTTTCCCAGGTTCACTGTCAGGGAACTGGATCAGCAGCAGATCAGTTGGGACTTGAGCCAGTACTCCACTATGGAACGTCAGCTTTGTAGCAGGCTTAACCCAGCTGTGCCACAGCACCAGCCCCATAAAGAATATTTTTAATCAAGCAACTATAAGAATTAAATATGGTAGTAATGCTCATTTGCAACCATAATTAAAGATTATTTCACCTTAGGGTTATGAATCATAGCATACTTTGGAAGAATAACATCATAATGACCATCATGACCGTAACTTCATCATCACAGCCTTGAATCCCAGATCTTGGTGTCCTTCACATGGTTAGGGTCAAGCCCCCATGTGCCTACAAATCAGATGTGAAAATTTTGCTTCTATTAATTAATTGACACTGAGGTTCCAAGAGGCTAAACAAATGTTCAAGTTCAAATAACCAGAGCAGATTTGGAATCTGGTTTTTATTGCTTTAAAATTAAGTGCTCTAGCAACAGCTTCCAACATTCCCCCTCAGATTCGCAGACTCCTCACCAGCCAGGATTCTGCTTCAGTTGATCTGTTGTGGGACCCAAGACATGGGGCTAGAAGCCAGGCATGATTAGCAGTTTCTGGGTAGATGGAGAAAGACCACATCAAGCCTTCACAAACATCAGTCACTTCCACTGCCACCTCAGTACCTTCTTGCCCATGTGTTCTTCTCAGCTCCTCCTACAGAAGTCCACATGTGGCAGAGAATAACTGTCAGGACCACTGCCTTAGAGGGACATCTGGGAGGATGGGCTAATGTGTGGGTAGCCTGAGCCCTGAAAGTTTGGTTTTATTTATTGCCACTGAGCTCAGGAAATGGATGGCACCAAAGCCCAGGCCTAAGACAGTGCCCTCTCTCCCTGTCGTTACCTCCACCTTCCTTTCCTTCTTGCAGGGCCCAGATAATGCTCAGGATTTTGACATATATATGATCCTACAGGCTCCTCTAGCTCCACCCACCCCTCCCTTCCACCTCCACCTTTATCGAGTTTAATGAGGCTCCACCTGGTCTCTCACATTAGATGTGTTCAGAAGCTTAAAGAAAATGCTGATGTTCAGGCCTCACCCCAGACCAATTGAATCGGAATTTCTTGGGCGAGGTGCTTGGCACCAGTGCTTGTGTGTTGTCTTCCAGGTCACTTGTACAATCATATAGAGTTGGAAACAGCTCATTACTTGATTTCAGTGCCACTTCCTCCATAAGGCCCTCCCCAATTCTCCCACTCCCTGACCAGACTCCACCCTCCTCTGTTTGTCCCATTGTCGGTCATTATCTACTGGTGCCTGCTCTGGTGTTAAATCCTCTGCTGGGCTCCAGGAACTGTAAGCTCCTTGACTGACATGTTTAGAGTCCAGGCAGAGAAGACAGACACAGGAGCAAGTAACGGCAATGTATTATCTGACTGTGGGTAACTTCTTCAGATCTGAGGACACCAATCTAGATAACCAACACCTGTGAGCAGCTTTGGAAGCATCAGACAGTGGGACAAAGTGTGAAGATGAGGATTATGGGCCCAGGTCTGGCTCTAGCCAGAGGAGTAGAGGTTGCTGAAGGAGGAACCCTCCCGGATATCCTATGCTCAATACAGATCCTAGGAGATAAGAATAACTTGCAAAGAGTTTGATGGATGAATGATGTGTGAGTGAGTGAGTGAGTGATAAATTTCTGAGAACTCATGGGTTCACTGGACAAGCATCAATGCATACATTATAGATTTCTTTGCCATACAATTAATGAGAAACACACAGCCTGTGAAGCAGTGGCCCATGGGCTTCAAGCCCAGAGCAATGTGCAGAAACAAGAGACTTTTAACATAGCACAAGTTCTTTATGGGTATTTCTCAAGCACCATGAAAAGGGCTTACAGTCTACAATCACATGTCTCCGGGTGTTTGTCTCCTGGTTCTTAGTTGTCTTGGAGTCTGTCTTAGCCAAGACCTCTTGAGCTCCCCATCTTGGGCCCATAGGGCTATCATGCTCCCCACCCACCCTTGTTTCCCAGGGCAGAACAACAATACAGGCAAAGTTGACCCTCCTGCAGGGTGGGGTTAGAGGGAAGTCAACAGATAGAACAGGAAGAGAAATGTTCTAAAATATTAAAAAAAAACAAAAACAAATTTTGTCTCACGTATAAAAAAGATATTTATTTCAGGCCCAGCGGCGTGGCCTAGCGGCTAAAGTCCTCGCCTTGAATGCACTGGGATCCCATATGGACGCCGGTTCTAATCCCGGCAGTGCCACTTCCCATCCAGCTCCCTGCTTGTGGCCAGGGAAAGCAGTCGAGGATGGCCCAAAGCTTTGGGACCCTGCACCCGCATGGGAGACCCAGAAGAGGTTCCTGGTTCCCGGCTTCGGATCAGCGCGCATCGGCCCGTTGAGGCTCACTTGGGGAGTGAATCATCGGATGGAGGATCTTCCTCTCTGTTTCTCCTCCTCTCTGTATATCTATCCGGCTTTCCAATAACAATAAAATCTTAAAAAAAAAAAAAGATATTTATTTCACTTATGAAATGAGACTTCTATCCATTGCTTTAAAAAGTCAGCTTCTATCCTATAGTCCTGAGACTTGAAGTGTGTTTGTAGCAGGATGATGATCTTGTACCATCTCAATCCAGGGTGCAGCCCCCTCTTCCAATTGCTTGTCATTCAGGCTGCTTATTCATCCTTGTTTTAAGGCTCAGTTGCAGAGACGGACACTGAACTTCCTTGGAATCCAGGGTCTTTCCCATTCAATCACCTGCTTAATGAGTCAGGATTAGAGTACAGGCTCCCTGGCTGTCTTCCCTAGACCATTAAGCTGGCTACACAGCAGGTGTATCCAATGATGATATCCTCTTCTATCCTTATTGTTTTCCTGTATAGTGTAGGCCAGTGGGAGACTATTAGGGGTACTTGGAGTCTCATTTTCTTAGGATGCCAGTAAAATGAAGGAGAAGCAGATGGGTGGAGGGGCAAGTTAATGCCATATATTGCAAGTAGAAAGCTGGCTAGCTTTAGCAGGTTCACTAGCTAGAAAGAGAAAGTGCAGCTGGTACCTTGAGATTTGTGAAGTTACTCCTCAGTGCCAGGAGTTGCCCTAGTCTTTCTAAAAGGTCACCTCTGCAAGCAAATTGCACTCCACTGCTTACACCTCAGGGGTTGTGCACATGTCACATGCTTCCACTCACTGTCACTTCCTTGATTTCATCAACTCCACATCTCATTGAACACTAAGATCCATATGACTTTCCTTATTCCTTTCTTCTTTCTCTCACTCTTTCGTTAAAAGTGGTTCTACTACATACTGGTTGTACAGCCTTTAGCCAATTACTTACTTTCTCTGTGCCTTAGTTTTCACATCAGTAAAATGTGGATGATAATAGAATCTGTCTCATGAAGTCTAGACGGGCTTAAGAAAATAAGTTAATAGAATAAAGCAGTGACTTGTGCCCCATGTACTTTGGCTATATTAGCTGCACAAATTACCTGCCAAGGACCACACAACAGTGCCAAGCACCTTCCAGCCTGCTTGCCTTCATCCAGCAGTGAGATCCCACCTACAGTGAAGCCCAGTACTCATGATCAGCGACTCTGAGCCAATGGCATGTGTCAGAGTGGCTTGAATATGATTATTGGGTCCTACCTTAGCTGGTTCCCTTTTCTTTTCATAAATTTCAGGCCATTCAATGCCCTTTCAAGACAGGTGCTCATGAATGGTATCCACTTGCCACAAATGTCTTTGATGGGACTCCTTCCTCTCTTGTCCTGGGTGATTCCCAACATGTGAGACATGGAATAATACTTGGCATTGGGTACATTTAGTGACACCTCACTCCCCTGCATCCAACCACCAGTGCACTCAGGTAAAAGTGCTCACACTGTCAGCTTGCCACCAAGTTCTTTATGGTCTAGCTCCTGCCTTCACTAGTCCATGGATTCTGATGCCTCCTCATTACTCATTTGTAGCCCACAATCCAGCTCTCTAAACCTCAGTCCCCCATTACACCATGAGCTGTGTCCTGCCTCCATCTCCTCTCCAGACAATCCTCCAGGTTCATCTCCAGGGACTCCCACTGATTGATCATATTTCTTCTTAGGCTGGACAACTTACCAAGATTGTCTCAATTCTCAGAGGCTTGTTCACTGCCTCTTCCCCTAACCCCGAACTCTGGGCCAGTTGCAACCTTCTTATGTTCCTTTAGAGCACAAGATGGAAATTATGCCTCTTGTCTTCACTGCTATAACCCTATGTCTCTCATTAGGTTGGCATGCAATGTGAGTTCAACAGACATTGGTCAGATGAAACACCTGCCTCTGCTGCACTCAGGAGGGTATTCTTTTCTGTTACATGCATAGGAGCAGCTGCCACACGCATTGCAGCTCATCTCCTGGGACTGCTCATAGCCTTTTGCTGAGTATCTGAAGTCTTCAGAAGCCAGGCTGGGAGAAGGGGCTGCTGACCAAGCAACTCTCTGACTCACTGGGCAGAGGAGGGAGGAGGTGAGTGCTAATTGCCAGGTTCCTCCGCACCCAAAAAAAGGCCCAGCCTTTGAAGCTACAGCTGGTCCACAGAGGAGGCAGGAGCAGCTAGTGAGGTGTGGCTGTCACTTGTGGGTACTTCTGAGTCCACAGGATATTATTAATAAAGAAATAACAGCCGTGGCATGCTTTGTGTGGATAGGTAATGACAGCCTATCTGGCCCAACAGCCTGGCCTAAGCACTTTGCAGCTACAGTCTGGTTTACCTGGCCCCCTTGGAATGCCAGAACAGCTAGTGGTACTTCCTTACCCAAGTATAGCCCATCAGACTAGCATAGCCCTCATGGGGTTTTCCCTTCAAAGTTCCTGCTGTGCCAAGAAATTGGGATCCCATTGTAGTACAAACATGGCATTAAAACCATGACAGGGACTAGAGCTTGGGTGAGGAGATGTTTTGAAGTGACCTAGGAGCCTTTCCTGATGGTGATGACCCTCTGCTGCTGTTTGCTGCCTGCCTGTGATCTAGTGCCTGGCATTGGCGTTGTTGGGAACTGTTTGCTCTTACTCTTGCTCCACTGTTTCCACTTTAGAAACTCATCCATGCACTCTCATACTTTTTTCACCATACAACTTTTGCATAAACTCTTTGAAGACCCTTTGTCTTTCAAAAAATTTTTGTACCAAAATAAACTTATCCTTCGATTGCATTTTTCCATGAGCTTCATGGAATTACCCTCAAGTAGTTTTCCATATTTTACAGGATGATTTCTCAGGTATGGACTTCTTTATACAGAGGCTTGCATTTTGCTCAGATTTTGAGTTCATTTGTTCAGTGGGAAATACCTCCTATTTATGATGCCTTTGGAAGTTATACTCACTTTTTTTAAGATTTACTTATTTATATGAAAAACAGAGAAAGAGAGAGAAAAGGAGAGGGGTTGGGGGAAGAGAGAAAGAGCTCCTCCATTCACTGGATAACTCCCCAAATGTCTACCAAAGATAGACCTATGCTAGGTTGAAGCCAATAGCCTCCTGTAACTCCATCTGGGACTCCTCATATGGGTAGAGGGGCCCAAGCACTAGGCTGTTATCCACTGCCCTCCCAGGCATATTTGCATGGAGCTGGGTAGGCAGAGGAACAGCTAGAATTCCAAGCAGCTATCTGATACAGGATTGTCGCAAACCGCACATAGCCTTCTGTGCCACAGCACTGGCTCCATCTTCACCCTTTGCACTCAGTTTCCCTGACCCCCCATGAAGTTTTTCTCTAACCACCCCATCCAAGCTTCATCTTGACATTCATTTCTGTGCTGAGGCTACTTTTTCCAGCAGCCAAATGAGCTCTTTGGATCATTCTGAACCTCATGTGTCCCCTGGCTCCACTGCCCCTCCTATGCCCAAGACAACTTTAGCAGGAAGCCACAGCAAGAGTTGATGCATTTTTGTCCATAAAGGGACGTATAGCAAACATTCCAGGTTTCGCATGTACTATATCTGCTCCATATTCTTACTTTTGTTTTATTTATTTACAAATCTTTAAAATGTAAAAAGCATTCTTAACTCAGGGGTTATACAAAAACAGGCCACAGAGTTTGCCAATTCCCGTTTAGGTACAGCAGACCTGTAAAAACTGCCATGTGCTTGGTGCTGTGCTACATGTGGGAAATACAAGCCTATATAAAGCATGATCTACACCCAGGCAGACTGCCCTGTCTGGAAGAAAGATCTTCATAAACAGACCCTTCTAGTAGCCATGGATACCCCCAAGCACTGTGGAAATGCAGGCTTCTTAGGGAATTGTTAAGTTTAATCTGAATTTCTAGGAATGAGATGAAAAAAGAGGACCAACAGATTTAGGTAGAAGGAACAGCAAGCAAGGGCGAAGAGGGCTGAACCAGTACAGGTTCTGGGAGCTTCAAACATAAGGTGTCTTACATTCTATCTGGCACACAGTAGGCACTCAGTAAAAGTACTGGCCACTGAACAGCTTTGGCCCAGTGTCAGGCTCTGGTTCAAGGCTCAGGAAGTATTTTGGATCTATGTGATTGTTTAAATTCCTCTCTGGTTTTTTTTTTTTTTTCTCATAAAATCACAGAGCCTGAAACTGCATATAAGCCTTTGCAGTGGGGAAGGTCTACTTGGTATCATTACTGGCGCAAGTGATACTGTTAACACATTCTCCTCTACCTGAGTTCTATCCCTGCCTATGCCACCAACTTGACCTTGATTGGGCAAGTTATTCTTCATCCTAGTTTTAATTCACCACCCATAAAGCATACTTAATAATAGGCTCTGCCTCTCGAGGGAGTCTTCAATAGTCACGCAACCTTTGGCAGATTACCTGAAAGTGGTGGCCAATGAAACTTCTTTGCCATCTGCTTGACCCAGGGGATGGAAACAGGAGGGGCATGCTGAGGTTGGCCCGGACTCAGTGACAGAGGGAGGGCTTGGGGAAAAAAAAGAGAGAAACCAAGAGCTGACACCTTGCTTAGCAACCAGCTTACGCCAGGAAGCGTCCATGGCAAGCAGAGCGCCCTGTCTCAGAAACTGAAGAATAATGGCCAGGGGACCACACAGATCTAAGCTGGCAGTTTAGGGTACCTTGCAAGCCAGAGAATTTAAGCCTTAGAGAGGCAGGCAGAGGAGAGGAAAGGAAAGAGTTCTATGGCCGGGAATGTAGGTTTGTGAGTGTTGTTTATTTGCCCTTGGCTTGTCTCCAAAAAGAATTTGAGACAGGTTGCACCAAATTACATGCATACAACATGGTTGATCTAATAGAAAGTCAGAAACAGCCATGGCCCAAAAGCTGGAATAAACATCCAACTTGGCTCTGACCCTCTGAGCAGCCTAGGCAAGGGGTAGAAAGAGAAAAGGAAGCACTACCACTGAACACAGACTGAATGCCAGTGTCTTCCAGGAAGTTCCACAGGGCAAATCTGTAATGAGAAATCTCACTGTCTCCACCTCCAAAATCAAGAGCAAGAGAGGACACACTGCAGCTTACCAATACCTTCGCTTGTGACCATGTCCACTGAGCACCTGCTATGTAGCAGGCTCTGTGCTAGGTGCCTGACATAGAGGTTTAGTTCTGCAAATCCCAAAGCATATTCTACCATTATCCTCATTTGGCAAATGAGGAAACCAAGCAAAGATCAGAGGTCAGGTGTTTCTTTAAAGTCAGCTGGTGAGTTCCCAAGCTGAAAGGCAAAGCCAGGGAAGTGTGATTGCAGATGCCTGCTCTCCCACCCTCAGACCCAGCTTCCCAAAGAGCAGGTTTCCTGTCCCTGTCTTCCATAACAACGTGGATGAAGGAGAGCTACTGAAGCACATAACAGCCCATCTCTCAGGAACCTCAGACCTGGTTTTTAATGGAGGCAGAGAGACTTTTCGTGCATCATCTATTGGTTTTGTTGCAACAGCACATGCACAAAACCTTGGCCTTCTGTTTCCTGGGACCTCCCTTCTACAAGGGATTAAACCTGGGTGCAGCTCAGCTTCAGGATCCCAGGGCTCTTTCAGGCCAGTATGGGTAGAGACTGGCAGAGACAATCTACCCTGACTGCCCTCAATGTCCCACCTTGCCCTCTCCTATACCTCTTCTCTGGGCTGTGTTTTTATGACACTTGAATGTGCTGCCTCCTGGGGCCAGGCGCCTCCCTTGAGCTGAGCCAGCCTTTTATAGCCATGGAGATAATTAAGGAACAGCAACTCGGGAGCACTTGGAACGCATCTCTGGTCGTCAGCAGGGCTGGGCAACGCAGCCAAGCACCGCCAGCCTGGGGATGGGAAAGGAGCTCTTGGCTGAGTGTCAGGCTACTCCTCTGCCCTCTCTCCTGCTGGCCCCAGCTCAACTCTTTACCTCTGTGTTAGGAATACTTGAGCTACCTGAGAACCTGCTGAACTCAGCCTGCACATTCTGAGCCCCATCACTGTTCTCACTACCACCCTTTATCTGCACTAGAGGGCTGCAAGAATGAGTTCTCAGAAGCCATATAAACCCTTCTGGCTACTACAGAGCCACTCTCCACAGGCAGGAATGGCTATAGTTCCTAGCTTGCAGCTTTTCTCAATGGAAGATTCCGAGCAACTGATGCTGAAGGTCAAGTTTCCCTGAGAAAGGGTGAATTCTCTTGCCTCTTACTCCCAGGTCTGCAATGGGCAGATGGCTCTTGGGTGTTTTCTTGGGCCAAGCTCCAGGTTGCAGGACAGGTTCAAAGGAAAGGCTCTTGGTGGACTCATGGTGACAGCTTGGAGTAAGGTCATCCCAGCAAGCAGATTTTCCTGAACCCTCAAGTTTTTCTGGGCATTTCTTCAGTCCCACCATGGAACCCTCAGCCTCTACACACAAACCACTTCCTCCTTCAGACATTGCAACTTCTTCACCATGCTCCCTTCTTCACCATACGGAGAAGTTACTATGAGGGGCAAGAACCAGCCTGCCTGGGCTGTAATCTGATATAGAACTCTGTGGACCTCAGTTCTCTAGTCTGTAACTGCAGGGATTGTGAAGTATAAGGGTGAGGGTGGAGCACCCATGGATGGAGCTCAGTGGAGCACCTAGCAGGGGGGAAGGGCCTGCTTAATGTAGTAGCCCTCCTGATGCAGCCTTTCTGGGTCCCAGGAGGTCTAGTCCCAGCTTTCCCACATGCACAGCATCTTTCTCATTTCACCTCCACCAGGAGACCTCCAGCACTGTGTGACAGGCTCTACATAATTTGGTCTCAGCCTTCATTTCCAAACCACTGTTCATGCTACCCTGCTCTCCAGCTGTCTCACTCTCCCTCCTGGATATACACCCAAAACTCTAATCACACATTTCAAAAGTACCTTGATGACTTTGTGGTCTTGGTTCTTTTTCTCACTCTGCCTTCCCTGTCTTGATAGGTCCCTAGGCGTTTTGTTTTGCTTAAGATTTAACTACCACCTTCTTTGAGAAGCTGATGCTGCCTCATATCGCTCACTCACACACACACACACACACACACACACACACACATTCCTGTACTGTACACACCTTGCTACATAAGGGTGTCACTGTGTCCCTGAGGCAGTGTACAACTTGCCAGCTCCTTCACAATCGACAAGCTCCTGGAGAGCAGAGATTCTATCACAACCCCACTGGAACAGCATTTAGCACACAGTAGGTGCTCAGCAAGGACCTGTGGGCTAAGGGCATGCCTTACACAGCTCTGACTCAGGGAGGCACCATAGCAAATTTTCTCCCACATCCTGGTAAACCTGGATTGCCATGGATAGCTGTGCAACTTGCACAGCCTTTCATAGACCCTGGTGGGTGCTGCTAAACTCGCTCCTCTGGGTCAGCACCCCAATAGCCCTAGTTCCCCTTAAATTACTTGATATTTATGCAGCAATTCTCTATTAATTGTTGAATTCTCATAGTAATATAATCAATGGTAACAATAGCAAGAATGTTGGCACACTGGGAAGGCTTGCCCTGTATTTTGCAACTGACATGTGTGGCTTCACTAAATCCTTTTGCCGACACTATGAGGCAGCTATGGTTGCCAGATTCATTTTACAGATATAGAAATAGATTCTTTTGGTGCAGAAGGTGGAACCCCTTTTTAGCTCTTTGTGAGTCCTGTATTCTTTCCACCTACTCTAACAGCCTTGCACACTAGAAGCCAACAGAGTCCTCATTCCCCAATCGTCCAATTTCTCCCTTTGTACTCCTTCTCTGACTCTTGGCTCCTCCATCTTACTCCCTCTTTCAGAGCCTACCCTCTTAATAGGAATATTCTGGATTATAGATCTCCTGGTTCCCAGTGTGCATGTGTATCTGTGCTGTGTTCCTTGAAAAAGGAGAATATGACCATTTTGGCACCAAAACAAGCTCTCTTCCCCCTTGTAGCTGTGTGCCTGTGAGCAGGCATGTCAGCACCTCAGTTCTCATACTCTAATTTCATAAAATGGTACAAAAGAACTAAATCTAGTGGCTTGCTGTGAGGATTTAGAAGCCAGCTCAAGGCCTCACTTCTAGTAAATAGTGAGGTAAATAGATCCCTACTTATCTGTCCCTGAGAGAAGCAACAGATTCCTTTAATTTTTTTTTTTTTTTTAAGAGTACAATTTCTGTGGCATTACGCTCAAGGAAACCATAGCAACCAGCTTCCTGCAGCTTGGCTTCCGGCCTTCCCCTGCTGCACAATGGTGCTGGGACACGGCCTTTGTTGTTCCAATACCCCAGGGAAGGCTTGGACGTCATGTGCTCTGTGGGGTGGAGGCATCTATCCCATGGAGTTGCCAGGGATGATGGCAGCGGCGTCACTGATGTTGGCACCTCAAGAGCAGAAGCTGTCCCAGTCCTGCCCTCAGTGGTCAGCCACAAGGATGTGGTAGTCCCCACTGGCTACTTGATTCATCTTCTAAAGAGTGCTTCATTGTGGGTCAGGCCAGAGCAGATGGCCTCCTTTTTATGAGGATAAAAGCAGCATTTAGTTGGGCCTGGACAGCTTCCTGACTCCTGACTCTCTTTAGATCTTTAAGACATTTCCTAGAACATAAAGGCCACAAGGGTACTGTGTGACTCTGTGTGTGTGTGTGTGTGTGTGTAGTGAAGGCAATGCTTCTAATGGGCAGAATAAAGGCTGTTGGCCACAGATGCTGCCAGGCTGCCCAATGGCGTGAGGAGCTCCACATGCATGCTTGCTTGGGGCGTGCTGTCATCTGATCCAGCTCATAGTATCCTCCCAGTCAGGTCTACCTCCTGGCACTCTGCAGATGAATGTTGAACTGTGTGCTGGTGTAATCAAACCTGGGTTGCTAGATTGGCTTCTGCAGGAGCCATGCAAATGAGAACAACCTGGCTGTATTACAGAGCATGACTGGATGCTAATGCAACCCAGAGTGATGGCTTGCCCAGCTTCCAAGTTCTGGGGGGAAGGGCAGCACCTGGCCATGAACAGGGGACTTGAGCTCCTGTAACTTAGTCTTAACAGAAAACTCTGGTGCCTTACCAGTCTAAGAACTATCTCTGGATAAGCAATCAAGACTCAGTTACCAATGCATTTTACTAAGGAGGAGATAGGTCAAGAGAAGAGCAGACCTTGCCCGACCAAGATCACAGAGCCTGACAGGAATAGAATGGCTCTTAAAAATCACCTGTCCCAATCTCTTTGATTGGTAAATGCAAAATTGAGGCTGATAATGGACAAAGAGCTTCATGAGAGGAGGCAAGACCCCAGTTCCTGACTGTTTGATGTTGGTCCACCCAAGAGGCAGGTGGTTGTGGATCCTGGAACAAATTTAGCTGGTAGGTATTTGTAAATAGGACTTTACTGGAACAAAGCTATGACCACTGGCATATAACTTATGATTGCTTTTGTGCCACAAGAGTAGGACAGCGTTGTGGCAACAGAGGCCTTATGATCCACAATGCCAAAAATATTTCCTATTTGTCCCTTTATAGAAGGTTTTCTTAGCTCTGGTTTAACCCTCTGAGGTTTATCCAAAGGCCTAGAAAGAGCTGGTCACACTTGCAATAGCCTTCTCTTTTGAAGAGAGGAGACTTCATCCACATGGTTGAGCTTGGACCAGCCAGAGACCCCTTTCCACAGGAACAGACTATTCTCCCAGAATAAGAGAGAGAAGGAGACTAGGGAGCCCTCCTTCAGGATGAGCTGAGAAGCATGAGTCACACTTACAGGGAGCACCAACTAAAAAAAATCAGTCATTGACATAGCTGTAAGGCCTTTGACTATAGCATGGAGCCTTCATGACAGCCTAGTGAGACAAGAACAATTAATGTTCCCAGTTCATACACAAGAAGTTGGAGCATGGGAAAAGTTTAAGTTACTCACCAACTCCAGTAAGTGGTGAACTGGGACCTGAAACCAGGCATGCTGGCTCCAGAGCACATGCCCTCAGTCTCACTGCAGGACCTGGATGAAGGGAAGTGGCCTCTTCCCATTAGAAGGAGTCAAGTCCTGACCCACACTTCCCCTCTTCATCATCCATCAGGTGGTTAGTGACCCTCTGTTGTGCTGAAGTCACCTAGCACTGTTCCAGGCTGTAGAAGAGGAACAGCAGGTGCAGGGTGGGAATTCCAGATCTGAACACCCCACAATGAGAGAAAAGGGCAGCAAGACTGTGGCAAGAAATTGGCATGTCAGATAAATGCAAGTACTTCCTATTCTGGAATACTATGTAGCCTTTCAAATGATGAGCCTAGAGCCTCAAAACACTAAGGGCTGCAGGGGTCAGACAGGTAAAACAAGCAGAGACACAAATGTCCTTATTGTAAGACAATAGGGAGAGGTTGCTCCTAGGAAGAACTGGCCAGCACATTCCACAGTGCTTGGTGTGCATGTTCAGAATTTCCCAGCTGCCTTTCTGAGCCAAACAAAGCCTTTCTCAGGCCAGCATAGTCATAACCTCTGTATTATGTCAACTGATATTTATTGATGTGGTAAAACTCCACAATATATTGATAAATGTAGAAAGCAGGTTAAAAACAGATGAACATCTTTTGGGTTTTTAAAAATGTGTGTGTTTATAGACATAGACAAATACAGAGAAGGGGCAGGGAGAAATGATCTCTAACAGGATTTTGGGAAATCTTATTTTACCCGTCTGTTTTTAATTTACTTTTCTCCATTTGTCCACACAATTAATTTATATTATCTGCCTACGTTTTTGAGAGATTGAAAGAGAAGGTTGTTTGTTTGTTTGTTTGTTTACTTTTTTATTTGAAAGGCAGAGTTACAGAGAATGGGGGGAAGGAAAAACAAAGAGCAAGAAAGAGATCTTCTCTTAGCTGGTTCACTCTCAAAATGGTCAGAACAGTCGGAGCTGGACCAGTCAGAAAGCAGATCTCGCACATGGGAGAAGGAGCCCAAACACTTGTACTGACTTCTGCTGTTTTCCCAGGGACATTAACAGGGGGCTGGATAAGAAGTGCAGCAGGCCAGTCTTGAACCAGTGCCTATTTGGGATGCTGGTGTGACAAGTGTGGTGACTTACTTTGTTTTATCACAATGCTGGTGACTGAGAAAGTATTCTATATTCTTGCCTAATCCATCTCCACTACCCTTTGGCTAATTCTTCCTCTTTGAAATTCAACTTAAACACCACCTCCAGAACAGTTAGGATGCCTCAGCTCTGTATATGCCAGGCCTGCTGGTGTAGAGATCCCTGTCCTTGCCTATCTATCTATGTCTCTTGGTCCACCACAGACCTGAGCTGTGGGCTTCCTGAAGGCAGGGCCTGAATCTAATCCTTCTTTAGATTTCCAGCCTCTCCCATGAGGCTTGCCATGTAGTGTGTGCTCCATAGATCCTAAGCCGAAAGCATGAAAAAAGGCCCCTGCAGGAGACCCACACTTTGGTGGGCGGAGGTTAAAGTATCAGGAGTAAGGGGCACAGATATCCCCAAGCAGCAAAGAGAACCATGCAGCATGTGGACACAGTGGGTTGTCCATCCATCTGTGCTGGGGAGAAGAATGTTGGCATCAGAACAGGGAGGGAGACATCAGCTGGAAAAGAGGGGTGCTGAGAATGGGACAGAGTAGTCACACTTGGCAGTTGACAGTTATTCAAAGACTGGGACAAGCCTGGCTCCTCGCTCCCAGTCGATGGCTCTGGCTCTGCTTTCCTCCCCTGCCCCCTCGCCTGAACTCTCCTACGTTTTTGGCAGCAAGAGCAGTGCTGGCTTCTGTCCTGAGAAGCGTGACCCACTACTGCCCGTGAGTCAGGGGCTGGGCCATTCCTAAGTGACTAAGGCTGTCGCTTCACCCCATTTCCCGTAACCAGTGACTGCAGAGTTAGTCTGAATCACTGTTTATTGTTTTTAGGGTTTTTTTTTCACCCTATCCTCCAGGTTTATTTTTGGTTCCAACTGCCCAAGCCTGGCCAGTGGAACTGAATGAGTCCTAAGGATACTCCCTGTACTCTCTCATACAGAGGGACACACACTTCTGCTCTCCTTAGGGAAGTGAGGTGGCCTTGGCTGGAGAGCTAGACAGATCTGTGTTGGAATCTTACTTTTTTAAAGATTTAGTTCTTTTTATTGCAAAGTCAGATATATAGAGAGACGAGGAGAGTCAGAGAAAAGATCCTCTGTCCGACAATTTACTCCCCAAGTGACTGCAATGGCCGGTGCTACACCAATCTGAAGCCAGGAGCCAGGAACTTCCTGCAGGTCTCCCACACAGGTGCAGGGTCCCAAGGTTTTGGGCCATCCTCAACTGCTTTCCCAGGCCACAAGTAGGGAGCTGGATGGGAAGTGGGGCTGCCAGGATTTTCTGGTGCCCATATGGGATCCTGGCACATTCAAGGTGAGGACTGTAGCTGCTAGGCCATTGCACTGGGCCCAGAATCTTACTTTTTTAAGACTTATTTTATGTATTTGAAAAACAGACCACAAGAGACAAAAAGCTCTTCCATCATCTGGTTCACTTCCCGAATGGCTGCAAAAGTTGGAGCTAGGCCAGGCTGAAGCCAGGAGGCTAGAACTGCAACCATATCTGCCACGTGGGCGACAGGGGCCTAAGTACTTGGGTCATCTTCCTCAACTTTCCAGGTGCATTAGCGGGAAGCTGGAATAGAAGCAGACTGCTGGAACTTGAACAAGCATTGTGATACAGAATGCTGATGTTACAGTTGGTGGCTTAACCTATTGAGCCACAACACTGACCCACCATGTTATTGTCGTACTCTTCTCCCTACCACAGCATTCCCCTGGGTAAGTCACTTAATTTCTCTGAACCTCCTTCCTTATCTGTGAAATGGGACTGTTTCGGAGTGGCTATGAGGATCAGTGATAAGCTCTGTAATGTGACCAGCATATGGCCAGCATGATCCAGTAATGATAATTCTTACAGAACATAGCTCTTCTGCTCAGAAATGAGCTCATGCAGAAGAAAGGTGCAGGTCTCATTCTTTCTACACATCAGTCATGTGCCAAAAACAGAGCCATGGCATGGTTTCCAAGGTCGCATGCAGGAATTGATTTCAGCTGTTGATGAATCACTCAGTTCTCTTACTAATAGCCAATATGTAGTGGGCACTTATTAGCCACTATTGTTCTAAGCACATTACAGTAAAAGATGAATCAGTATAAAACCCTTTCAGATGGATTTATCATTATCCCCGATTATAGGAAGAGAGACTGAGGCATGGAGAGATTAATCGATTGGCTCACGAGAGGCATAGTCAGGGTTTTTATCAGGAGATGGTGTCACCTGCCGGGCTCTGCTTTTTCCTGCACTTTGCCCTGACTGGGTCATTGTCAAAAAGTCAAGGAGCTATCATGGACTTACAGGTTAGTTTGTACTGCAGTGACAAAGGATGGGTTTGAGCATGCTTATTTTACAAATGGGCAAGTTGCGGTACTAAATAGCCAAGACACGTGCTGAGGCAGTCAGTGGGAGAGCCTGCGTTTGAATCCAGGCTGGTCTCCAGACCTGTGGCGGTTTCAGGACTGTGTTAGGTGCAGGAGTTGGGTTCATGTGAAGTGTGTCTTTGGGAAGCTTCTTAGCTTGCTTATTTGATATTCATGGTCCACTGCTCAGCTTCCATCCTCCAAGGCAGGCAGTTATTCTCATGAAATCCACAACCCATCTCCCCCTTTGTTTGAGCCCCTTGTCCTTCCTGCCTGCCAGTGATGTGCATATCAAAGGTCACTTGGCCAGTCTGTGGGGCCCAGGAAGTTCCTTTGAACAGCACATGCACAAGTGTCCAGTGCTCTTCACCCAACCTCCACACCAGAAAACCAGGAATCTGGTCAGTCCCATGGGCACATCCAGATAGGACTCCACTGGGGACAGAAGGTGTCAGGAGATGGCAGGGTGGCTCCTGGGAGAAATAAGGACACCTCCCCTGAGGGCATATATCTGTTGAGATAGCTCACATTAGCCACATGACTCTGATCAAACAGCTCAGGAGGGGCAAGCCATGGAGTGAACTTCACGCTGCAGCACTTTGGGACTGCCAAGCTCATCCCAAGCCACAGGCTGGAGCAGTGGCTTCACTCTCCCCACCAGGCCCTCATCCACATACTCATCCCAAATCTTTCCCTACTTACTGCACTATCCATTTTTATAGATAGAAAATAGTCTAGACAGGCAAGAAGGGAACATTTAAAAAAAGGAGGGGCTGATAACGAAAAACAGGCCAATTACAATTGCTTCTGTGTGCTTGCTGAGTACTAAGCACTGGGCTAAACCATGTACAAACATGCATGGTCTTGTATCATCCAACTATCTCCCATCCAATAGAAACAGCACTGAGGGCCCAACACAATGGCCTAGTGGCTAAAGTCCTCGCCTTACATGAGCCAGGATCTCATATGTGCGCCGGTTCAAATTCCAATGACCCTGTTTTCCCATCCAGCTCCCTGCTTGCACCTGGGAAAGCAGTTGAGGATGGCACAAAACCTTGGGTTCTTGCACCACCATTAGAGACCCAGAAAAGGCTCCTGGCTCCTGGCTATGGATTGGCTCAGCTCCAGCCATTGTGGCTGCTTGGGGAATGAATCACTTGATGAAAGATCTTCCTCTTTGTCCCTCCTCCTCTCTGTATATCTGACTCTGCAATAAAAAATAAATCTTAAAAAAGAAAAAAGAAACAGCACTGAACCTTAGGAAGGTAGTAAATTGCCTGGGAGAAGGAAGTGCATACTGAAGGTATGAACGCTGTGACATGTATAGTACAAAGTGCTGGATGTGCAAGGCTTCTTTAATCCCTGTAAGACCACAAGGAGGCTCAAATTTGTGTTGCCCATTGTGTTAAATGAAAAAGCTGAAGTTCAGAGAAGCGAAAAGTTTCCTAAACTTGCTTAGCTAGGGTAGGAAGCATTAGGTTCAAACTGACAGAATCTGTAGATTGTCAACTTTAGTTGGAGTTTACAAAGCCAAGGCTTTTTAAAAAGATTTATTTATTTTTATTAGAAAATCAGATCCACAGATAGAAGAGAAACAGAAAAATTCTCCATCCACTGGTTCACTCCCAACCAGAGCCAGGCCGAGCTGAGTCAATCTAAAGTCAGGAGCCCGGAGACCCTTCCAAGTCACCCACATAGGTGCAGGGTCCCAAGGCCCTGAGCCATCTTCCACTGCTCTCCCAGGCCACAAGCAAGGAGCTGGAAGGAAGGTGGAGCAGCTGAGACATGAACCAGCTCTCACATGGGATCTTGGCTCATGCAAGGCAAGGACTTGAGCCATCAGGTGACCATGCCGGACCCAAGAGTCAAGTTTTAGTAGCTGTGTTGCTCCCTATACATTTAAGATGGGGACATTGCTTGAGGGGCTAGTACTGTGTGGTTCTCTGAAGACAGAGGACCATGAGGGGTCATGCTGAGACTTGTGTAAGTCTGTAGAGTTGAAGGGGGTGCCTGGGAAGAAAGATTTTGTATTTCCGGCAAATAGGCTGGAGAGCAGAAAGCCCCCATTAGCAGCCTGAGGAGGTAGAGTGGGTGATGCACTCTGCTTCTATTGGGCTGCACTAGGTCCCCTTCCTCTTCTGCTGCTTGTGTCCTAGCAAGGACTGAGTTCTTGTATATGGGGAAATGTGTGGCACTGAGCTCCCCGCAAATCCTCTGTGCTGCTGCCATTAGTAGCTCCCTCAGCTCATCTCCAAGCTGGTCGGATCAGGCCTGGATGCTCCCTTGGACTGCCATGCAGAGCATGTGGATGGCTCTGGCCTTTATTCTGGTTAACCGTCTGCTACCTTTTTGGCATTAAAGTGTCCATTCTTTTACCAAACAGTGATGGTAAATGTAGATGTACAGTTTTAACTTTTAAAATTTCTTGACATATGAAAAACAAATTTAGCAACCCACGCATATTCTGGTATTTTTTTTTTAATTCATTCATTTCTGAGATCCTAAAACTGGAAGTAACTTAACTTCTCTGGATACTAATTTCTTTACCCATACAAAGTGGGGATAATCATTAGCTCTATTTCCCTTGAAAGCTATTGTGATAGAAAAGTGAATCAATATATGACCTGCCTATCTCTGACCTTGATTTAAAATGCAATTAAAGTTGTCACTCATGTGATGCAACAGGTTAAACTGCTACTTGGGATACACATGTGCCATATTGGAATGCCTTGGGTTTGTGTGCCGCCTTTTCTTCCTAGCCAGCTTCCTGCTATTGAACACCCTGGATAGCAGCAGGTATGACTTGGGTGCTTGAGTCCCGGTGGGTGAGGAATCTAGATGGAGTTCCAAATTCCTAGCTTCTACCTGGCTTTTGCAGGCATTTAAGGAGTGAGCAAGCAGATGGAAGATCTCTCTCTCTCTCTCTCTCTCTCTCTGTCTCTCTGTCCATCAAGTAAACAAATAAAGTTCATTGCTTTTTAAAATAGTGAAGTTGTCCTTTGGTGTCCACAGCTGATAGGGTATGGGAACCCCCAAGGACCCTAAAATATGTGGCCGCTCACATCCCTTACATCCAGTGGTACAGTTTTCGTGCAGAAGCTATGCATAACCTCCTGTGTACTGTGAATCATCCCCAAGTGACTTCTCATATCCTGCAATGTAAATTCTTTGCAGATAGCTGCTCAGTGTAGCTAAGATGTTTTTCTGTTTTCCAGCCATGTTGGTTGCCTCTACAGATGTAGGACTCTTGGATGTGGGAGGCTAATGTTATACTTCCTTTCCATGCCAAGCATTAAGACCTAGGTGACTTCCTGGACATTAGCTCCTGATAAAAGGTCACCCTGTCATTTCTGAGGGACTTCCCAGGGTGCTGGTTCATAAGTCAGTGCCTGGCATGAGTCACTGGCACAGTTGTCCCTGCTGCTGGCTGTGTCTGAGCCCCCAAGTGGTGACTGACATGTTCTTGCCTTAAACCAACAGTCAGTGTTGGTGGTTAGCACCTCTCAGAAAGGCAGGGTGAGGGGAAGGGAGGGCACTCAGGCAACCCCCTGAAGTCTGGAACACCCAAGGGCTGTCTGAATGGTGGCTATCACCAGCTTGTGGATTCCTGTCCTACCACTGCACACATCACAGTAAACAGTGGTGGCTTTCATACATCCAGGGACATCTTACGCCTTCCTCTCACCCCTGCCACTCTAGACTCCTCAGGGAATCTCCATGCAGCAGGCCCAGTGCAGCAACTACAGTCACCAGGGAGAATAATTCAATTCCTTCCATCCAGCCCTGAGGCCCTTGCAGCATGAGCGACAATGAGAACACTCATTACCTTCAAGGACTGGGTCTCCCACCCTGTGTTCCACGGTGGTTTCATCCCTATGGCCCAAAGAGCTTCTAGTTAGCAAGGAGACACTCATGGTTCCCCAGCATGGTTCCTGATACATCACAGATATTTGAGTGCTCATTTCCTATCCTCGGTTCTTCAGTTCTAATATCACAGCTTCAGGTAGGGCTAAGACCAGAAATCTTGCTCTCAGGAAAAGCCAGAATATTCTCCTTGTGACTAATGCAGGCTTAAGGGTGACATGAGAGCAAGATTCATGTGTTGACCCTGGTCCTGACCCTCAGAAGAGGCCCTCCCTGGGCTCTTTCTCCAGCAACTCTCACTACTCCTCACCCAAGAAGGTCCAGTAGACCTCTCACTTCATGGTGAAATTTCTCTGCCACGTGCCCTTTTATCTCAACATTTATTTAATTTATTTGAAAGGCACAGTTGCAGTGAAATATATCAATATTTCATTTGCTGGTTTACTCCTTAAGTGACTGCAGTGGTAAGAGCTGTGCCCAACTATAGCCAGGAGCCAGGAGCTTTTTGTGGGATTCTACCTATTTGGGCTATCTTCTATTGCTTTCCTAGCTGAATTAGCAGGATCTCAAACCAGCCTATGTGCTTGAGCCATCTGCTTCTTTCTTAGGTGCATTAGCAGGAATTAGTTTGGAAATAGAGCAGCCAGAACTCAAACAGGCATCCCTAAGGGATGCCAGCATTACAGGCAGAGGCTTTACTCACTCTGCCACAAAGCTGACCCCCCCCCACATATGCCTACAAATATGCCTTCCTCTCCAACCTGGCAGGAGTTTTCTTCTCATTTCAAAGGGACCATGATGTCATGTTTTGGTGGGGACCAGTTGAGGGGAATTGGTGGTGATTTCCAGAACTCTGTAGCAGGAAATTTAGACATAAGCATTTTCACGGTCCTTTCTGACATTAGCCCAGTGGCCACAACCCTTCCTACTCTCAGCTTGAGCAGTCTGCAGGTATGGGTGGCCAGGATAGCTGGGCCACGCAGGCCCTATAATCATTTTAAGGAAAAGGAAGAAGGAAGGACAGTGGGAGAGAAGTACAAATCCAAGCTTCCCATAAAAAGCCATGCACTTAAATTCCTTTATTCCACAAAGATGCACTTAATTCCTCCTGCCACAAGAGATGGAAATGTTCCTAGAGTGCCTATCAGTTCCTCTGGGACTGAGAGACTTTCACAAGCCAGTGAGGCAGCCATGCAAGATGGGTGATGCAAATGCCACAGGGGTTCTCCCTGGAAACCAGGCCAGGCTTTACCTCTAAGTTGCTGAGAAACGTTGGTTAAGCCTGGCTTCCCTTGCTGGTCCTCAGCCCCCTATCTGTCCAAAAAATGCATCTGGCTGTAAAATCCAGTGTGATTCTGGTCCTGTGAACTGTGTGAGGCTGCAAGGAGCCTTCCCAAGCCCTGCCCCCAAGGAGTACCTTGGTACCTGGGCTGATTTTCAGGGCTCTGGGATTTACCTCATATCACGTTCTGGCTTAAGGCCTGAGGGAGGTTCTTGAGTCCTGTAGAATAATCCCCAGCATTCCCAACATGCCTGAGGCAGATCTACATGCTCACCGCTGCCTTCTTCCCACAGTGCTCCCTCTGACTGCCTGCACTCCAGCAGCACCAGCCTCTTCCTACTCTCCAGGCCCCAGGTCCAAGCCTGGCCTGTCCCAAGAATCTTCACTCAGGTTCTTCTCTGCCCCCTTCACAGAGATGACCCCTCCTTGGCTCTCTGGCCTCAGTGTCTGTGTTACTGCCTCTATGACTAGGTCATTTCCTTCACTCCTGGGACAGATTGGTCTCCTTGCTGCATCTTCACCTGTCATAACCACCTTCTCACAGTTTTTCCTCCCTCCCCCTGCAGATAGTGAGCACCCTGGGCCAGTGCCCTTGAGCTTCCCTGATGGCCCCCAGCTCCTGGCCACTAGCAGACTTCCTTGTTTATGGAATCAAAGAGTTACTCTGCCGCTTTGCTTATTGGCTTGGTCTCACTGGTGGCTCACAGTAAGCCATGCTAGGTCACAGTGGCTGTCCTCCCAGTTCTCCTTACCTTGAGGATTCACTTTAAAAGCAACACTACAACCATTGCTGTCTCCTGTTTACCAGTTGCAGGTCAAACAGTGGAGAGCACAATGCCTGGGCAACTTGAGCCTGGTGGCCTTTCCCACCTTAGCCACCAGAATGGGGACAAAGCACACACCACGATGAACAGCATCATGCAGAGGCCACCACAGACCTGATCCTTATCTTTGTCACAGTCTGACTCCATGACCCCAAGATACTCCCTTCTCCAAGCCTTAGTTTCCTCACCTAAAGTGAGGGGGTTGCACTGATTATTACATTTAATCTTAATGAGTACTTTGATTTTGGCTAAACCCTGGGCTACACCCCTTTATGTGCAGTACAGGTAATTTCCACAGCAACCATATGGGGCAAGCACTTATTAGCCCCACTTTACAGATGAGGGAACTGAAAATTAGGAAGTTTATGTAACTTTCCCAAGGTCACATGGCTGGAAACTGGCAGGGCCAGGGCCTGGACACAGGTTTGTCTGTCTGCCTCTAGACACTGACCTCCTTACCACTTTGCATCCCCTGCAGACTATTATTCTAGCTATGTGAGTCCATCCACAGTCCTCTCCACAGAAGCAGGTACCACAGGGCAGAGCCTACAGTCCAGCTCTGGCAGCCTCAGTAACCACACAGCAGTCCCTCCTTCATGAATAATTAATGCAGACTCAGAAAAGACCCAGAAATGTTTCTTACCCAGGGAGCATATCTCTAGGTTTCTGCCTTTCTTCTTGGCTATAACTAAGTCCTGCACTTATTTTTCAGTTTAGCATTTCATTGAAGTATCACATATATTCAGAAAAGGGCATGCCGGATACACGGATTATCTCAAAGCCAACACACTCATCATCCCCCAAGCTGGGTCAAGACACAGCATCTTGGGTAACCCAGAGGCTCCATCGTCTCCCTCCTCACCAATTTTCCCCAGGGCTTCTGTGGTTTGATCTGAGAATATTCCTGGGAGCTAAGGAGAAAGGGTGGAATGAGAAGTTAATTTTCAAATTATCTTTTCATCTCCAGGGAAATTCTAAGTCTGCAGGAGGGAAGTGGAGGAGGGGAAGAATTCAATATAGAATGTGCTAAACCCTTAGACAAGGCAAATGACTGCAGGCTACCGGAAAAAGGGAAGAGAACTCTGGTGTTCCTGGAACAGACTGTCATGATGTGTGTGCTCAGCAGGAGGTGGAGGACTTAGCTAACCTGCAAGATGTCCTGGAAGACCACTGATCACAGAGGATGCATGAAAGTGCCTCCTCCATCTGTTTGAGTCAGGCCTCACTGCCAAAACAGCTTAGTAGAGTCTAAGAAATTTGGGAAGAGCCTTCTCCGTGCTCCAGACCTGCCTTCTGTCCTTCCTCCAGATGAAGTTGTATAGACCCCAGCGTACCTGCTAAAGCCTTCTGGTTGCTAGAGAAATCAATGAGAGGGTGGAATCCCTACAAGCAGCTCCCCTATCTGGGAACAATTTCCTCCAGAACTGGCCCAGTGTCAGCTACAGGAATCTCTATATGCAATGCTAGTATTGTGGCACACCGAGTTAAGCCTGAAATATTTTCCTTCATATCAGAGTGCCAGTTTGAGTTTGCACAGCTCCAATCTCTGCTAATGCAGCTGGGAAGGCAATAAAAGATGACCCAAATGCTTGGGCCCTGCCACCCAAATGGAGGACCCCAGATGGAGTTCTGGGATACTGGCTTCAGGCTAGCCCAGCCCTGGCTGTCATAGCTATTTGGGGAGGGAGCTATCCGATGGACAGTCTCTGTCTCTTCCTCTCTTCTTTTAACTGTTTTCCAAATAAATAAAATAAGACATTTTATAAAAAGAATCTGCGCATGAGGAGCCTTGGATTACATGATCATGAAGTTCCCCAGTCCCTTGGGTGAAGGCTTATTGATATTATTTTCTGTTACAAAAAGGATAGAAAATTAATCAGAGGTAAAGTGAAATGCTTGTGCAAGCCCAGTCCCTGAGCCAGATCTGAGTCTGCATAAGTTTATCCATTCCAGCAGACACTGGTGAGAGGCATCTGTAATGTCAGGATAGTTACCAGCAAGTACACAAGATCACAAGGTGAGCCTGCAGCAGGTGTCTTTCTGGGTATCAACTGATGGAGAAAAAATTAGATAATTTGTTTTAAACAATTACAGAAGAACAAGAATGACAAAGCACAATAACAACAGTCAAGTGCTCTTGTATGATTTTAAAGGAAGATTGTGCTGTCAGGAGATCCCTTTTGCTCAGTGTGCAGTGCCTTCAGTCACCCAGTGGTATGTGTCTCTCTTGTAAACATTGCAAACATTGTGGATGATACTGAGCACAGGAGAGATCAGCAGCTAAGATATAGTGTGGGGACCAGGGTATGATCAGGTGACACCACTGAGAACAAAGTTGGCTCTGACCAAAGATACCATTCATTCTAGTTAGCCTGGGAAGTCCCACTAATGACCAAAGAGCTCACATCTGGGATTTTTTTTTTAACTATGGCCATTTTGCCTATTCAGAAAACAGGCCGTTTTTTTCATAGTTTAGGAAGAAGGTCTGTGAGCACACTCCCTGGCTAGAAATTACTTCACAGAGGCACAGCCCTGCACATTTCTGCAAGCAACTCTCAGATATCTTGTAAACCTAGGAGGGACAATTCTGTGTGGCCATGCTCAGGGTTCCATCTATCCCGCACACCCCTGTCATCAAGCTCATGTTCTCTGCATGAAATGCCATGGGACTGTGGAGGCCAGGTTGAACTGTGCTCAGCCAGTCCCTAATGCAGTCAGAGGTGGATAGTCTGTCTGCGTGTTCAATGCGAATTATGGCCAGCAATGCTGGGATGCCAAGATTAAATTTATTTGCCAGTTCCAAGGGATAATTGCAAATACATCATCAGTAGGTGAGATGAGGAAACTGGAAACCTGGGAACCATGGATGAGCGAAAGAGCCTGGGAAAAGGAGTGAGTGCAAGGTTGGGATGTGGGAATAAGGCCCCTGGACAAGGGCAGTGAGCAGCCCTAAGGGCTCAGAGCTGGTCCCCGATTTGGGCACAGCCTGGCTGGTAGGGAGGCGGGTGAGAGATGCTCAGGCAGGCAGGACAAATCCTCCTCAGTCTGTTTTTACAATCAGCCAGCTAAATTGCCTTTGATTTCTGACTTGGGTGGTAACTGTGATTACTGCATAAGCAGTTAAAAAAAAAGGAAAAAGAAAATTTTGCTCATGAGAGAGCAGTGGGATCTCAAAAAAGACCAGACTTATTTTAGGATGAACACTTTTCAGATGATTTTACTGAGAGACAATTCCAGCTAATCAGCCAGCTCCATCCAGGGCGTCATCCTCTGTCACCTTGTGTGTTTATGTGATAGTGCTTGTGCAGGTATTGATGTCAGGGTTGCACACATTTTTCCCATGAGACGGTCATCATGTGGGTGCTGATAGGAAAGAGATTGGCAGTGTTGCCTGATGCATGATACTGACTATCACATGAGAATCAAACACTGCGGAAGGAACCCAGAGTTCATCCTGCTGTGTTAACTTGACTCACATCTATTCTAAGATTTTCCTTTCTTCGTTGTTGTGTTTGCTACTGTGCAGACCCAGGTTGTTCCTCTTGGCCTTACTCCTCACCAGTCATAACAGCATGACCCACATCTTGGCGGCCTTGAGTGCTGACACCTTACTAACTCTAGCATCTTTGGCAATTTAGCAACCTCTTGGTGCTTAATTAAAATAATTAGAGCAAGCCCTAGCTTTTAGGGTTACGGTATTACCTGTGATTCATTTAGAATCAGTCTTTGCACATAGTAGATGCTCAATATGCCACTACCAAAATGTTATCTGACTAAAGTGAAGTTCACTCAACCAAAGGGAGGCAGTGACAAATGGGGATGTTTGTGTCTGTTTCCCACTGTGCATGACCACTCTGAATGGGTTCAATGCAAAAGCTAAGGTGAAAAAAACAAAACAAATTCTTGCTTGCGATTTGGGAACTTTGGTTCCGGTCACAGCAGCTGGCCCAAGGGCACAAGGGAAAGCTCTTAAAGAAATTGTGAAGGTCTTCTAATCCAGCTTCTTTATTTGTAAGATGGGAAATGAGCACCAGAAAGGGGCTGTGACTTGGCCAAGGCCACACAGCAAGGTCAAGAAAGAGCCAGAAATAGAACCAAAATCCTCAGCCTCCAAATTAGGATACATGCTATAACCTACAGAAGTTATTCTGTTCATCCATCACCCTCTAAGCTCTTCTGCTCACTCACAGTGAATGAAGCAGGTGTGTTAGGGAATGACAAAAAAAGGCATAGGATTCTCAAAGTTTACTGTGCACATGAATCACCTGAGAGCCTAAGAACGCAGATTCAGCTCAGTGGGTCTGAGTTGTGGCCAAGATTTGCATACCTGACTACCAAGGTGCTGCCATTCTAAGGATTACACTTAAGGGAAGAAAATGCAAGCTGCATACATAATTTTAAAAGTCTAGTTACCAAAATGATAAAGAAAGAAAAGAAATAAGTCACAGTCCTTTTAGTAATGTATTTCTTTTAATCTGATGGAGTCCAAAGATTCCCCCTTAACATAAAATCAGTGTAAAAATAATTGATGAACTGTCTTACCTTCTTTTTATGTGAAATCTTTGCAGTTTGATGTGTCAGAGTTTGTCTTGGTTCAGATTTGCTACATCTCGGGTTCTCAGCTGTCCCCTATGGCTACAGTACAATTCAGGGGAATCACCATGGATCTGAGCCAAACAAGACAATCTTCCTGGTTCTGTCTTTGACATTTCCAACCTTATAACCCCTCCCTAGACCCCTGCTGCACCTGTGCTGTGGCTGAAGCCTGCTACAGACCTGAACCCCAGAAACAGCATTTCCACTCCTGTGAACACAATACCCTTGAGAGAGAGAAGGGGAAAGGATTTCAAAATACACCCCCAACATTTCTTTTTGTCTAACACTAGGTCTCTCTGGAGACCCCTCTTCGGTTGACACTACGATGTTGGACTACATGAGGGAATTCTAAAAGATTGTGGAAAATGGAATTAAAAGAAAAGTTTGAATACTAAGATTACTTTTTAAAATCCATGCATTTTTAAAATATTATACATTTTCCATAAACTTTTGGAAGACAAATCATAGAGCTAAAAGCTTCAATCTTCTGTGTTTTGGAGCATGAGGCTTAGACTTTGCTACTGTCTGACCTCATGGTTTGTGGGATTTTTCGTGGATCTGGTCATGACCGCAAGACTCACAGGCTGGGACTCCCTGGCAGGGTGCCAGAATGACATCTGTGGTTCCTCTGTGTCTTTGCGGGTGGCTCTCTTCCTGCCACAGAGACATCAATAGGATCCCCACGACAGCTCTTGCGGAGCACACAGACTCTCCAGGAGAAAACCCCCCATCAGCAGAAGGTCTCACCCTGGAGAGTGCTGGGTCTTTTCTGACCCAGAACGGAGGCCACAAACATCCTCTCCATTCTGTTATCAGTGTGGAACTCACAGGCACTTCTGTTTGTTTGCAAACCCAGGTCTGAGAATTCGGGTCATTTAGCTCCTCAGCCAAAGGTTTGCTTTTTGCTTGCTTTTGTCTGCTCATGCTCATGGCTTATTGCTGCCTAATGCTAAACATGTGAATAGCCGGAAATATCTAAACAGGCTGTGGTCTACAGACAAAACAGCCACATCTATAGGGATGTAGTGATGAATGGCATATTCTGGGAAAGCCAAAGCCATTATGTGTTTCATTTCTTATTGTTGTAGTCTTCTGTGCTTAGATTCTTTCCTGCTTTAGCTGAATACATGGTACAGTGAGTAAAATCAAATCTTGTCTCATGTCTCAATGTGATTAGCTGCCTTTGCACAGTTTTCAGCATTAAACATATAGGCAATTATACTTGATCGTTTCATTCAGTAAATGTGTATCAGGTACCTGTTTTGTGTTCTGGGCTTTTGAGATGCAGCAGAGAAGAAAATCCTTGCTGTTACAGGTATACATTCATGTATGTGTAAAGGTGAGGGGAAGAATGGAACTGGATGATAAATAAGCAAAGAGCATATATGCAAGATGGTAAATGTTCTGCATGTTGTTGTATACTTGATGGGATAAAAACAGGTCACAGCACATCTGGGGCTCAAACATGCTGAACTCCTGCCTCAATGGACAGGCTGTGCTGCCTACCTACACTCCCCAAAGCAACTTGAACAAGATCCTCCCTCCATGTTCCATGGCACCCCAGTTTTCCAGCACTGGGACTTACCAGTTGACCAGGACATTCAGTGTCCTTCCTTTTCTCTTTCATTTAGCTGACTACCAGCTTTTCTCTACATGGACCTTGGTTGCTCTGTTTCAAGCCACGCCTCTGCATCTGAGTGTGTAGGTTCCTCCTCTCACAGGAGGGGAGGGGATGCTGTTTTGGGAGAGATAGGAGATGAACTGTTTGCAACGTAAACTTTTCCCACTATCATGAGATTGGAGAGGGCTGGCCAGAGGAAACACAAATAACAATTTTCCGTACTCGTTTTATGTCTCTGTCAGCCAGGAGCCTGCCATGTAGACACAAACACAGTAGTCATTTGTTCAGTGTTGGAAACTAAAATGTGCCAGAAACGCACCACTGCCCTTCAAAGACTAGCTTCACAACTGCTCACTTTAGGAGACCACCCAAGTCATTTTTTTGAGGAAAATAAAACATGAAATATTCACAAAACACTGGGAAAAGTTGAAAGTGTTTTTCCTATTTATGACTCAGTATTCTTGCACTTGACAAATACGAACTATTTCCCCACCCTCAATCCCATCCTGTCTCCTGTGTTAGGTGGGGCCCCAATTCACATGGTTTTCTGGTTGAAATAGCAAGTGCATTTGTCCCAGTTGAGCCTAGTCAAGCTCAAGCACCAGTGACATAGGGAATAGTTAAAGCCAGCCCAGATCTAGGAAGGAAAGTTCAGAAAGAAGGAACACTGAAATTGGACTGATGGGATAGGTGATGTCACCTTCAGAAAGTTTCTTCATTGTAGCTGGCAGAAGGTTTTTATGAGACTTGACCCTACCTCCTCCACTAGCTTGATCCATATGAATCGTCATGTAATTAGTAATTTCATCAGCTTCCACCTAAAGATGAACAGTGACCATTTGTTGATTACTGCTTAGCCAGGTGTTGAGCTAAGTGTTAATCATGAAGGGTATTAATCTTCACAATAACCCAACCAGATGTCATGGTAGATTGTCCTTCCCAGATGCAGACACTGTGTGGACCTGTTTGTTTGTTTGTTTGTTTGTTTAAGAGGTGTTCCCAGGACAAAGCAGAGAAGGGAGAAGCAGAATATAGACAACAAAGAGCCAAGCAAAGACATGATTTCAGGCAAGGTCCCAGCCTCAGCCTGCTGGGGTGGGGGGCAGTTTGGGAGCTTAAATTATACCTCCAAATTCATCCCAACACAAGAAGAATGACTACCTAGACACTTGCAGCTTCTCATTGGCCACCCTGAGATACAGGGAACTCCTTGCACACATTGGTTAAAAGGCTGCAGTGTACCAGTGAACAAAGGCCTATGAACAAGGTACCAGGTGCTAACCACTAAAAGCATAACACAGAAGAAGGATTCATGGAACTTGGTGTTAACTTTCTTACTCTTTTACATAAGAAGCAACTGTGATTCAGGATTAAAGGAGCTCATCTCTAATCCCAAAGAGAAATTGGCCACTGTGTCTTTTAGTCACTAGGCTCAAGCTGATGGTATCTGGATCCTCTTTTCCTTGGAATGAGGTTTGAGAGCCATGCTCATTCATCTAGATGGATTTGGTAAGCAGGCTACTTCAGTGGCCAACAGTCACAACTTATCTACACTCATTTAGCTAAAGTTGGGATCTTTTGTCATTTTAGTTCCCCTTTTACCTCTGTAGATTGGAAAGGGGGGCTGCTCCTAGGTCAAGATCTGCAGCATCTGCCGACAAGTTTCTCTACTATTCCTACCACCTGTCTTCCCAGGTGAGACCTGCCATTCTTTGTGGCAGTGGCCAGCAGCAATGTTTCTATCCAATGCCAAGGTTTGGAGAGCTGTTGCTGTTTAGCTTAAATGGGCACACTCCCACCCTACCAGGCCATGGAACTGGCCTCAGAACACCTGGTGAGGTGATCACCTCCAGCTGCTGCTTCCTTGCTCAATCCTAACCAGGTACAGTCAGTTATCTCCCCTTATTTGGCTCTCCCCGGGGAGCTGAGTCAGCACTCTCTGGCCCCGGACCTGACACAATGGGAAGCATACACACTTAGGAATCTGTCCTTAGACTTTACAACCCAGTTCAGCCACTTACTAATGGAAGTGATTACCTAACTTCCTTGACATTTCAATTTTGTCCTCTGTAAACAAGGAATGGCAATGCAGTACTCTGCAAAGATGAGATGTTATCCTTACTTCCCCTAAAACAGAATGGTCCTTTGAAAAATGTCTACTTGTAACCTTTTTTCTAAGTGTCAACTTTCCTGGCATTGCTTCCTTCAGGCCTCTATGTGCATTATAAGATAGCATAAGTGCCCTGGTTGTGATTGAGTGCAAGGTGGAAGTTGGAGAAACATGCCGTTTGTTGACATGCACTGTGAAAGTTCTGTGCCTTCTGAGTTACCATCTGAGTTGTACCAAAGAACGCTAGATGGCCTGATTTTCTTTTCTGTTTTCATTTTTCCCCATTGATCTTGACTAATGCAAAGCTAGCACTCTGACCCTCTTCATTGAATTTCATTGTACTCCATATGCAAAGAGCTCCTTAGATGGAGCCCTGCAAGACAGCACCACACAAGAGGAAAAGCAAAATGTTACCTGACACTGAGATGCTGGATTGTGCCCCCTCTGACCTTTCCTCCATACATAGAAATGCTGTCCTAGTTTTCAGCAGCCTAATTGAACATCAATCACAGATAAAAAAAAAAAAAACATGGCTTGCTACCCACACCATTGTGCTAAGAATAATTTCTATCCCAGCAGTATAGCTGGTCAGAAACACTCCCCAGAATTTCCATCTGGATTTAAGTGTTAGGACTCAGGAAATGTATTTGTCCATTTCAAAATTGAACCTAGCATGGGCCCTGAAACTTGTACAAAAGCCTGACAAAAAGACCAAAAAACAGAGTAAACATCTAAATGCTGACTTACCCATAACTGCCTCTGGTGAAAGGCTCTTTCTCTTCTGTGCGTTGCTTGAGTCCTAGCCAGTCTGTTGCTCCTAAATTGGGGATCAGTATTAAATACCCACTCTTTGATTATCCAGGACCCAGTTCAGCTTCTCTTCCAAAGTTTTGAGCCAAGTGAACCTTTTGATGAGCAGGATCATGGTTTTCTGGTTTAGGTAGAACCTAGTCCTTGATAGTAGCTGGTTGTCCATTACTGGGGACAACATTGTCTATTCACTCTTCCAAATAAGCAGAACTGTCCACCCTTTCAAAACCTATTTGTAGGATGCTGACTTTACATGCCAGACATCATGCTAGCAAAGTACTGAGGACTTGAAGCATGCTAAGACAACTTAATCCTCTTGGGAACTATGGAATGATTCAGTGGTTCTGAACACTGTCTGCACAGTAGAAGCATCCAGAAAGTTCTCTTGAAAGTACTCTTAACATACTATTTTCTTCTTTAACTCTCACAGCTTTCCTACAACATAGATACTGCTATTGTACCCATTTCAAACATTAGGAAATTGATGAACGGATTGAGTCATTTGAGCAAAGTTACACAGCATTGCAGAAATAGAATATGAAGTTCCATCTTCAAGGAGCTGTATTGACCTCAAAATCATCCTTCCATTTTGTTCATGGAGGTATGAGAGTGGTATGTCTGCAAATGGCTGCAGCATGTGGCAAAAAAGGCAGAGAGCTAAAGAAGCAGGCAAGAACAGAGTGGTCAAGCCTGGGGAATTCAAACTCAAAGACTAGGTTTTATCTGATAGATCATGGCAGCAGAACCCACCCGTAACCTGTGATGTGAGAAAACATTCCCTGGGAGGGGGCTCAGGATGCATTTCAGCATGATCCAAAGTAGGTCAGTATCTTTGGAAGAGCACGTTGAAGGTGCAGACGTGCAGTGATGGCAATGGGCTCTGACAGCAGCTCTGTGCTGAGTGGGGAGGAATGTGAAAAGGGCCGCCTGGACCTTTCCCCCACTGAACTCTTGCTTCAGCGCATTATCAGTAACTGCGAGGTCAGCCCCAGAGCAGCTGACTCTGTGCCTTCCCTCCCTGGTAGCTGCCTGGCCTGCACAGCACCTGAGCCCAAGCTGTGCAGTAAGTTCCCCAGATTCTTTGCCATCTGCTCTTTCATCAAAGAGCTGGGGGCCAGGCACTGATGGGTAGCCCCCAGAAGCACCAGAAAATCATGTCCCTGCTCCTGAAATGACCTGGGAGGCAGGCTGTCTCCTCGGAAGCAGTGTCACAATGACATGTGGGAATGGCCTTCAGATTCAGCTCTATAGCTGACTTTCAGGTCAAATCCCTTGAGCTTTATAAAGCTTGGTTTTCTCCTCTGTAAAATGAGATTGACACACTGACCTTGCTGATAAGTTTTAAAAATTGGGAACTTGAATCATAAGGCATGTAGTCAGTGTATCCAAGACCTTCAGTAAAGGATAGCTGTTTTCAGGCCTAGGCAACTAATTGCCATTGCCATGTCCCAAGGTGCTCTGTGGATTCAGAAAGTTCTTAATAAATACTGAACAACTTCATTATTTTTCAGATGAGAAAACTGAGGCTTACAGAGGGTCAATGGCTCTCCAAGGTCATTTGGAATTCAAGTAGCAGGAGGAAGCTGTAAGAGGCCTTGTGGCTCCCACCACACAGCAGGGGTGAGAAGTTCAACTCCGGAGTGGCCCTGACCACTTATAGCCTTTCCTCCAATTCCTTCCCTCCTAGATGACACAGGCACAATCTTTCTGGAAGGCCTGTCTCTGTGGATGAATAAGTTGTCATTCTAAAGTGCTGAAAAGTACTCCACAGGTGCCAAATCATGACTCTCTATGGATTTCAACACCTCGGTTGGCACGCCTTTCCACCAGATGCAAGCTATATGAGGAGTGTGTGTGTGTTTGTGTGCGTGTGTGTGTAAAGAGTAAGAAAAAAGTGGAGGAGGGGTAAGAGCACATAGAAGACTGCAGATTTTCTGAAGTCATAACTTTCCCGTACCTGAATGCTGAAACATTGTGGTTTAGGCTCCTGTTATAAAAGATAGAAGTATCCTCTTGCGTCCCAGGCCTTCTGGCGGATCCGAGTGGTTCCTCTCAGCCACCTGCTGAAGGGACAGTTGTCTCAGGGCATCCTTTCAGGGATCCACAGGTAATCTATAACACTGCAGATGAGAGGCAATTATTTGATGAATCTTTAGCAAATGGGAAATACATTCATCAGAGATTCAAGGCCTGCTTGGTGATGCCAAATGGAAAAAGCATGGAATCTGGAATTTGGGCAATGGAGGGTTTGAATTCCAGTTCTGGCAAGGGCTGTCTGCCTTAGTTTCTTCATCAAAGAAGCAGGATAAAATAGTGCTTCAAGGTATTTATGAAGAAACTTAATTGAGGTGAACACTTGGCCCATAACCACTTTGGTTCCTGCCCTAACCCTTGCCACCAGCCCCTGTGGCTTCCTATGTCTGGGATCCCATACTACCTGGGCTGATCCTGATATGTTGGCTTTAATTTTGAGAATGCAAGAGTCATAAAGATACTAGCTTGAAGAGGTAGTATCTTTTAGCAGTTGCTAAAAGCAAAGCCTATTTCCCACAAAGATGCATCTCCTTTGGAAATAATTACTTTGGATGCTATAGTTATTTGGAATAAAATCAACCATCGATGTTGGTGGGAGGAGCACCTGTGTTTGACACTCCTATCAGAAGAGTAGATGCAGCACCTTGAATAGATGTCTTGGAAAAAATAAATAAAAACAGATATGGCCATAGGCTTGACCCTGCAACACTAGCCCTGATTATGCAACTAATTTGAACCAAGTTAGACAGGGTTCAGGTAAGGAGTGGAGAGATGTGTCTTGGAGCTCCATTGAGGAAGGATGAATCTTTTCTGTGCCTCTCCTGGACTGAAGAACTGTACCTCAAGTCTTGACAGAGTGCATCACCCTGTCTCTTCCTTCTTTTCCCTGCCTGGTCCATTCTGGAAGCCTTGCTTCCATGGATATAGGAAAATTCCTTCCCCAGGATGATAAGCAGACTCCCCTGAGTCCCTCTCAAAAAGGCTGGGATCTGAACTGGGATCATGACCTCAGCTACTGGGTCTTGACTTCAGGTCTCAGCAATGGGAATTCCCACACACTAAAATATGCCGCTGACAGGAGCACATGTTATAGGTCAAGGTTGGGTGGTAAACTAAAGTAACTGTGTCTTGAAAATTTCCTAGGTGCCAGGATCTGTAAATTACTGTAATGCTAGCACTGATCACATGCCAGTCACTAAGTTAGTGCTTCATGAATGAGCATTCCCTTAATGCTTCCAGCATGCCTACAAGGGAGGGATTTTTACAAACCTCATGTCACAGAAAAGAAACCTAAAGCACAGAAAGGTTGTCACTTGTCCAAGATCACACTGCCAGTAAATGGGAGAGTTCAAATCCATGCAATCACTCACATAACCATCCACCAATCACCCCTGCTTCTAACCACTATGCCCTGTTTTACTGATAATCATTTCCCAAATCCTGGAGTCTCAATGATGATATGAGAAACTGGAGCGTCAAGTGGTTAAGTGGCTAGACGAAAGTCACACTTGCAATTAAGCATCTCTGCACACCTATGGAACTGTTTCCACATCCCTAACCACTACAGAAAGAACAACTGAAACCCTGACATTCTCTGTTACATGTGTTTCAGAGGGAGGAGAGATGTGAGGCTGGGAACGCAGCTCTTTGCCTCTCACTGACAAAGCCTTCACTCTCAGTGCATTGTAGGCAGGAATCAAAGCCCCGTTTTTTTGGCCTGGTCATCATCTTTGCCTTTCAGATATTTTCCAGAGAAGCCTTGTTACCTTGACAGTCTAGAGGGGTCTACATTCTCTGTTATTAGCATCTACCTCATTTATCAGCTACTCTACTCATTCACCAAGGAAATCACATAATAACTGTCCATTTCTCAGGTTCTAAGTTCCATGAGAAATTGATCACTGCTTAATGCCAACATTATATTGCCAGTGAATAGTACATTGGTTGGCATTTGATAGCACTAAATACTATTTAAATGCATGGATGAGTCTGATGTACCTACAAGGTTAAAGTCCCACACATAGTCCTCTCCTTCCATTGTTTCAAATTCTCACAAGTTTGAAATACTTAAAAGCACTCCCTTTTTTTGATAAGAGAACTAAAGATCAGAGCAAGTGACCTTGGCTTGGTTATTCATTAGGAGGGCTCACTCCAAGATCTGTATGACTCCAGTCTGCACTGTGCTCAGAAAAGATGCAGGAAGTGAAGATGAGTGAAGAGGTTCTGCCCGATCCTTCTGGAGAGAAAGCAGAAAAATGAGGCTGTGGAGATCGAGCCAGGACTGAAAGTCAAGAATAAAGGATCAAAGGCAAAGAAAAAACTGACATGGTCATGGGAGAAGAATCTCAAAGTCTGTCTTTGAAAACTCAGCAAAAAGTTAGGCTTGCCAGCCAGCGGCCTTTCAAAAGTGGACTCTGCGTTCCCCAGACCCAGCCCTTCACAGTCTCTTGTAGCCCCCTCTCATGAAGGAGAAAACCCAGACAGGGAAGTGATTCTGAATGGCAATTCATTCAGCATTCCAAAGTCTGAAAAGGTGGTTTGTGTGGCAGCCAGGGTGAAGATGCTTGCTTGTCTTCGCCACAGCAATGGGAGACTAACTTAGGTTCATACACGAGGCACTTTTAGACTGCCTCAAGGAGAGAATGCTGATAAATTCATCTGTGAAAGTCCAAGAATTTTGTGCAAGGTGGGGCTTCAAGGAGGTTGCCAGGCAATTCTCTGGAATTGGGTTTAACAGTGTCTTGCCTTACTGTTTATAAAACTCTATTTTCCCAAGTCAGAAAGCTAAAAGACAGTCTGTTGATTTTGTTCTCTACCCGTTGAACTCAAGGGTTTGATTTGCCTTCGGTTTAGAGAGGGAGCAGTAATCACCCCAGCTGTTTATGGTTTCAGGTCTCCTTAGCTCCAAGTAATCTCTGGGTGTCTCAGTTTTGTTAATAGCTGTTAGACCAACCTTGAGCTAAGCCAAGGGGCAGCATCAACTGGAATACCCTTCTGCAGGCATCCAGACCTACTATGCTCTGTGTCTTTTCTCTTTGTGCAGGAAGAAGCCTGTCTTGAGGCTAGCAGCAATAGAAACAAGTTGGTAGATCAAAAAGAGAAGAGCTCATCTCCAAGTTCCCTGTGCTCAAGGGTGGTCTTGGCACATGGAAGTGAATCTGTTAGGAGCTGCATCCCTGAAAGAAAGAGAGACTAGCTCAGGGTATCTGGTTATCTTGGAAGAAGAGAACTGCACTTGTCAGTGACTTGCCTTTCATGAAAACCAGATTTTAATCTTTGATGGCTAACAAAGTGTTTGGAGGAGGGCCTCATTACTCCAGCCTGTAAAAGTGGAGCACAGAGACGGCTATACACAAGCTTTATGCACCTCCATTATCTCCAACATCTACACAGGATTTAATAAACGTTCCCTGAATAAAGATGAAATCTACTTCTTTGGGAAAATACTGAAAACCACCTGGAATAGCAAGCTGGAATCACTCATAGTTCCAACTTTAGAAAAGGATGTATGAAGTAAAAATTAGGATCCCTTAATTTATACTTGCAAGTAATTGCTGTTGAGCCACCTTGTGGGATGCCCACAACCTATGTCAGAGTGTGTGGGTTCAAGTCCCATCTCCACCTTCAAGTTAGCTTCCTGCATATACTCACCCTGGGAGGCAGTAGCTAATGGCTATGTACTTGGGTACCTGATCAACTAACTGGGAGACTTGAATGAAATTTTTGGCTCCAGGTTTTGGGCCTCACCCAGTCCTGGCTGTTATGGGCGTTTGGGGTAATGAACCAAGAGGTGGGAGGTCTCCATCATTTTCTTTCATTCTGCCTTTCAAATAAATAAAAATAAATTCTAAAAAAGGCATTACTGTTAGCAGTTTCACATGATTGTTTTTCTTGTCTATAGACAGTTGTTTAGACCAATATGAACATACATAAGTATACTGGCAAACTGATTTTTAATAATAGGCCATTATGTAAATAAATCATAAGGGAAATCTCAGTGAGATTTTAAATTAGTGGGAAAAACCACAAAATGCATATCAAAGATCTAAATTTCTGAAGTTAGATATTGTGGGGACTTTTCACAGCAGTGCTGCCCTTAATGAGCACAGACCTTCAAGGGTTAACCCTGCCCCCAGTCCTCCTCTGAGAGCCCAGAGCCTGGGCACCACCTGTCTCTCTGCAGGGGTCAGCCGCTAGCTAGCAGCACCTCTCCCAGTGGACGTTCTACAGGCTCCATGCCTGGCGCAGAGTCAGAGGGTAGGTATGAAGGCTTCCAGGATGACAGCAGTAACCAAAAGAGGAAATGCAGTGAGGGAGTATCGCAGCTCAGTGCCGGGAGGCCCTGCACCAGCAACAGTCAAACTGCCTGATGCCACCCGCAATATTTGGGCTGCACTGGGCAGCTACCGTGACAGTTAGAAAGAAAGAGAGAATCCCACTCAGAAAGTAGCAGAGAGCCTAGGTTTTTCCAGATTAAAGTTATGGAAAATACTGAAAACCACCTGGAAAAGCAAGCTGGAATCACTCATGGATTCCAGTTATCCAGATTATTGCTTCAATTGTCCCTCATGGTAAGTATTACAAAATCAACAGACTTTGTAGCATTTTGAAAACAGTGCTTTTCAGGTTGTCTGCAGTCAGGTTGTTCTACTGACCGACCACTGCCTGGGCCCCAGCCTGCTGTCTGATTTCATCTGGGAGAATGCTGGACAGGGTTCACAGGAAGGTCTTGAACAAGGAGGTCTACAATGACTCCAACAGACAACCAAGGCTGCAAAGCAAAGGATGGAGGCAACTGATTCAGTCACCAGAGTGCTTGTATCAAATGCAGACTCCCAGAAGCAGGATTTCAGGTCTATGGGGTGAGGTTCAGGGATCTTTTGACAAGCACCCCAAATGAATCTTCAGCTTCTGGTTTAAAGCACTTCTAGTCCAGGTTGTCTGCCTCCCAGTGAAGCCCAACAGGGAACAGAAAGTGCTGTTTCTTTCTTGCTTCGTTTAAAGATATATATGAAAGGCAGAATTACAGAGAGAGCAGGAGAGACAGATAGCTTCCACATGCTGACTCACTCCCCAAAAGGCTGTAATGGCTGAGGCTAGACCAGGTTGAAGCCAGGAGCCAGGAGTTTCTTTTATCTCTTAACACTGGTGCCAGGGGTCCAAACACTTAAGCCACTTTCCATTGCTCTCCAAGGTGCATTAGCAGGGACTTGAACCAGTGCCCATATGTGATGCCAGCATCTCGGGTGGTGGCTTTACATGCTATGCCACGATGCTGGCCATGAGCTCTCGTTGTGACTGTCAGGCTTATGATGCTGATTCATTGCAGTACTGCATTAGGCAGGATCCAGAGCCCAAGTACCAAGGCAAATCGTGGTCTTCCACTGCACTAGCTGTGGAATTTGACATAACGCATGGAACATTCTCCATCTTTTTGATCTTCCAAAACCCAGGAAGATCATCAAGTCACAGGTACTAACTTGACTGCAGTGAATTGGATGGGCTAGACAATACAAATGTTTGTGTTTTCTTCTTTTGCCTTTTGTGTCTTTGTCTACGTAAATTTGAAAGTGTGTTTGAAACATAGAGTAATATGAGGAGACAGAGGGAGAGAGGTCTCTTACCTGCTGGTTCACTTCCCAAATGCTGGCAACTCTGGAGCCGAACCAGGCCAATGCTCAAGAGCCAGGAACTCAAGTATTATCTCCCATGTGGGCGTCAGGGATCCAAGTGCTTAGGCTATCATCTACTGCTTCACCAGCACATTAGCAGGGAGTTGGGTTGAAAGTAGAGATGGGACTATTTTCCAGACACCGCAATGTGGGCAACCCAAGTGGTGGCTTAACCTGATATGCCACAGGGCTCATCTCCACACTTGCAATCTTGATAATCATCTTTTACTTAAAATTTCTCTGGTGTTCACATACATCTAAAGACATTATTATCTAAATGTTGTCAATAATCCTACCCCATATCTAAAGGGAAATCCAATTCCCTGTCCAGGATCTTGCAAACCATTGAGTGAGGGGACAAAGACATGGCAGAGAGAATTGCACAGTTTTCATTCTCGTTGGCATCCCTGACTGAATTTCTTCTCCATTTTACTCAATATCTCATTCATGCCCCCTCCTCGTCCCTCTTCTCTGATGTTCCAAAACAAATACAGATTCAAAACTCAACTATTTGAAATCATTTTTAGTTATTTGAAAGACAAAGTGAAACAGAGAGTGTGTGTGAGAGAAAGAAATTAGATGAATCAATCTTCCACTGGGTAAATGAATCACTCCTCCAAATACCCACACCATCCAGGGCTGAGCCAGACTGACAATGGGAGACTAAAATTCCATCTAGATCACCCCCATGGTGGCAGGTGCCTAAGTGTCTGAGTGTAAAGGCTTTGCTTGCTCTCTCCCAAGGTGTACAGGATCAAGTTGTATCAGCGGGGCCAGGCCCTGAATCCAGATACTCTTATATAGAATGAAGGCAGCCTCTTAACTGTTGTGCCAAACACACACCCCCATCAACTTCTATTTCCAAAACTCTAGTCATTCCAAGTATTGGAGGCACAGCAGATTACTTGCAATTTGGGGGAAAATAAAAGAATTTTACTAGTTTGCTCTGCTTCCTCTGCTCTCTTCAGGAGTCTTGTCACATTGCTCTAGATGCTAGTCCTCCCGCAGTAGAGGGATTTTTTTTCTTACTGACAGACAACAATGTAGCTTGACCCCTGGGCTCCCAGCTAGCCTTTGGCCATCCACATGCTCAGCTCTCTTAAACAACCTAGAACTGGCAGGGTTTGAAATGAATATGGAAGACAGTGATGATTATTTCCCCACTGATCTGATTTTTGAGTATTTACACAGCCTTCTCCCAGCTGCAGAAGGCAAAAGCAGTCACAGTCTAAGTGTTAAATAGGAATGTGAGAGGCAGGAATTGTGGCACAGCAGGTTATGCGGCAGGATCCATCAGCACTGAGGCATTCTGGAAGGCAACAGATGATGGCTCAAGGATTTGGGCTCCTGCCATCCTTGTGGGAGACCCGGGTGGAAATTCTGGCCTCTGGCTTTGGTTCGGCCCATTGGAGGAGTCAATCAGTAGTAGATCAAAGATCTCTCAATTTTTTCTGTCTCTTTGTTGCTCTTTCAAGTAGATGAAAGTAAATAATCATGAAAATAACGTTTCCTCTATTACATTGGTTCTGATTTATATTTAATCATTGCTTTTATTGATGATAGGCTGTCCTCAAATCCTCTATAGAATAAAGCAAGGAGTAACAAAGGAATGTTTCCGAAACTTATTAAGGTAGGAGAACTGACCCATATCTCTTAAACTTTTAACACTAAGGGAGGAAATAAAATTTCTCTCCATTACCCTTCATTATTTTGTTAGCCATCGAGTTAATAAACACATGAGACAATCCCATGAGTCACTGATCCTCCTTTGTGCTTATCATAGTATACTTTTCACTGCTTCTATTATTTTAGAATAGTTGTTATACTATAATAGTCCTCTTTGTCTGCAAGGGATGCCTTCCACGACTCCCAGTGGATGCCTAACCCCATTTCCCTTCATATATTAATTTTTCCTGTACATGCATACCTGTTCAATTCATAAAGTAGGCACAAGGGACCCACAATAATAAAATAAAAGAAGTATAATAATATACAGTCAGAAAGTTATATGAATGTGGTCTCTTTCTAAACAAAGCAAATAGGATTTTCAGACTACATTTGACTGTGGGTTCTAGGACCACAGAAAGGGAAAACATAGAAAAGAGGGGACCACTGTTACTCATTTATTGGCTTCTCTGCTTCCTCTAATAAAGTGTGATTCTCAGTACTTTGGTAGCAAAAAGGGTGTTGTTCCTTGGCTGAGAATGAGCAGCTATATCATCCTTTGAACTTGAGAGCAGACAGCAGGAACTTACCTAGTCCCTGTCATCATGCCCAGAGTCTGGTACATGGATAGCTTTCTACAAGTATTCATTGAATAAATGATTGAATCACTGATTAATCAATGATTAGCTCTGTATTTGTTTGGCACTTAAGACCATTGCCTCAAGTGCCTATAAAACATAGTAACACACACCCTTCACCCTCTAGCATCAGTGGGTGCGGGGGAGGCAAGGCCTAGTAGGCAGCTCTCAACAAACCACCCACATATTACCATTGTGCCTATTGAGTTACACACATAGACCAAAGTGGAAGTAAATTTTATGCTGGGATTCATTTGGGGTAGGGCAAGTGGAGGAGCATACTCTCTAAAGAGATGTTCTCAGGTTCTCTCAGCTTCTCTGCAGTGAGGGATGGGTAGGACTCAACTCAGCCATGACCAAATGTTGGGCATTTGTGCTGTCCCTGAGAAAGCTGCCTAATTTGCCAATCCATGTTGTAGAAAATTAAGAAAAAACACATTTTTTACATAAGCTAGTGTGATGTTTTCAGTCCCCTATAAATCCATGAGTATTTTGTTTCTTATATCATTCCAGAGACTTGTAGCATTTCCTCTCATCATTTATAATTGATAGTCTCCAAGAGGTAATTGAGCAAGAGGTTATTGATCCCTGCATGCTTTGTGATAAGCAGGGTTTAGGTGATCAGGCTCTTCACAGTAGTGTCTTCATGGGAGGTCAGGCAGTCAGGGGCCCTTCATTTAGATGAAATTAGGTTGATGGGGCCAGTCACTTTTAGGTCAGGTTTGAAGTCCAATTCATTCTCAGCCAATCACAAGGGGCCAATGCTGAGGACCAGACAGGGTTGCAGTTGGTGGTTTCTCAACTGAGGGTGGCTCCCAGAACCTGGGGAAATGCCAAGACTCAGGTGAGTTGGCAGTTCTGAGAGCTTTGAGAATAAGGTTCACACTGGCTCATCGGAGCCATTTAGGTGATTCTGAAAGCTTACAAGTGGAACACAGAGAAGGCAGAATAGTCAAAGTGGAGATCTTAAATGGTGGTCATCTTTCTCTACAGCACACATAATTAAAAACAAAAGATTTTCTTAAACCTGATGAGTTTGTTCTTCCCAGGGAAGATTACTGTTCACGAAACAGTGACTTCTTTAGCTACCGATGCTTGCCAAATGTATTGGCTTTCTTTTTCAATTTTTATTTATTTATTTTAATGACAGGTAAACATACACATGGGGGTGGGATGGTGGCAGGAGAAAAAGAGAGAAAGAGACTGAGAGAATTCCCACCTACTGCTGTATTCCACAAGTGTCAGCAGCTGAGGCTGGGCCAGGTCAAAGCCAGGAACTTGGAAGTCAATCTGGGTCTTAACCTGCATGGAAAGCCTGTACCCAAGTACTGGGACCAGCCTAGGAGTGGAGCTGAGATTCAAGCATGGGAACTCAGAAATTGAATGGGAACATTCTCAATAGTACCTTAATTGCTACACCAAACACCTGCCCCAGAAGGCCTTCCAATACAAAGAAAATCACACAGTTTTTCATATTTATATTTAAATATCTCAGAGATCAAATAAATAAATAAAAGCAGACCTTGAAGACAAACATGACTGAAATAAGAAATCAAAGATGGCAAATACACACTGTTGACACTGTTCATTTCTGTAACCATTACTGACATTATCAGTGGACCAGGCTGCTCTTTCCTGCTTGATAAATGTGCCCTTAGTATCCTTTCCTGCACAGAGGTACACTAAACTCCACAAGGCCTGGGGCTGTGTGTGGGCTTCCTGCTCACAGTGTGATGCCCGGACCACCAATCTGGGCATCATCCAGGAGCTGACTCAGCAAGCAGAATCTCACTCCACTCCAGACCCACTGAATCTGCACTTTAACAAAATCCCCAGTGCTTCTTACACATATCATGGTAAAAGAAACCCTGGAAATGTGCTTAATGCATGGTATGTTCACTAGAATAGAAATTCTCCAACTTTACTCCTCATCAGTGTCCCTGCATGAAAATACAGGTGGCTGGGCCCCAACCCAGGAACTTTGTATTTAGTGAGGCTTTAGAAACAACTTTTTCGGAATGTTGCTTCCCCTGTACCAGAAACCATACTTTAAGAACCACTGCATCAGAATTGTGGGAATATTTTGGAATATTTCCAGCATCTTTAGAAGTTGAAGACGATATGTCTTTCCACAACCCTTTACACATTTTTTTAAAGCATAATTTTGGGCAAGAGCGCCAAAATGTCATGCAACATATCATTTCTTTTTTCTTCTTCTTCAGCCTTAAAGGTAATATGTCCTCCTGTAGAATGCTCTGATATCCTTCATTTACTCATCCATTACTAACAATGTGGATAGCTCATTGCTGGCGTTATGCTTAGTACTGAATCCAATGAAAGTCAAAACCCAATTCCTAACTTTAAGAGGATTTGTTCCGTATGAAGAAAATAAACACATGAGGTAAATAAATAAATAAATAAATATATAAGTAAATAAAACAAAAAACGAAGTTAAATACAGCAAGACATCATTACGAATGTTGGCATCAGATGGCCAAGGGCAGAGTGTAGGTTGGCAGGGACCACCTGTGACTTCACTTCAGTGAGGAAGGATAATTGCCACAGGTTTATGATTTGCAGGTTATATTTCAGCCACCTGGAGTAGAAAGTTGCTACATAGAATAGGTGGCAGGCAAGACGAGGGAGGACCAGCTATGCTAAGAAAGCCCCTCCTCATTTCTGAATGCTGCCAAGCCTGTGTTAAAAGACGTTTCCTTTTAGTCTGCTACCATCTTCACCTTGAGCTATTAAAGCCATAACTGAGTGACTCAAACAACAAACACGTCTGAAGTCAGGGTGCCAACGTGGGGAGGTTCTTTGTGAGGACCCTCCTCCTCCTTGCCCTAGGCTGCCTCCTCAGGCAGATCTGTCTCCTGTGGGACGCTAATCCCATTCTCAGGGCTGCACTGTCCTTAGTGCCTCCCAAAGACCCATCTCCAAGTTCTCTCACACTAGGATTAGGACTCTAACTCTGACGGAGAGTGGGGCCACACAATCCAGTCCGTGGTGTCTATCAGCACCATAATGCAAACTGTGGGGCAGCGAGAGTTGAGAACCTATATTCCAGACACAGAGACTAATAGCTTATCAGAGGACAGAGGCAGGAGGACAGGGGTAGAGCGAGGGGAGCAGCAGTCACTGGATAATAGGGATGCAACATTCATTGATCCTCTCCATTTCGAGGTTTGGTGCCAGGCAACTGCCATGCGGGGTTCAATTAACCCAGCAGCACCATTTGACAAATGCAGTCAAACCTTGACTCTCCCACCTATGAAAACTAAGACTTTGTAAGAGACCTACGTGAGGTCAAAGGACATGGCCAGTTCAGATCCAGATGGTTACACGGAGCGGAGGCTCCTTGTGCCTGAATCTGCTGGGCTCTGGCCTGCCTGGTCGTCCCTGCTTCCTTCTAGTTCTCACAAGGAAACCAGACAGCCCCTAAGAGGGATTCTGCAGCGGCAGCGAGTGAAGTCGAGGAACCTGTGGGGCCAGTGCGTCCACAGCGCCGTCAGGGAGGGGCTCTTTAGGGTCAGGAGCCTCCCCTGCCACCCTAATTACAGAGCAGGCGGTGGGTGGAGAGGAGGAGCCCTCTCCGGGCGCGGGAAGCTTCCCCTGCGTGTTGTATTCATCCATAAACACTTCAAATAGTTCAGTGCAATGCGTAGCCTTTGAAAGCTGCAGAGGAAGCTACTGGGAGGCTCCTGGCCCGCCATGAGGAGCAGGCAGAGGACCTGCTGAGCCCTTCCCGCGGTGGACGGGAACGGCCCTGCCCCAGTCAGCCAGGGGGCAGTCAGTCTGCAGCCGTGACTCCGGAAGGCTAAAACCGTTAAGGTGACCAGAGCCATCTGAAAAAAAAAAAAGGAAACGAGCTTCCCCTGATCCAAGCCAGGAGGCTGAGGGGGAGGGTGGGGGTATCCAAGGCGCGCGTCTGCGACCGAAAGGGCATTTTTCAAATGCAGGTTTCGGGAGGGACGCGGGGGAGTCGGCCCGCCGGGAAGCGCGCGCTCAGCGCCGTGCTGCAGCACCGCCAGCAGCCGGCTTTGTAGTCGCAGCCAAGCACCGCCCAGAGTTTCGACGGCGGCCCGGGAGTTGAGGCCACTCCTCCTTTGCAGGGAGAGCCGCGGCCAGCGATTGGCGCGCCGCGGGCCAATGGTCGCGCCGGGGACGGCCCGGGCTGTCAGCGCGCGCCGCAGCCTCGCTGGCCGCAGCTTGTCCTCCCCTGCGCGGAGCCCCGCAGCCAGCACAGCCCTGCCGGGAACCGTGGCGGCCGCTCGCGAGCTCAGCCCTGCCCAGCCCGCCGGCCACACGTCCCGGTGCCCGCGTCCGCCACCGCACAGGCCTCGCCACACTCCGGCTGCACGGAGCATGTGCAGCGCCACAGGCGCGAAGGTGCTGTCTGTCTGAGGGACCTGTGGACAGCGGTGGCTGTCAGGCCAGGAGAGAGGAGACCTTCCGAAGCTCTTGCCGCGCCCCTGCCGCGTCGTGGGCGGGGGACCCTGCAGTGCTCGTGACAGGGTGGCAGCTGCCTCTCGGTGGAGACGTCTTGGAGTTCAGTGCGCCCTCCTTCTCGCTTTCCTCAGCAACGCTGCCGGCGCGCGCTCTCACACCCGCAGCCTCCAGAGCTGGACCTGTGGGTTCCCGCCGCGCCGGTTTGTTCCAACCCAGAGGCCTCCTCACTTCAGGGATGCAGTGATAAGTTAGTATGGACGTCCAAACCTTGGTTTCCCAGGAGGAAATTGGAAGAGGCAGCAGCAGCCCCTGAGCGCCCGGAGCTTTTGAACAGGGGACCTGGGAGAGCCTGAGACGGAGGCTGCAGCATCCGTCAAGGTGGGACCCGCTGAGCGCAGAGGCTAGTCCTCCAGCTTGTTCCGGCATCCAGAAGGCGCGTTCGCCTGATTGTCCTCGTCTCCCCGGTCAGGGGATTTTCTTTTTCTTTTTCTTTCTTTTTATTTTTTCTGCCTCTGGTGGTGGGCGCCTATTGGGCTGAGGCCCGGCGCCTGCTCTGCTGCCCGCGCTGCCTTTAGCGGTCGCCCCCGCCGCTGCTGCCAGGGACGTGCTGGTAAAACCGAAGCCCCGGGAGAAGATGCCGGCCATCCTGGTTGCCTCCAAAATGAAATCGGGACTGCCCAAACCCGTGCACAGTGCCGCGCCCATCCTGCACGTGCCCCCGGCCCGCGCTGGTCCCCAACCTTGCTACCTCAAATTGGGTAGCAAAGTGGAGGTGAGCAAGACCGCCTACCCTGGCCAGATTCCGCTAAAATCTCAGGGGCTACAGGAACCGGTGGGGCAGGGGCCCCTGCTGCGGAAGAGCGGCTCTGTGGAAAACGGGTTGGATACTCAGGTGAGAGGGGTCGCTTTGCGGGAGGCCATTGTGCTGGTGCTGGGGGTTGGGACGCAGGGGAACTGGAAGTAGAGTAGGGTGGCATACAATGTGGGCGGAGAGGGGGTCATTCGACTTAGATCCGCAGGTGGGGATGCGAGAGGAGAGTGGACTGGCCGGTGGGTGTGGCCCGTGCGCCAGTGGTTGGCAGTGGGAGCTCTGCGGGGATGCGCGCGCCTGCGGCATCCAGGGCTGGGGACCCGGCCAGGGTGTTCTCATAAAACGTGCGCAGCCTTGGAAACATCAGATCCTGCATGTTGAGGGCCTGGCTCCAAAAAGGCAGGGTCTGCTGCAGCCCCTGGGCATCTGTCAGTTCCGCAGCGATTCTGTCACTGCCAAGGACGGATCTGCAGCCCCGCTGGTTGGACCACCCCCTGGCGTTTGCAGCAAGATCCAGGAAAAGGAGGCTGGGTGGCAGTGAACCTGCTGTTCTGGGGCTCCAAGATGGCCTGTCCCTGTCCCATCCTTAGGGGGGGCCACGGGATTCCGGGCCAGACGCTGAGGGTTGCAGCTGCCCAGGCAGCGGCTGGGGGGTTGGCAGTTGAGGCGGAGGTGGGGGCGGCGTCTTAGGAATGGCGGCGCAAAGCTAAACCCCTCCCTTGTGGGTGGTAATTCCTGTGTCCGTAGAGCGGGTTGACTGCGGGCAGCTGTGGGCTAGATGAGAAATGGTGACTGCTACCTTTCCGGACAGAGCCGCATCATCCAGTTGGACGGGAGAATGCGCCAGTCCTGCAGTCTCTTTTAAGGAAATCAGTTGGGCCCAGTCAGGTTCTCTTGGCCTCCTGCCCACCCCTACTGATCCCCTACCCCCACCTGCCTCTGCCCCCCCCCCCCCCGCAATCTCATAGGAGGGAGTCGGGGCACGCACTTTTTTTTTCTTGGCAGGCAGTCAGTAGGGACTTTTTGGGGACAGGCGGACCTGGCGGATGTGACTGTCCCGGTCAAGACAGGCGGGAAGCCAGAGCAGGCGGTGGTTTGGGGCGGGTGTCAGGGAAGTGGCAACAGACCAGCTGACCTTCTTGGCACACCCTCCTTTTCCGACACTGTCTCCACCTTCTCCTGGAGTTGTCTCTGATCAGAGACTAGACCTCACCGTTTTCCTACTCTTTCCGATGGAAGAACCGGAGCTGGAAGCTAATTGCAAGCAGACTTTTGGAACTCCTGTCTGGAGAAGGCTCTCAAAGCAGATTAAGCTCCCACACCAGGCCGATAAGCGTGCCCCTTGCTGCTGCACTTGCTGAACATTTTTGGAAGCTGACAGCTTTTGAGTGATGGTGTGTGGGAGGAAGGAAAGTCTTCCTCCTGTTCCTAGGGCCTGCCTCTGCTGGAGTGTGGGGGCTCTGAGCTTGCTGTGTCCTGAACCACTGGAGGTGTCCAGCGGGGCCTATGAGTGGCCTTGGGCAGCACAGGGGTGGCCCCGGGGAAATGACTCGGGATGTGCCACACATCCTCGAGTCTGTTGAGGAGGCCCGGGATGAGAAGAAAAGCAGGTGTTGGTGATATCCTGATCCTGACAGTAGCTCTGTGTTTACCCATTTTTACCCTACATTGAACAAACAGTGTCTTGGGCCCCACAGATAGCAAGCAGGCTCTAGAGAGCTCATATTCAGGACCCTCTGCCCTGAAAACATGCTCTCCAGCTTTTCCCTGGCCATGTCCCCTCAGACATTGGTTTCTTCCTTACTCTTTTCCCCTCATGACCCCGCTTCCACCCTAGTTTCCACCTGTGCTGTTCTCCCTTGGTCCTTGGCACTGACCATGAGGATGGTGTGGGTGAGCTATGGAGGAAAGTGGCTACTTTTTAGTGAACTCTCCACTTTGACCAACTTGTCCTCTCCTTAACAAAGCCCAGGCTCTCAGGGGCTCATTCTTGTGACAGGCGACAGATCCTTGCCTCACAGCCCACTCTGTGATATCAAGCTGACCTTGGGGTAGACATTTTGCCTTTTTGAGTAGATTCTCCCATACTCTGACAAAGTACCCATTTGTTTCCCCCCAGAAAAGTCTTGATTATGGCTTAAGGAATGTGTCTGACTTATGCAAAGACTGGTCATTAGAGAATGTTCAGGAAATTATTAACTTCATGATATCTAAGGGCTTCTGCTTTCCCTTCTCTTCTGAAGATTCGAAAGGAGGGGCAGGAGTCCCATCTGTGCAGTGGCTGATAGCACAGGTTTTGTGGTCAGATGAGTATTGGTATACTTCCAGGGTGACCTGGTCCACTAACTGCTCTAGGACTCAGTGTTCCCATCTACTAAAATGGGCATAAACAGTTAGAAGAATTGTAAGCATTAAGAAATGTAACATGTACAGGCCTGGTGCAGAAGCCTAGCAGCTGAAGTCCCCGCCTTGAATGTGCCAGGATCCCATATGGGTGCCAGTTCTAATTCCGGCTACCCTGCTTTCCATCTAGCTTCCTGCTTGTAGCCTGGGAAAGCAGTCAAGGGTGGCCCAAGGCCTTGGAACCTTGCACCCATGTGGGAGATCTAGAAGAGGCTCCTAGCTCCTGGTTTTGGATCAGCACAGCTCTGGCTGTTACAGCCACTTGGGGAGTGAATCAATGGACAGAGGATCTTTCTCTCTGGCTCTCCTCCTTTCTGTATATCTGACTTCCCAGTAAAAACAAAAAATTTTTTTTAAAAATTGAACATGTAAAGTGTCTATCTTAGTATGTGGCGAACAAATAGCACTTAATAAAAATCTGCTGTTTATAAGGCTGACTCAAGAAATGGGGCATGGAAAATCTAGAATTAATAGTCTTTAAGTCAAAAAAAGCATGGCTTACATTCCCATCTGTGGAAAGGTTTCAATCTGTTCACAAGGATTGGTGTACAGTATCAGGCAGTGAAAAGATGGAGGAAGGGCACAACCATTCCTCTATGATCCCATTTCATCTTCACAGGAACACTTGAAGCAGATAGGACACTTTATTTTCTACAATAATACCAATATAATAATAACAACAACCTAGCTGTGTTCTTACATACAATTTCCTAAGTGCTAGGAATTTTACGAAAAACATAAAATAGCTCATTCATTTTTTAAAAAGTTTGCTTGAAAGGCAGAGTTACAGAAAGATAGGGTGGAGAGAGATCTTTTATCCACTGATTTGTTCCCCAAATGGCCATGGTGGCAGCTGGGACTGAGTTGGACCAAAGGCTGGAGCTCCCACATGGGTAGCAGGGGCCTTATCACTTGGACCATGTTACCTTGCTTTCCTAGGATGTTAGCAGAGAGCTGGATCAGAAGTGGAGCAGCTGGGACCTGTGCCCAAATGGGATGCTGTCTTTGCGGGTGATGGTCATTTAATTGCAATTGAAGTGACTTAATTCTTATAATCATCCAATGAGATAAGTCTTACTATCCTTATTTCACACATGAAGAAATTGAGGCAAATACAAGTTTAGTAACCTGGTGAGTGGCAGAGGTAGGATTAGAAATTGGACAGTCTGGGTAGTGTTATGTTGTAGCAGGTTAAGCTTGGGACACCTTCAGCCCTTGTTTGCATGCCCAGCTTTGAGTCCTGCTTCTGCTTCTAATAGGCTTTCTACTAATGCTCCTGGGAGGCATCAGGTGCACTAAGTACTCCTAGGGGAGACAGAGATGGTATTCCTAGTTCCTTGCTTTAGCCTGGCCCGCCTAGGCTATTGCAGGCATTTGTGGAATAAAACAGTGGGTAGAAGATCTTTCACTCCATCTCTCTCTGTTACTCTGCCTTTCAAATACATAAATAAATTCATTTTAAAAAACCCAAATTGGACAGTCTGGCTCTACACACCATGCCCTTGACCATGATGCTGCACAGTGATAACCAGAGACTGATAGCTTTCTGGCTCTGACTTCAAAGACCATTGCTGTAACCTCTGAGAATAGTGAGTAAGTGCTGCTCACAACAGTACAGTAACTGGCTTCCAGTCCTCCAGGGTGGGGAAGCAGGGATTCCAGCTCTAGTAGGTCTGACTTCAACACTACCATCTTCCCACTCTTCATCACTGCTTTGCTATGACCCAGGCCTTAGGGCTTTTATAGCCCAGCTGAAAGCCATAGCTGATACAGTCATGGCAACAGGGCACAACACAGGGAGGGACAACACTTGGGGTTGACAACTCTGCATCCTCAAAGAGCTAGAAGGTATATGATGGTGGTAGAATTCCAGAGGACTTGTTGGAGGAAGCAGGAGTGCAGTGTCTGGCAGTTCTGGGCTTCAAAGGTGGGCAGGCCTGGTCTGATGGGGAGGACAACAAGCAGGGCCATGCAGTGGCACAGAGCAGGAGTAACTGTCTCTTCAACAAGTAATTGCTCTGGATCAGGCACCGTCAATTTAAAAAGATGATGAAGAAAGAGAAGGGAATTGAGGTTGCCTTCCTGCTTCCAGGTGGGTGGTGATTCTAAATGCCCAGGATGGCTATGGAAAGCTGAGGAAGTTATGAGCACTCTGGACCTGCTTCATCACATGCCCTTGAGGAATGGTGGTTATGATTGTTAGTGGCCTGGGTGTCAGAATATTCGGTGTGATAGTCATAGGGGGAAGCAGGCAGCTCTCCAGCTCAGGGCATCCTATTCACCCCTAAGCTTGCAGTCGTTCTCAATCACACAAAGAGCTCAGTCAGCTAACTATTGTTAGGTGTAGCCTCACTGTTGACCCTCCAACCCTTCCCCTAGAATTTCTCCCAGATACCTACAACTAGTTCCATTCCCCAGGCAGAAGAAACTGGGTATTCAAAGCCCAGCTTCCCTGATTCCCTTGTTTGGTAGTGAGACACAGGGGTCCTTTCCTAAGAATGGACATTTATAGTTTATGCTTGGTTAACATGCTTATAAATTAAAAAGAATTGTTTTAGAGATTTGCTTTGTGTCAGTTCAGAAACCTTCTCCACCAACCTTCAGGTCAGTTGAGGGCAGAACTTACTCTATGTTTAAGAAGCAGTTTCTGGAATGGGGGGGAAAGGGGAATATTATCCAGATAATACTTTGATATTTCCTGTTTTGTGGAACTGGCATTCAACTTGAAACTTTTTGCTTTACCAAAGCAATTAGAAGTGATTAAAATGCTCTGTGGGTGTTTTAGATGTTCAGAAAGGATGTGCGGGAGAGGCCCCTGGGAGGAGAGCAAGGCTCCGAGCTTTCAACCTGTTGCAACTTTGCCCCATTGTGTTTTGATTAGAATCCTTGCTGCATCATTAAAGTTGATTATGGATTTGATTAGTGCATTTTTCTGCTATTGTGTTATTTCTTTTCTTCTCTTTCTCAGTTCTTGGAATAGAATGTGTAGTGTGGTTATCTGCCAACATGCAGGGATGTTTATAGTTCACGTATTGTTGCTTGTTCCATGGGTTAATTTTCTAAAGACACTTGAAGGGTGGTACTGGTGGCTTATTTAGGGTATCATTACGTGTGTATATATCTGTATATAAATACATCTACTTCTGGATATGTGTATATATACATATACCCACACACATACACAAATATATACACATGGAACAGCTTAAAGTATTGAACACATGTAAGCATACACACACATCAAAGGCAAGACTGAAGGAGTTATGGCCCCAATTCCAGTTTTCATATTGGTTTAGGTTTACTTCCCACTTCTCACACTCTCTTCCTCTGTGACCAGGATTTGAAACACCAGAATGATGTGTCCCATTCTATTTACTTCTAAGACGTGAAGGATGGAGCCTTGAAAGAGGTGTTTTAATTAGGCCTCAGGGAAACTGCTGCAGCCAGTCTGGAAAAGCCAAACCACCCAGTGCGCTTTTGGCTTAAGGTCAGACATTCTTATTTCTTAGAATCAGCTTCAGCAGGGAAGGGAGCATTTATGGAACATCTGCTGTGTGCCAGGTAGTCTGCAGTATTCTTTATATGTAGATTATTTAACTGGAAAGTAGAAAATACTGAGTAAAGTGCAACATGGCCCAGGTCTCCCATGTGAGGAACCTGGAGTCAGGAGAGCCGATTATTAGGATTCAGTTGCTCATGGAACATGAGTATTTACTGACAGACAATCTGGGTTTGAATCCATGCTTAGGGCTACACTGTGTTTTCAGTATTTATTTGGGTGTTGCTCAAGGCCCATGTATTAGGGGCTTTGTCCTCAAGGTTTTACATGAGGGAGTAGTGGATCAGTGGTGATGATCAATGAGTTAAAGGTGGAACAGTTCCAGCCTAGTGGCACCTGAAGGTTAGAAAGGGATCTAATTGCTATGGCAGATTTCCCAAGATGGAATCATGGTGGATGTGTCTGTTTTCAGGCCCACCATGCCACCCCCTCCCCATCCTTAAGCCTTTTGCCAACCATACCCTTGTTAGATGCCAGACTACTGGAGCCTGATCATGAGCAGAAATAAACCTGTTTCCTTCATAAATCATTTGTCTCAGGTATCTCAGTTGTAGTAATGAAAAGCTGAATCATAGAAGCAAGTTACTAACGATCTCTAAACTCCATTTATTTGTAAAGCAGAAATGGTGATGTTTAGGGGCTGGCTGTGAAGATTAAGATCTTACAGGTAGATTATTAGGCACAGTTTTCTGGCACACACTAAGCAAAGAGTATGTGGCAGTACCTATTTTTATTACCCTAGCTCATAGCCAAGTTTGGAAACCATGTGCTTCATTCCAACTCCACGTTTTTCCAACCAACCTCTGTGCCTTCCAAGTACAGGACTGAGTGCATGAAGGAACAGATGGCATGCACCATGAAAGCAGAGAGCATAGCAGAGCTTTAAGTAGAAGAATGCAGACCAAGATTAAGATCAAAGTCACCCAGAGAAGCCATATTCAGAATTGTTTGTTGAAGCCCCTATTCTTTGTTCCCCAAAATTCCAGCTTTATACCATCCACACTGGGGGGTCAGCCATAAATCAAACCTTCAGGAAAACTTTATGCATACCCAATTTGAATTAGCACTGTACAGGTGGTTCAGTGCAGCTGAACCAGTTCACTGCCCGAACAGGATCCAAAATGGAGCAGTCTCATTCATTGGATTTGTTACTTACACTTTGTTGTTCTGAAGGAAAAAAAATTTTAAATCCTTTCCCCTGACCCCATCTGGCATGGCTGCAGTGAGTACTAGACCTTGTGATCAGTTTGACCATTAAGGTACCCCAAGGCATGGCCAGCTGCCCAATGGTATTTCACTGAAAGCCACGGGGCCAATTTCAATGGCTACTCTGTCTTGTGGCCACATTGTTCAAAGGGATGGACAATGTGTTCCTAGAATGCCTTCAGAAAAATGGCCCATGTGACTTTGGGAAGAAAACTTGGTCAGGCTTTTGCTTCAGAAAACACCAGGCAAAAGTGAATGACTCAAAAGTTTTCATAGGAACCTCAAGTCGCCCACACAAAACCTAAAGAATGACTCATGACTTAGTGCCCCCTTTCCCAAGGAAAACAGAGAAGCTCTTATGTTTTACAAACAATAGTCCCAGAGCCTTGTTTGTCTGTCCTTCTAAGTAAAACCTTAATACCAGAGAATTTTGGGGTTTCTAATCCACCCTTGCCATCATCTTGACAGAGAGAAGATACAATACAAGCAAGAGGACTTGGTGAAGATACTTACAAGTTTACTTCCCAGGATTCACTGTGGGTTCTGGGACAAAGCAGTCATTCATGGAAGTGTGGTATAATACAAAAGAGAGAGAAAGAGAGAAGTGGTAATGTTAATCATTGACTCAGACTGAGCACAGCCTCAGTACCAACTTGATGCATAGAACCAGATGTTTGTCATTTCATTTAATCCTCACAACAATCCTCACAATAATCCTCACGGGGTAGATGTGGTACATTCTGTTAAGCTGATTCTTGTGACACCCACATCTAATATCAGAGGACTTCTTGGAGTCCTGGCTGCTCTCCTTCTGATCGGTTCCCTACTAACACACCCTGAGAGGCTGTAGATGATGGCCTGGTTCCCTGTCCCCAACATGGGCGATATGGATCAAGTTCTACATTCCTGGTTTCTGCCTGGTCATCGCCCTCTCTTTTGGAGCATTTGGGAAGTGATTTAGCAGATGGAAAAGTCAATCATTCAGGCAGCTGAACTCTCCATCTCTCCCTACTGCACCCTTCAAGTAGATGAATATAAAAATAATACATTTTTAAAATATCCTCACAGTACCCTGTGAAGAAGATTATACTTCCTGAAATTCCTAGAAATGGCAGCTTTAGGAGTTTTGTCTCTTGCTACTTCGCTGTCTTTTTAAACTTTAGTTACTTATATAGAATAACATGTGCTATAAAGTTTTCTGAAGAGCTACTGTGAAGATTATCAAAGGCAATTATTGCTAAGAAGGCTTTGGTTTAAGCATCTTACCCCTTAAATATCCGTTTAGGAAATCAAGACCCAGGGAAAGCTGTTTTTCCAAGTAGCATAACTGGTAAGTGACAAATCTGAAATTTGAATTCCTATCTGTTTGACACTCAAAGTGAAGGCTCTTAAATAGAAAGTATGAGTGCACTTTCAAAAAATATCTGAGAAGGCATTGCTAGCATTGAATCAAAGTACATTGCTTTAAACATGCTCTTGGCTGAGTAAATTTGCTGTCTGATTCCTTCCTTCCCTAGAGCTTGAAAATATTATGTCAATAATAAATGAATACCAGTTACTTAATGATATTAATTAGATCCTTTGGAAAGTATAAGATTCCAACCCTCTGACACTCTACAGAAGAAGGGAAAATGGGTAATTTGATTCATGGTTGCTTGTGGCATAACGAACAGTTAGAGAAGCTTGGGTTGTGTATCACTGTCTAAGACTTTAATCCTGGAACCTTAACACTACCAATTTATAAAAACCAAAAAAATTGAAAGGCAGATGATCGAATCGTTCTTACAGAAAACAGACTAAAAAATTATGACAGTCAAATCAAATGGGAGGTTCTTGACTGAGTGAGCCAAGATGTAAATGTTACATGGATTATTTTGGACACTATTGGGGAAAATTGAATCTCAATTACATATTCAATCAAATTCTTTTGTCAATATTAATAGCATTGTGGTTATGCAAGAAAGTGTTTTATTTTTTCCCTCTGAGGAATATATAGCAGAAAATTTGGCAGTAAAGTATCTGCAGCTATTTTTTCAAACAGTTAAGGCCAAGTGGGGGAGATCAGTATCTACAAATAGAAGATAACAAATATCATAAAATGTTAACAATTGGTGAATCTAAGGGAAAGTATATGTTCAGTTCTATCAATTTTTCAGTATATTTGAAATTTTCCAAAATGAAATATTGGTAAGCCAAACAAGTCCTAAAAGAATAGTTTACATGATTAATGCCCTTGATATTTCTGGTATAACCATGAGAACATAAATAAAATAGGTGTGTGTGTGTGTGTGTGTGTGTGTGTGTGTGTGTCTGTGTGATAGAGAATGAACTTTCAATAGAAGTTCATCTTAAGCCATCTCCCAAGGTTTAGAAAGATGAACTTACCTCCTTTGAGTGTAATTTGACCGTCTTGGCTTAATGTTCCATTCTTTCATGAAAATCATTGCAGACATTTTGTGGATGTCAAACAATCCAGTTTTGTTCAGTAATCTTTTATGACAATATACTATGTTTCCAAGATCACAAAAAAAAAAAAATAGAATGATTTTTTTAATGAAAGTCCCAAACCCAAGGTTGAGTGCTATCAGACTTGACATTGAAGAGAATGGGGGTGTGTTCGGAAGCATGTTTTCCCTGCCTGGCCTTTCTGTACTTCTGCCCTTTCTGCGTTTTCTGGACTTCTGTAGCCTGTTCTGTGGACTCTCCACAGTTGCTTAGGTAGCTCAACCCAAGGCTCTCATGAGATCAGGGATGTTTCTGTCTTGATTTCTGCTGCTGAAGGCTTAGTACATGGGAGCTCCTGAGCTTATCGGTGTCAAAGCTCCCCAGCCCTAACTCTTGGGAACAGTTACCCTCTCTAGATGAGTAGAATGTGGAGACAGATTCCTTCACGTGAGCATGTTTATGGCATCCCAACCATTCAGCTTTGCCAAGTGGAAGAGGATCCAGTAGCACACGATCACAGCAATGCAGGAGACTGGAAGGGGTCAGAACACCATAGATTTTGATAAAGCACTGGTAGATTTTCCCACCCCGCCTGGCAAGGAAAACCCAAGTCTTGAGGATAAGGCTTCCAGCAGTATGGATTTCAGGAAGTATTTATCCATAATCTCATTTAATCCTGACACTTTCTGAGCTGATACTGATGCTGTCTTACCTGCAGGAAAGAAATAGGAGTCAGTGAAAATGCTAGCTTGAGAAGGCCTAGGGCTTGTTTGGGCTACACAGCGAATGTGGGCTCGAGTCTCTCTGATTCCAAGCCTGTGTTCCTAATCACCACCCATGTCCAGTTTTTACTGGTAGTTCAAAGAGGCCTGCATCCCAGACTGAGGGTTTGCTTTGGACAATCAAACTTCCAGGCCCTCTTCTATTTGGATCTGCTCCTTGTTTTCCTGGCCATGGCCCTCTCTGCTCTTTCTGCCTTGCCAAGGCCTCTTGTGCCCATTCCAGCGTGTGGCCAGAGGCCCTGTAGCTACAGGATGAGGAACCCCATTGGCTTTTGCCCACATCCTGCTGTAATCTGGGCATGTGGTCCCTTTCCTGCTGCTGCGGCTGGCTGCACCCCAGGTCAGCCCTGTGCTGTGGGACCTGGCAGGGTGCGTGTGCCTCACAGCTGGCCAGACCTCATTCCCATCCTCTGCCCCATGCTGTGCAGCTCAGCTCTTGCAGACAGTCCCCATTTCACGCTTTGATTCCTTTCAGACCTGAGAGTGACGCATATTTGCGTCAAAATGCGTGGGCTGTGAATCTCCCCAGAGCCATCAGACCTTCCGGTGTGTGAACTTTGGTCTGGATAGAGGAAGGCAGGCCCTGGAGGAAAAAAATAGCATTTAGGTGACAAAGCCAGATTTAGAATAACCAAGCTCATACGGCTTGTCTGCATGACAATCCATGCCTGTTAGAACTCAATATTGGGAGTATCTGAACTAGTGGATATCTTTGAAGCCATCTGATCCAGCAGTTTCCTCTGACAGATGGGAAAATCATGGCCCACGGAGGGATGTGATTTCCCTCTGAACCCTTAGCTCCAAGGAGCAAAGCAGAAACCAGAACTCAGGCGTCCTGGTGTCCAAGGTCAATGGTCTTCCCACCTAATCTGTGATCAATTGCTCTCTTGAATTGGACCAATCCCAGAGCTGTATCCTTTTATCCTCCTTTAACTGGGTAGTTAAAAAGTTTGTGCATTTAACTCAGAATCTGACAACCAGGACTTCTTTGTGGGTGGTATAGTCACGACAAGAAGTGAACATTAAACAGCTCCCATGGCTCAGATGCCTTGTATACATCATTTCTTTTATACCTGACCCCTTTGGGATCACTAATGGTATCCAATCCCTTTTATGTATGAGACCCAGAGGATATCAGTATCTTGACCAAGACTGCATGGACCCAACTGTTTGATTTCATGTCCCGGTTCTTTCTACCTAGCCTTTTATATGGAAGTCAGAGGGCGGGGGGCGGGGGGGGGGGTGGGAGGAGTGCAGGGGGAGAAAAAGAGACTGAGTTATGATCCTACTTTCCCATTTTGGGAGCAAGTATATAACATCTCTAGAGCTACTAATACCTAGGGCATAGTAGGCCCTCAATAAAAACTTCTTGAACTACAACTTGGATAAGTCAGACCTGCTAAGCTTCAATTTCCCCCAAGGATTGTATAGCAATTCAGTGTGCTGTGTAGGTTGTAATAGAGAATGTGTCGAAGTACCTGGCACGGATCAATCGGATTATGGTTGTTTTATTTTTATAATTGTTATTGCTATTTTCCATGATAGTTTGTAGCTATAGAGATTCCCTCCTCCTTCTCCCCTTCCCCCCTCCTCATTCTCCCATTACTACCAGTACTTTCCTCCAAGTAATTACAATAGTATAATCCTTCAGCAACATTCATGAGTCCAGCGTTCTGTTATTTTAAGAGTACCATGGCATCTAGGTATAGGCAATGGTAGAAAATCTAGTATGTTGTCTTGTATCATAACATCATGATATTTGTCCTTTTGGGATTGGCTTAATGAGCCAGTGAGCATAATGATCTCCACTTGGAACCATTTTGTTTCAAATGGTAGAATTTCAATGCTCACCTTGGCAGCATTGAAAATTGTAGAATATAAAAATTGTAGAATTTCATTCTTTTTAATGGCTTAGTGGTATTTCATAGAGTAGATGTACTACAGTTTCTTTATCCATTCTCCTTTAATGGACATCTGGGTTGTTTCAGTGTTTTCACTATTGTGGATTATGCTGCTATAAATGTAGGGTTATAGGACATGTTCTCATATGCAGATTTCCCTTTCTTTGGGTATATTCCTAACAGTAGGATAGCTGGGTCACATGGTAGATCCATTTTCAATTGTCTTAGCACTCCCCATACTGACTTCCATAATGGCTATACTAGTCTGTGCTCCCCCAGCAGTAGATTAGGGTTCCTTTTCTTCACTTAAATGTCAGAAGGTATGTTAGTAGATTTCCAAATGTAGGAACTGGAGTTAGGTGGGGCCTCAATGTGTTTTTTTTTTTTTCAATGTGGTTTTTATTTGTATTTTCCTAATAGATAGGAATCCTGAGCATTTTTTTTTCATGTATCTATTAGTCATTTGAATTTGTTCTTAAAAAAATGTCTGCTCAGCTCATTTCCTTCAACCATTTCTTAACAGATCTGCTTTGCTGTCATTGAGTTTTTGAAGCTCTTTGTAAATCGTAGATGCTTGTCCCCTGTCTGGTGTATAGTATGCAAAGATTTTCTCCCATTCTGTTGGTTGCTTCTTCACTTGGTTAATCATCTCCTTTGCTGTACAGAAGCTTCTTAGTTTGATGTAGTTCCACTTATTTATTTTGCCTTTGATTGCCTGTTTATTTGGTGACTTTCCTATGTCTTTCCCAATTCCTGTATCTTACTGAATACTTCCTATGTTTTCCTCCAATGGTTTTGTGGATTCTGGGTACTGACTTCTGTCCTGGATCCAGTTAGAGTGATTTTTGTATAAGGTGACAGGTGGGTCTGCTTACTTTTGCAGGCTGCTGTCCAATTGTCTCACCAACATTTGCTGGTGACCAAACTTTTTCCTGGATTATTTTCAGCTCTCTGGTCAAAGATTAGTTGGCTGTACATCTGTGGGCTACTTTCTAGGATTTCTATTCTGTTCTGTTGATCTGCTTCTCTGTTTCTGTAGCAATGCCAGACTCCTTTGATTACCGCTGCCCTGTAGTATGTCTTGAGGTCTGAAATTGTGATTCTTCCAGCTTTAATTTTATTCTTCAAAATAGCTTTGGCTATTTGTGGTCTCTTGTGTTTCCAGATCAATTTTTGTTTCATCTTTTCTATTTCTGAGAAAAATGTTGTTGGGATTTTGATTGGGATCAAATTGAATCTGTTTACTTTCAGTAATATAGGCATTTTGATGATGTTGATTCTACTGATCCAGGAACATGGTAAATTTCTCGATCTTTTAATATTTTCTTTTATTTATGGTTTTGATGTTTGCTGTTTTCATCATAGAGATCTTCCACATGCTTTTCAGTTTATTCCAACATATTTAAGGTTCATCTTGGCCATTTGAAAGGGGACTGTACTTACAAGTTCTTTCTCAGCCATGGAGTTATTTGTGTATACTGGAACAATTGATTTATGTTCATTGATTTTTATACCCTGTCACCCTGCCAAAATTTCTTATGGGTTCCAATATTCTTTTTATTGTGCTTTTGGGTTCTCTATGAATAGATTCATACCATGTACAAACAGGGATGACTTTAATACCTGTTTCCAGTTTGAATTTCTTTAATTTTTTTTCTTGCCTAATATTTCTAGCAATGGCTTTCAATCTTGTGTTGAGTAGCAATGATGGAAGTGGACATCCTTGTCTAGTTCCAGATTTTAGTTAAAAAGTTTCCAATCTTTCCCCATTTAGTATGATGCTGGCATTGGGCTTTTTGTATATTGTTTTGATTGTGCGGTAGAATGTTCCTTCTATGCCTGTCTTATTTAGGGTTTTTAGCATGAAATGGTGTTGGATTTTATCAAATGTTTTCTTTGCGTCTATTGAGATGATCATGTGGTTTTTATTTCTTAATTTGTTTATATGGTAATATCCCCTTTATTGATTTGCATATGTTAAACCATCCCTGCATGCTGGGGATAAATCCTACCTATTCCAGGTAAATGATTTGTCTGATGTGTTGTTGGATCCAGTTGGCTAGTATTTTGTTGAGTATTTTCGCATTTCTGTTCATCAAGGATATCAGTCTGTAGTTCTCTTTTTCTGTTGTATCTCTTTCTGGCTTTTGTATTAAGATGATATTGGCATCATAGAAGGAGTTTGGAAGCATTGCCTCTCTTTCTATTGTTTTGAATAGCTTGTGGAGGACTGGGGTAAGTTCTTGAAATGTTTGGTAGAATTCAGGAGTGATGGGCACAGCGTGGTAGCCTAGTGTTTAAAGTCCTCACCTTGCACATGCCAGGATCCCATATGGGCACTGGTTCTAATCCCAGTGGCCCTGCTTTCCATCCAGCTCTCTGCTTGTGGCCTGGGAAAACAGTCAAGGATGGCCTAAAGGCTTGAGACCCTGCACCCGCGTGGGAGACCCGGAAAAGGCTCCGGGCTCCTGGCTTTGGGTTGGCTCAGCTCCAACTGTTTCAGCCACTTGGGGAGTGAATCAATGGATGCAAGATACTTCTGTCTCTCCTCCTCTCTGTATATCTGCCTTTCCAATAAAAATAAATAAATCTTAAAAAAAAAAAAGAATTTAAGAGTGAAGCCATTTGAACCTGGATTTTTCTTTGTTGGGAGGGATTTAACTAGTAATTCAATCTCCATTATGGTTTAGGTACATTTGGATTTTTAATTACGTCATGATTCAGGTTTGGTAAATTGCATGTGTCCAGAAATATATCCATTTGAAATATACTTATTTCTTCTAGGTTTTCCAATTTGTTCGCATATAGTTGCTTATAATTATTCCTGATTATTTATGTCCAAGGTGTCTGTTATTATATTTCCTTTTTCATCTCTGATTCTATTGATTCATATCTTTTCCCTCCTTTTTTGATTGGTTGGGCTATTGGGAAATATGTTTTTCTCGAAAAAATAGCTCTTTGATTAGTTGTGTTGCAGGGTGCGAGCGAGATCACACCAGACATGTCTAAGGTTTATTAAGGAGTCTTTATTAACCAAGCTTGAAGACAACAGAGCACAATAGCAAATTACAAGTCCACACAGCAATCCACCTAATCATAATCCAACCAATCATAATCCCAAAAGAAACAAATGGTCATCATCCTTAAGTCCATCCATTAAGCTGAAGACCTATGTCCCAGCTTCCCCAACAATATATGTTATCCTAAGAGACATGCAACAAATAACCTGGACACGCTTACAAAGCTGCAGACATTCACCTTTCCCTGGCCTCTTTGCCCACATTCTACTACTGCTAGGCCTCACCCCTCCTGGAACTCCTGACAGCACACAAACCAGTAACAACATTATTATAACCGTTGTCCCATCTAAGCAGCACACAGGGACCATGCTCAGGGGATTACCTGTCCTGGGTCAGCCAAGAGTCGAGGTGCCAGAGTAACAGAAGCACCTGGCCAGAAAAAGAGTGAGAGCCCCTGCTTCATGGGCCTTTTTAAAGGGGCTTTTCAGGGGAGTAGTTACACAACAATGCAATACGGTCCTCTCTCAGTTGATAGGTGAGTCACAGGTGGGCAGGAGCGAATACCCAAGTGTTGTGGGCTAAAGAGTTGATTAATGCTCTTAAGGATGGGCAGGAACAGGAACTGGGCTTGTAGCTAAAAACACCTAGACTAATTGGACTTCCAATATCCTGGCTCATTTAGGATGTGGGGGAAGTGGTTGAGGATGCAATTACTATTCCATTGCTGTAGGACCCACCTTCAGGACAGAGGTTGGGGGACACAGCCAAATTTCCTTTGCCCACTGTCGATGGGTGCTGGCTATCACTGGCTGCACCCCATAACAGTTGATGTGTTGTATTGCTCTCTTGGTCTATATTTGGGTTGTTTCCCCCTTATTTTGTCTATGGAGTTTTTCTGTTAATCTTGGCAATATTTTGTTATTGTTTTCCTAGCTCCTTCAGATGTGTGATTAGCCTCTTTGCCTGATGCCTTTTCTCGTTTCTTGACATAAGTGTTAATTGCAATGACCTTTCCTCTTAAGACTGCCTTGACTGTGTCCCAGAGATTTTTGATATGTTGTGTTGAGGCTTTCATTTGTTTCACACACCTTTTTCATTTCCTCTTTGGTTTACTGTATAATCCATTGCTCATTTAGCAGAATGTTGTTCAGTTTCCAAGTATTTTCATATCTTCTGGGGGTATTTTGACTTGTTGGTCTCTAATTTCACTCTATGATGGTCTGAGAATATGTGTGGTGTGATTTTGATTTTTAAAAATTTGCTGGAGCTTGTTTTGTGGCCTATAATGTGACCAATCCTGGAGAAGGTTCCATGTACTAATGAAAAGAAAAAAGAGTGTATTCTGCATCCATAGAATGAAAAGATTTGTAGATAACGATTAAGTCCATTTGTTCTATTGTCTGAGTGAGCTATATTGTTTCCTTGCTGAGTTTCTGTCTGGTTGGTGTTTCTAATGAGGTTAGTGGCGTGTTAAGGTACCCCATTATTTTTGTATTTGTATCTGTTTTTCTCCGTAAATCCATTAATATTTATTGACCTGATATTTTGGTGCATATACTTTTATTATGGTGATCCCTTCTTGCTAAAGAGATCTCTTCTTTGATCATTATGTGGTGTCCTTCTTCATCTTTTTTTTGATGCTTTACATATTGATGTCTATATTATCTACTTTTGTAATGGCTATGCAGGTCATTGTTTCCATCAGCCAGAAATATCTTTTTCCATCCTTTCAGCTTCCACATATCTTTGTTGTTGAGATGTGTTTCCTGTAGGCAACAGATAGATGGGTCCTGTCTTTTGATCCAGTCTGTATCTTTCGATTGATGAGTTTAAACCATTTACATTCAGAGTTAATATTGATAGATAATGATTTGGGTTCTTTCATTTTAGCATTGGGTTTCCTGTTGTTTGATTTAGATTTCTTGTGTGGTTTCATTGAGATGTTTTCCACATTAGATTTGGTAGATGTTATTCTTTTTCTCTCTTTGTAGCACATCTTTCAGTAGTAACATTTGTAGGGCAAGTCTGGTAGAGGCTAAAGTTTTCAGTTTTTGCTTGCTTTGGAAGCTTTTTATTTCATTTTCAAAGACAAAAGGAAACATTGTTGGGTATGTTATTCTAGGATGACAATTTTTTTCTTTTCTGGATCTGAAATATATCATTCCATTCCCTTCTGGCCTGTAGGGTTTTGTCTGAGAAGTCAGGTGTGAGTCTGGTTTGGGCTCCTTCATAAGTTATATGACTTTTATCATGTGTACATTTAAGTATCTTTTCTTTATGTTCAACTGAAGAGAGCTTAATTACAATGTGTTGTGGTGAGGATCACCTCTGGTTGAGTCTGTTCTGGGTTTTGTGACCCTCCAGCATTTGGTTTCCTGTTTCTTTCTCCATGTTACAGAATTTCTCATTTATTATTTCATTGCGTGTATCTTTTAACCTAGCTTCTCTCTATATGACCTCAATAACTCCTATAACTCATATTTGGCCTTTTAATGGTGTCACTTAATTCTTGGATGGTTTTCCTAGCTTTATTCAGTTTTTCTTCCAGCTTTCTGACCATTTCAGCGTTACCCTATGTGGAATCCTCCAGTTTTGAGATTCTTTCTTCTGCCTCACTCATTCTATTATAAAGGCTTTACATTGAATTTTTCACTTGCTGTATTGTATTCTTTATTTCTAATAATTCAGTTTGATTTTGTTTCAATGGTACTATTTACTTTGTAACATCATTTAAATTCCTTTAGCTGCTGCTTGTGTTTCTCATTGTTTTGAAGGAGTTTTATAGTGATGTTTCAAAGTTCTTTATCTGGCAGCTCCTTGATGGCTTCCTCAGCTAATTCTGAGGTTGAAATAATGTTTTGCTCCTTTGTGAGGGGAGGTGTCAGTAACCGCATTTATTATGCCCATCCCTCTTCGTTTGTTCTTGACTACTGTAACTGCTTAGCAGATTCTTCTTCTTGGGACTGGTTTTTAAGCTGTGTTGTCCACAGGTCTATAGGTCAATGTTACTGATCCTGTTCATTGCCCAGTTCTTCATTTGTGTCACTCATGCAACTCCCTCCAGCAAGTTTCAGTCCTTGGCTCCTGTGCATCCATTTTGCCATGGTCTCTGCCGCTGGGATTCGCAGGTCACAACTCCCTTGCTCTTCAGCGATACATCCAATTTAAGGCACAGAGGTAGGAAGAATATATGTAAGGTTTTCTAGCAAGGGAGACCTAATAAGACCCAGTGAAGCCTTATTTTCTAAAATAATGCAAGGCTTTACTCCTTAAATGGTGCTGTCTCCCCCTGATGAAGGGACATGGGTTAGTCTCAGGAAGTTCTCCCAAAGCAAAGAGGGTCCCAGGAGTCCTGCCTCCTGTTGGAGCACTAGGTGTCTTTCCTCTTGGTTCCCTGTTTCTCTTTGGAACCACTCCTTCTCTGGGCATCAGGGTAGAACTTGACTTAGCCCCGAGAAATGTTTACCTGGGTAAAAATATGCCAGATGTGTTATATTTTAGCCAAATTTAGATTTGAAGTATAAGACTTGCCCACACCCAAGTATTAGGCATGAAATGTTGGTACATTTTGTAACAGGAAGCTGCTGGAACTGGAATTTGGTCAGAAATTTGTCATTGGCAAATACCAACTCTCACCACATTCCATGACTGTTTTTAGGAGTGACTTGTCACTTGAATCCAGAGGCAGAAGGCCATGAGCAAGGCCACCCTGGCCAGGCTGTCCCAGTACATTCTCCAGGTCTAGTGGCTTCCAGGTGACCTCTGCCTGGCTCTCCCCAGGCCCGCGTCATCCTGTACTATGTTGCCTTTGGATCAGTATAAGGGCAGACAGGGTGCTTATTTTAGAACTGGAAGGAGAGGAGAAGTATCAATAAAAAAACCAGGCAAGGAAAAATCCATTCAGAGGTTTTAAAATATCTCTCCTTTCACAGGACAGATTATTTTCATTTCTTAAAAATAACTGGTAATTTTCTTTTCTGAGGTACTGGAAAGAAGAGACTGTTGATGGTGATGGTCTGGGGGTTTTACTGCCCTACTCTATTCACCTAGGACATCCCTACAAATCCCTCCTGCCATGTACAGACCCTGGGACCTTAGAATCACATCAAAGATATCCCATGTTTTCTTTCCTATGAAGCTGCAATTCAGAGCTTCTGCACCTGCTATTCTTTCTGCTTGAAATCACTCGCTAGATACTGACAATGCTCACTTCTTCACCTTCAGTCTGCACTCATATTATAGCACCACCCATATATTTTTTAGATTTATTTTTCATTTTTGTGTGTGAAAGAGATACAGAGATGAAAGAAGGAAAAGAGAGAGAGAGAGAGAGAGAGAGAGAGCAAGAGAGATCTATCTATCTATCTATCTATCTACTTGTTTATTTCACAAATGGCTGTGTGACCAAGACTGGACCAGGCTGAAGCTAAGAGACTGAAGCTTCTTCCAGGTCTCCCACATGGGCACAGAGGCCAAACACTTAAGCCATTTTTCTCAGGAGTATTAGTGTGGAACTGGATAGGAAGTGCAGTAGTAGGGCCTCCAATCAGCAGTCATATAAGATGCCAACATTATAAGCAGAGGCTTCAATTGTTTTGCTCTCATGCTAGCCTCACCCATGCATCCTTTATATTGCCTTGTGCTGCTTTATTTCTCTCCAGGGCCAGAGAAATATTCTCCTTATATACCATGTCTTTGTTAGTCATAGACTGTCAGTTCCATGCAAGCAAGACTTTGCCTATCTTGATCACACTGGCAGTCCTGCATCTTGAGCAGAGCCTGTTACAGAGTAAGCACTTGCTCACTAAATCAATGACAGGCTGACATCATGATTTCAGGTGCAGCTGGAACTGGCATCCAGGACTAACTGCCAGTCCAAGTTTCTTAACTTCCACAGTTTCTGCAGAGCCCACTGAGCACTCTATCACAGCTCCTCACTTCCTTGCTAATGATTTAAGAATACTGGCCTTTGGGTGATTTTGCTGTGTTAGCAGAGGCTTGTCTACAGAGGAGTATGTGAGTCAGCCTGGCAGGGAAAGGATGTGTCTTTTCCCAGCTGGTGGGAATCTTACCCATGAGCAGACACTTTGAATTGAGGACTGGCTCTGAGGTGCCCATTACATAATATTGAGGTGAAAATTAGGTTTGTAAGAAGTACTCCATCTTTTATTTCTCTCTGTTTTTCTACCCAGTTTTGTATCTAAACCTATACTCTAACAAAGTAAGATTTGAGGACCAGCAGTGAGAGCTTGTTAGAAGTGCCTTATTCCGCTGGTGTTGTGGCAAGGCAAGTAAAACTTCCACTTATGAAGCTGGAATCGCAATAGGCACAAATTTGTGTCACAGATGTTCTGCTTCTGATCCACCTCCCTACTAATGGCTTAGGAAAGCAGCGGAAGATGGTCATAGTGTTTGGACCACTGCAACTCGTGAGGGAGATCCAGATGAAGCTTCTGGATCCTGTCTTTTTTATTTTTAAATATTTATTTTTTATTGGAAAGGCAGATAAACAGAGAGAAGTAAATACAAAGAGAAAGATCTTCCATCTGCTGGTACAGCAGCTGGAACTGAGCCAATTCAAAGCCAGGAGCCAGGAGCCTCCTCCAGGTCTTCTGCATGTGTGCAGAGTCCCAAGACTTTGGACCATTCTATACTGCTTTCCCAGGCCACAGGCAGGGAGCTGGACGGGAAGTGAAGCAGCTGGGACAAGAAGCAGTGCCCATATGGGATCCAGACAGATGTTAGGATTTGGCCACTAGGACATCACTCTAGACCTTGGATCCTGTCTTTATTCTGGTCCAGCTCTGGCTGTTGCAACCATCTGGAAAGCAAATTGAAGATCTCCCTCTTTCTGTAACTCTTTCAAATAAATAAATCTTAAAAACAAGAATTATCCTGTCTTCAACCTCAACTCGTATCTTCAGAATTAGGATTGTGGTCCGTTAAAACCCCAGATGATATATATGCAAATGGTTTAAGAAGCAGAAGAACATTTATATCCTTGACCCCTCAAAACATGGAAAAATCTCCCTTGACAAGCAATGTTTCCACCTCTGTCTGAATGTCTCAGATCACCCACCCCCTGCCACCCCTGAGTAGAGGTGCCAGGGTTGATGGGTAGGGTAATCCTAAAAGAAGCTCTTATAACAGACTGTGGGAATCCCAGGGTACTTCTTTTGTCGTATGTTTCTGACATTGTTCTGCTTATTCACCTGTGCACTGGGCTTTGAGGGCAGTGTTTTGCCACTATGACTAGAGACTGTCATCTGTGTCGCAGTCACAGAAGGAAGAGACATCTGGTCTTTTAACCTGGGAGTCCAGCATGAAGAGAACTTTGGATGTTCACTCTTCCAAGTTTGCTGGGCAGGGCAAGAGTGGTTCTGCCAGAAACTGGAGGCTGTTCCCTCCCAGCCCTTCTCACAGATGGCTGTGAACTCCTCTCTAGCTAGTCGCATAGTTTGAACATAGCCCAACTCCCACAGTCCTTTGCTGTTTGGATTCTAATTCTCCTTGAGTTCCCAGAACTACACTGCATACTTCCAGCATGTCCATGTAAAGCAGATAGGATTCATCTCAGGTATCAAGGGGAGGAGTCCACTGGCTCTCTGTCCCCACATCGAGTGCCCAGGGAAGCCTTGTCACTGGGCAGGTGCAAATGTAATCTGTGTGCCTGCTGAGGCATTTCTTTAAATCATGCTGTAGCTGTATATCAATTTGGGAAAGCCCATTGATTAAAGTAAAGCAGATTAACTAAGCTCCTGAACCAGGCTGCTTGGTGACATGATTGTCTAATCCTGATGCCAAAGTCCACTTGCCTTGTTCTTTGTAAATCAGGGATATTTAAGAGCAGCTCATAACAGCGGTGATGTCATAGACACTGCCTGTCCTTATACATTCCCATGGCTTAGGCACGGGTCACTGCAAGTGGTGCTGCAACAGGCTTACTCCAAAGCCTGCAGGAGGCAGGAAGGCAGTGGAGAAAATTGGAAGCACTTTTTGTTCTCTCCCTCACACCCCCTAAGTTTGTCCTACTGAACTCCACCTAACTGCTGAAGGAAAGGGACTACCCCGACCACTCTCACTTCCAGATGTGGCTCTCTGAGTGGAGACAGGAACACTGCCCTAGAACTTGGCACCAAGAGGGCATTTGTGAATGAGTGTGCGTGTGTGTGTGTGTGTAGGTGTAAGTGTGCATTGTTGTCCATGGATACATGTGTACAGATGTTCCTCAGAGGGTGAAAAGTACGATATAATCCCTCCCTATTTTTTAAATGTACTCATTTATTACAGAGAGAAGGAGAGAAAGCCAATGACCTTCAGTTCTCTGTCTAGACCCTGTGTTAATCAGCTTCCTGACCCTGGGTCCATGTCCAGCAATCTTCATGCAGCAGGTGGAGCCATCAAAGCAATGCACCTGTCCAGATTCTGCCCTGATAGAGACAGACTGGGAACGGAGGTTCAGTGTCTGTCTATTTTAGGGCTGTGCTCGAGTTCCTCAATTTGAAATTGACTCTGCTCAGGAAAATCAGGATAGCCAAATGGGGAAGGGCAAGTAGTCCCTGCCATCTGGATGAGGGTTCCTATTTTGGCTCTGCCTACTTACATCAGTGGCATCTCTGGGGAGTGGCACTTCATCAGCTCTGCATCAGGATAGTAGCCACCTCCCTGGTGGCTATGATCTGCCAGCGCAATTGAGTGTAGAATGCAAGTAGAGCAATGACTGTCATGTGACATGTGCTGCATAAACTTAGACCTCTCTGTGTGTATATGTGTGTGTGAATGCACATGTGTATAAGCATGCTAGGCTCTGTTCTAATAGGTGAATGGCAACTTCTCAAAAAAGTTCAAGGCAGAACACAGTCAAGAAATGAGATGGCAGCAAGCAATTATAGTAGTGTAATTTGACAATAAGGAAACCAATTAATTCATTCTTTCAGCTGGTTATTAGCAAGCAGGGAAGTGTGCAGAGGAAGGTCCTGTGAGGTTATAGTTATGACAGAGGTTCTGGAACTCCAGCTAGCTCAGTGTTACTGGGAAGTTTGTCACATTTGCAAAATCCTGGGCCCGAACCTTAAGGATTGATTTGGCAAATCTGGTGGGGGAGCACCAACCATTCTTGTACTTTAAAAAATTCATTTTTTGAAAGAGTTACACAGGGAGGGAGGGAGCAAGAAAGAGAATGAAAGAAAAAGAGAGAGAGAGAGAGAGAGAGAGGGAGGGAGGGAGAGAGAGAGAGAGAGAGAGAAGGAGGGAGAGAGAGAGAGAGAGAGAGAAAGAGAGAGAGATCTTCCATTCACTGGCTCACTTTCTGGATCACAGAAATGGCCAGTACTGAGCTGGGCAGAATCCAGGAACCAGGAGCTGCTTCTGGGTCTCCTATGTGGGCATAGGAGCCCAAGCACTTGGGCCATCCCCCACTGTTTTCCCAGGCCATTAACAGAGTCAGAAGTGAAGCATTCAGGGCTCAAACTGATGCCCATTTGGAATGCCAGTGTCGCAAGTGGCAGTTTTACCTGCTACGACACAATGCCAGCCACAGAATTTATCTTCTTGCTAAAAATCCAGGTAAATGAGCTAGTGTGATCTGCAGAACCTCCTCTGACAAGGACTGAACTAAAGTGGAAGAACCAATTGCAGGACTGAGAAAGGGAGGAGCTGGGTGCCTCGAGGCAGGCAGGAGGGGGTCCTAGGAGAAGAGAGGGGAGCTGAGGGAAAAGAGAGCAACGTGCTTTAAATTTGGTAATTTGGTTGATGAGCAGATGCTGTGGGTTCTGTGGACAGGAAGCCCTGGCTCTTGTCTCCGCCTGGGGCTAGGCACGGCAGGTAGGGTGATGACAACCACTGCGAAGGGTTTTGCAGGCCTCCCAGTGAAGGAAAGTAAGCCCGATGTGTCCTCTTTGTCATGTGTGAAGGCCCATACTGGCTGCCATGAAGTTGCCTGGCAGTCCTCATAGAGCTGGGCATCTGTCCATTTCCTCATCCAGAAACCAGGCTGAGCAGCAGCCTGGTACTGGAGATGTGCAGCATGTGTCTGAGACACGCAGGAGCCCCAGAACAGGCTCGCAGACAGAGTCCCTGAGACGGAGGGGGTTCTGTGTTAGAGTGAGAGCTGCAGCTCTGCAAGGGTCCCCATGAGAAAGTCTGCTCCAAGAAATCCCCATGGTAGCCAGCTTAGAGCTTGCCCTGTGGGACACCAAGATTTCTGGGAGTCTTCAGTGGATTGGGAAGAAATGAAGGGGACCTTTTCTGAAAACATCCTGTGTGCCCACTCCACGTACCATCCTCATGTGATCAGTCTACGCTAACTTCAGTCTTCAGAGGCAAATAGCATGACTCATTTTATGGATGAAGAAAGCAGAACCTAGAATGAGGGAGCGATTGACCTAACCCCACGTGGCAAGCCTGTGGCAGAGCTCTGGCTCGGGCACATTTGTGTCTGGCAGTGATTAAACTGTCACAGTTATACTGTGCGTGTGCTGGAGACTCATTCTTACATCCTCAGGTGCAGGCTGATTGGATGCCAGCTGCACAGCGTGGGCAGAGCACCCCGGGGTCCCGTGACTGGCAGGGCACATCTGTGCCCCCTGTCAACAATTTCATCCTCAGTGCTGTGTTCTGGCTGCTGGCTGCAGTCGCCACAGCCAGACCCCCCCACCCACACAAAGGCGCGGGCTTTGGCCAAGGGCACGGTCAGGGAGAGGAGGAAGTTCCCTCCATGGGGACTTGTCACAGAGTTCTCAATGGCTGCATTGAGGCTCTGAGACCGGACAACAATGGGCCTGTTGGGAACCATGCTCCACTGAGGTGAGAGGGCTGGGGCTGGGCGGGCATTGCTGGCTCAGAAGCCAGACGCTGACTTCCAGGGTGGGGAGCCAGGGCCTCTGACGCACTCTGAAAGGCTAGCTCTGCATCACAGGGATCAACTGGGGTGGGTTCTGCAAGCCTACCCAAGCCAGAAAGGCTGCCTCAAGCCAGTTCCCTGGAGCCATAGCTACTCTCATCCTCTCCCTGGCCTTGTACTGCTCACCCTTCCACTCGCTAGGTCCCATGTGCTGGACACTAGGGGCCATGCATGGCCCTTTGCGGGTCTCTCTTGACCCCTCACAGGCATCTTTCGCAGCTTGTTTGGAGAAATCATAATTCATACCCATAACAGCCTGTGGCTGAGCATCCAGGTAAAATGGAATTTCAAATTATTTTAAAATTATGTTAAGTATGTAGCAAATACTGATATTTGTCAAAGACCAATGTAACATGGAGTATACTTTTGGAGCATGATGAGACAAACTAAAAAAAAAGTATTTGCTGTTTGTCTGCGTTTCAGACATAACTGAGCATCCTCTGCTTGCCAAATCTGACAATGTTACATGAGGGCTACAGCAAGGACACCTGTATAGAAATTACTGGGACCTAGCTAGGCTTCCTGGCTGCTATCTATGAAAGTAGGGAATGGGGGTAAGGAAACCTCAAAGGCTCCAGTTTCTTCCTCTGGTTTTTCACAGATGAAATGCTGCATGCCACCCTCAGTAGGAGCTGCTATTGTCCACATGTGGTCCACTCCATGCCTCTTCCAAGGGCCCTGTTTCTCCTGGGCTTCCACAGAGGGCACAGCAGCTTTTAGGTTTAATTCCAGCTGGGGATGACAGCTGAGCACCTGCTTACTACACAGCTGAACCCTGGGGACAGATGTAGTGGGTGAGACAGACGTGGTCCCTGCCCTCAACATACAGTTGCACAGATCAGCAAACCAGTTCAGCAAGTGACGATCCTGGGATAACCAGAAAGCCAGAAAAATGGGTCTAGGGTCAGGGAGGTTGAAATCCTGGGTAGTGTCATTGAGATGATGAGTAGCAACATGGCCCTGGAGAAGTCAGGTAGCTTCTGAGCCCCAGTTTTCCTCATCTATCAATTTTGAATGGTATTTTTTGCATCCAGAGATCCATGTGATTCCAGGTGCAATCATAAATGCGAACAGGAATGGCCAATTACAGAGGCCTGCATGGGACAAATATGCTTATTTTGAGGGGTGGTAAGTGGTGGATAATAACTTCAAGACAACCCTACTCTGTGTGCCTCCACACTGACTCATTCCTCAACCTGACAGTTCTATCCCTCAAGTTACATTAATTATCATTACTCTCCATTGTTTTGAGGAGGAGGTAGACATTTATTTATCTGATGGGCAGAGTAACAGGAAGAGAAAAGGAGACAGAAAGAAAGATATATTTTCCATCTACTAGTTCACTCCCCAGATAGCCACAACAACTGTGTGTGGGTCAACCTCACTCCATAGTTGACTGCATGGGCCAGAATTGGATCACAGCCTGTTCCTTGCTGTGTGACCTGGGACCGGTCACTCCATTTCCTGACCCTTGATTTTTCTCTTGTATATAATGGGTACTGTTATAATGTTGAAAGGAGTACAGCAGAGCATGTCAGTATCTACCTAGTCTAGGACATGACACATAGTAGGTACTCACTAAACATAAGCTGCTATTGCTGCCCCAGCCCCACTTGGAGCCACTCCAGAAACCAGAGTTACTTCATGAGTGTTGGGACCAAGCTCAGGGCTTGGCAGCTCAGGGTCTGGACTGCTCATTGCAGGATGACACTGCACTTGGCCTATGCTCTTCTTATTCTCCCTGCCAGACCTAGGGGCAGCCATCTTCCCTGGCATCTTAGAGTTTTGGAGAATTTATTTCTGTCTATTACAAGTTCTGTATCACAGGTCCTAACCAATGCTTTCAGAGTAGCCTCTAAGTGTCAGGCACTGGATCAATTGATCTAATCATCACAGTATTCCCATAATATAATCCTGAATTAAATGGAAGGAAATGAAAACAAACAAAGCTGAGTCACTTCTTGAGAATTGTGTCACCAAATCCGAGCCAGGACTCGAACTCTGAAGCTTGGTGCAGTTGTGCACAAAAGGCATTTGATACCATTCCTCCTCCTATGGGACATGCACATTTTAATTTCCTGCTGGCAGCCCTGGAGGTTTGCTGCGTCTGTGAACACGTGGAACGAGCCATCTGCTGGGTGCTTTGCAAGAGAGCTTGTGTCACTGTCTCAGGGTGAGAAATAGCATCACTTTTCCCTCCATAGTAAAAATAACCTGCAGTCACGGGAAAAACAAATGGCAGCTGTGAGGTTGACATCGTAGGGAAGGAAGGTGCTTGAGTTCTGAGGCCTGCCTACCTGGATGCCATCTGCCCAGCATGAAGGCAGTATCCACCTGGCCCACCAGCACCTGTCAGGCTGCCAGTACCAGCCTTCAGAAGTAGAGGCTCTTCCTCCAAGCTTTGGCTCAAGGAAGTTCAAGGAGCAGAGGGGACCATGGAGTGTAGCACTGTCTGAAAAATGCCATTCATTAGTAGAATGCTACAGTGGCTATGTATCTCACCCTCTTTGTGTCATCCAGCTCTAGACAGAAACTGGACATGGTTTTTTTTTATCATGAGACATGATTTTTAAGATTAAAAAAACTGGAAATAGTTGGTGAAGTTTAGATTATGTTAATGTATGCAGTTTCCACTGCTGCTAGGATTAAAAATAGCTTGCTTTCAACAAAACTAGAGCTGCTTACTTACTGCCAATCTGCCTTCTAGGTCACCACTTGTCAGGTTCCAGTGCTTGTAAGTTAGGCACAGGACATGGATCAGAAGAACCTGTTTGCCAGCCTGAACCTCTATGAAGTAGAGGCGATGAGCAAGGTCACCATAGTGGTATCTACATAGAACTTGACCTGCTGGGCCTTAACAAGAACCACTGTCCACATTAAACTCCCAGGGAAACACTCTAGTTCCTCTTGGGGTTTGTCACTCCTCAGTGTTGGGACTCCTGTTGCTGCTAGTGTCTGTGCTGGGAATGTGCTAAACAAACATACTGATTGATATTGGAGGTCAGGTTCCAGTTTAGCAACCACACTTTGTTGATGATCTACTATGGATGAACATTTTGGTGGGTGAGATCTCTCATGTCAGCCTCCCAGTCAGTTTATGAGGGAATGAACATTATTATAGCCATTTTGTAGGAGGGATAACTGAGGGTTACTCAGCTTGGTTGGTTGCAGAACTGGGACTTGGGCCAGCTGTCTGCACTTGGGATTACTTTGCCAGTCTGTCTTCCCCCACCATGTGGAGGCAGAATTCAAATGCAAGTTATTTGGAAAGATTTGGGGGGTCCTAAAAATATATCATAGAACTCCTGCCCTGAAGAGCTCTCACTCACCCCGTGGAGAGGCATAGAAGATATTCAGTATCAGCGACTGAGTGAAAAAGCAGCTCCAGGAGTTAAACCCTGGCAGGTCTTAGCTCTCAGAACTCCAGACTCCAGTGACGTCTGTAGCTCTGCTCTGCCAGATGTTGATCACGGTGTTTATTTTCATCAGATAAGAACACTTCTTGCCGCCCAACAGTGTGCCAGTGCTGTTTTGGTAGAGCAGCTCCACACCACCCTGTGAAAACATTAAAATGTAGCTGGGAGATGCAGTCCTCCTGCCTGCCTGGATCTGAGACCTTGCCAGAGGACCCAAGGCAACACCACTGGGACATTTTGGGAGGTCCTCGGACCATGTGGTTGATATAATGGGTAGCTAGAAGTCCAGAGGGTACCCTTGTGGGAGAGCTGAGAACTCATGGTTCTGGATCAGAGATAGAGGACACTCTGGAAGTCCTTGCAGCTGGAGGCAGATGCAGAAAATTTCAAGCAAGACCTTCCATCCAAATCCCAATTATAAGGTCGAAAATGAAATACCTCCTGTGGACCTGTAGACAAGTTGTAGACAGGGTAGCATGTGGGAGAGCGAGGGCAGGACAGGGTGAACTTGCTTTTATGTGTCCGCACCAGCCTAGTGGGGGAAATCGGGCCTTAGTCACGGCATTATAGAAAGGAAGGAGGGAGGAGAAAGAGGAGATAAAAGGGTCTGAATATCTAGTCAATAGCGCAAGGCAAGATAGCATAGTGAAAGTTGGGATTGCCTGGCAAGCACCTCACACCTTTGAGGTAAAAAAAATGGGACTCAAGAACCATCTGTCTTCCTTCCTATGCAGGGCATTTCATACAAACTCAGTTTCTTCATCTGAAAAGTGGATCCAGGAGTTCCCCTCTCAGGGTGCTGGAGAGGGTTAAATGGAGTCAGGCACAGAGAGCACTTAGCTGCAAGTCCTACATGTGTGCCATGCCTGTGAATGGCAGCTATCGCTTGTTATGATTTGATTTTTCCAACCTCAGCAGATCTAGAGCTACTGGTGAGGAGGACTGAGTTAGAAGGAGCTGCCCTGACAGTCTGAGCTGTAGGTGTAGGGAAACTGCTGACAGTCTGATAGCAGAGGAAGACAGGACCCAAATCCCACTGTCTTAGCAGTCCTTTAAGCTGTTAATGGTGTGCATTTCTGTTTGATAGCCACTTGTTTTGGAGAAGCTGTGAATGCACAGTAGAGAGTTTTATGAACAAAGTGGCTAAAATCAAAGCTTGGGTGCCTGAAACATGAAACTTCAGTTTTCTAGAAATTTGACTGATTGAGTAGTCTCCGTCCCAACAGCGCTGACAAGAGGAGCTACCTCGGACTTATGGGGCGATTTGGTCCTGCAGGCCCATATGCTCCTCTGAGATGCTCCCACACTGTGGTCCTCTCCTGCCTCCGTGCCGGATATATGTTCCACAGTGTGTGGGGAGGGTCAGGCAGGGCAAGGACTTTCAGACACAAGTCATCAGAGCCATCTGCAGCCTGTTGACCTGGCCCGGGCTGGCTTTCCAGTTTTATAGATGTAGATCTTCAATGTGGGTGACAGATGTGGGAGAGACACATCCAGATGAAAGATAACTCCATCTGCTGGGTTCTGGAGAAAATGTGGAGGCCATAAGTGAATGATGGTTTTTCCCAATGGGGACCATGTGGGGATGGTTTCCAGGAGGAGGCAGTCAGTGCAAACCTCTAAACCTGGCATCAGGTCACCAGGCTTGGCAGGCAACCTTGGCACAAGAGTCAGACTGAGAAGAAGGGTGCCTGGCCATTTTGAGGAGGGCTCTGTCCTGTAAAGGATGTCACCCAGGACAGGGTGAGGTGCATGGGCCCCTGTGACAGCTCTTTGAAGAGCCTTTCACTCCAGCAAGGCTCCTGTAGTTCTGATGTTGCTTGCCTGACTCTTCCCAGCTGCCAACAGCCCCACACAAATGCATCCCAGAGCCCACAACCACCCTCAGAGCTTGGTAAATTAGGCTCTGTCCCCTGGGGCACATATTAATGTCTGTTGGGAGAAGAGGCAGCAGCTGGGAAAGATACACAGCTCATATCAAAAGGAACAATGCAATTAGAAACACATCCAGACCTTGCCCTCTTCCCTTGAAATCCTTCCGACTTGGCTGGGAAAACTTAAAATAATTTCTTGAACATCTGTGCAGCCCAGACACTGTCAATCTCTTCACATTCTCAATGGTCAAGCCACCACACAGGATGGTTTCACTTTTTTATTCCCATGTTAATGATGAGAAAGTGGGAAAACAAAAGGGAAGGTACCCAAGGTCACACAGCCAGGAAGTGGCAGAGCAGAGGGCAAGCTCAGGTCTTGCTCCTTCAGAAGGTTCGTTGATGACCATGCCATCACTCTGCTGTGAGGGTTAAAGGCACGGTTTTAAGGTCAGGGCTGCTAGCCCTAAAGCTGAATTGGGTCTGCATCATGGAGACATCTGTTTGCCTGGCAGAGTACTTCAAACATCTTTAAATGCCTTCAGTCAATGTTCTCTGCCTACCACACTCCCAATCACTCCTACTTTTGTTGCACCCGGACAGCTGCTTGACCTTCACAGTTGGTTAAAATGCCCAAGGTGAGATGAAGTGATTGAACCAGAGAGGACTAGCTAAATCCAACTTCTTTGACTTCTTGTTCCTTCTGGAGAGAAAGAAAAGGGCTAGAAGATCTAGACTTGGCCAAGTAGGGATAAAGAGCTTATAAGAACACCCTGGCATTTGTTTTGGGCTCAGAATTCAGCATGCATGAATTTGAATTTCACTGTAAGTCTGAAGAGGGCCACAAGAGGGAATGTCTTGTCCTTGCACAGGACAAGGAAAGTACCAAGCTGGCACTCCCTGAAGGGCAGTTATTCAACCTTGGTAAGGAGTGTTTCACACTGTGCTGTTTAGGAGCACCTGCAATGTGCCATGTGATGCATTCAGAGGAAGTGACAAATGGCTGCAAGAATCTCAGGATGGGGCAATGCATTCACAAAGAACTGATTCATGACCAGGGCTACTAATGTGTGGTGACTCTTGAATTTGCAGGGTCTGTGCAAAAGTGTTGGGGACATAGTATGCCGGGTACAAGGAACGAAGTCATGGGGTGGGAAGATGCAGAGACACATCCAAGGAAAAGTTATTTATTGCTGTTCTGGACATTGCAGAGGGGGAGGGGAAAGACAGGAGACCCAAAGCACAAACAGCGCAGTTGGAAACAGTCAGAAGCATTAGTTTATTAGCATCTTGGCCTCCCTTGGCCAAGGCTAGATCTGCCAGCCCCTTTCCTGCTCTTCAGAAAGGAGCAAGAAGACATTTCCTCCTTAGGATTCTGTCAGTGCCTCTCTGACTCAATCGCTTCGGCTCAGTTCAGGCAGGACATTCTGTGAACATATTATGTATATTGTCTCCTCCAATGTGTCACAAGAGCCCTTGTAGGCACAATTGTTGCTATTACCATCTGCACCGACAAACAGGGAGCTTGAAGCGAAGCGCAAGTGGTCACATTCAGGGCCACCCAGCCAGTGTCACAGGCACCTTGGCTCCAGATCCTAGGCTTGAGACTTGCGTGTGCTGCCTCCATCAGCAGCCAGCAGTCTGGGCGGCTTCTGGATAGGAAGGATGTGAAGTTGTAGCCGGAGATCCCAGCAATGCACTCCAGTCCTTGCAGTGGCTCCACCTTCCAGACCAGGCTGCACCTTTACCAGCATCACAGGCCTTCCCTGGAGGGCTGGGCCTCCCCTTACAATGTTCTGCACTCTCACATGCCGATCCCACGCTTTTCAAACTCCAGCCTGACCAAACTGAGTCGGAAGAGCCTGAGTTTGGGCATCCAATGCTACTTCACCCAGTTTCAGCCCCAGTTTCGCTGTCTGTGAAATGGGGTGATGACAGTAGCATCCCTTGAAAGAATAAAAGGTCTCCTTGAAAGAATAAAAGGAGGTGAGTGTTAGACACTTGGCACAGGGTCAGTGCCCACCATGGTGAACACATGTTCTCTTGTGGTCATCGCTGAGGTCTGGCCTACCTGCTTCCCATTAGGTGAGGTGCTCCAGGTGGTTTCTGGTAGCCAGCCGTTCAGGCCTCTTTGCTCTGTTTTGCTTCTGTGGGTGGGGTAGGCACTGGGAAGGTTGCTGGGGCTGGTTCCCTTCCACCACAGCCTGGTTGTCACTAGAGAGTAGGAGCCAGCAACCTTTGGTCTTGGGATCTCCTAAAGGCAGGGAATCAAGGGCTGCTGCAGCCATTTCCTACACCAGTTTTAGACTGGAAACTGCAGCTCTGAAGCCAGGAAGAGAAGCATCTGTTCCCGACCACACTTGAGAGCAGTCCTGGAAGCTCTGGCTGCTGTCGCCACCTAGTGGTGGTTCTCAGGAAAACATGCACAACCACACGCCCCCCCTCCCCACCCACACACCCAGCCTTCCACAGTACTGCAGGGAATTGCAGGTACAGTATAACGCACAGCACACAGGGCAACCTAGACGCCAGGAGAGGTTAGGAGACAAAGCATTGTGGAATAAGTCACGTGGACTTGATTCAAACTCTGCTCCCCTCTTTGGGATATTGGACAGGTGGCTGAACTTCTGTGAGCCAATTTCTCTTCCAAATCTCATGGAAACCTTGCACATCTGCTCACATATATGTGAGGTTCCTGGGCTCTGAAGTGGGGAGGGAGGGTTATAGTTAGCAGCAACTTGTGAGTCAGGGATCTGTTTTAGCATCTCCAACCCACTTGGCTGGGAAGGACCATTTTCCACCAGGGCCCTACAAGGAGCCTGGGCAGGAACTGTTAGTTATTTAAAAAGATGGTAGAGTTCTAGTTCATAGGATATTACGATATTATTACGCGCAGCTAATTCCCACAACCTGGTTCTTTACCGTGAGCTGAAACACACCAGACACAACGAGGTATCATAGGAGGTTTATTCCAACGGGGCAGAACGGGTAGAGGTGGTGAAGATCAGGAAAAAAGGAAGAAGGGGAGAGCAAAGAAGAGCGGGCAAAGGAGAGAAGACAAAGGGAGAGAGAAGAGGAGATAAGAGAGAGAGCCGCACCTGGGGGGGGCTTTTTGTCGGCCAGGTGTAGGGGGTGGGAATTGGGAGGGATTGAGGCCAGGCCGCCAGGGGATTGGTGCCTGCAGGTGAATGCCTAGGGATGATTGGCGAGTGGGCGGGATTGGGGAGGGGGCTGGAAGATTGGAGTGGGATTCAGGTGGAATGCCAGGTTACATCTGATTGGTGGACGGCTGGACTGGCGGGAACTTCATGAGCTGTGAGGAAGAAGGAAGGGCGCCGGGTCCAGGGAAGGATATAGGAATAACTCCTTACATTCCTCCCTTTTGTTATATATAAAGGAAGAGGGGCAATGTTCTCTATGGATTCTAGGAACTGTTTTCTCTTGGCAGTGGTTGCAGCCTGGCGGGACGAATGGGAGATGGAGGGACGCTTCTAGTCCTGCAAAAGAAACTGGTCAATGGTTTGATTAAAAAAATTTTACATTTAAGTGGATGGGAATGGAGGGAAGGGTTATTAAGAGTCCGTTTGAAAAGCTGGCTTGAGTTGATTTTCTCTTAGCCAGGCCTTCTTGTACTCGATTCTTCATTACTCCTGAATGGTCAGCATAGACAGGGTAGCTTCACAAGGAACCAGAGACCCTGATTACCTATCATCCTATCTAACTCCTCACATTTCCAAACAGAGGAGTGAACAGGGATAAAGGGACGACCGCTCTAGCTTCTTCAAGCCGAAAGGGGGCGTTGTTGAGTAACTGCAGGAGTAGGGGGTTCTAGAGGTTCCTGGTAGAAGTAGAAGTCATCAGATATCTGAAGTACTGCCTGGCACTTGAAGGTTTCTCTTTCTTGAAGTCTAGATAACAAAACAAATCATAATTATAATCTTTCTCAACCTAGCAGGCCATGAGTTTAGTTAGAAACCCAGTTGGAATACTTGGGCTTTTCAAGCTTAGATATAAAACAATTGTCAGGTTTCAAACTTTGCCATTAGATTAAATGCAAGCTGACTCCTTGACTAACCTTAACAATTTTTGCATTTGATGTTTGAAAATACTATAGTAACTTTGAATCTAGCTAGGAAGCAGGCAAGTGCTAGATTTAACAATTATACTTTACCAATGGTTGTAAGCCCTAAGAGTTTCAGGAAGACATAGCCTGGAACATAAAGCACAGTACTTAAAACATTCTGTTACAAGACTACTAGTGACATTGTAGATGGCACAAGATTTAAACTAGTTTTCATTTACAATAACCCAGCAGTTTATAATATTCCAACAAGATTTTACAGAACTTTATACACTTTAAGGCAGAGGCAAGCAATCTAATTTATAGGCTAACAAGTCATGTACTGGCGATTGAACACAAGAATCTTAAATAGGTAAGCTGAGAAATCACAAATAACTTGGCAAATGATGAGCAAGGCATGAAATCCGCCTTAGGGCAGTGAGGGTATCCTACCTAAGTGAAGTCTAGCAAAAACTGAAGAGGGAGATGGAAAACATGTCTATCAGGCACCTGGTCATTGAGGCAGGCTGAACAACTACAGGTTAACTAAGTTTTCCCTAGGAATGCTTCTTTTCTGAGCTTCTAGATTAGACTGTCACCTAAGCTAATCTGGGGCTCCTGAGAGACCCTGATGGTCACTGTAAGAGAGGGAAGAAGCCAAAGCCAGCTAGGACAGAGAAGGCAGTGTCCAGATGGAAACTTACAGTTTCCCTTCCACTGTGAGAACCACCCGGGGCTCTTGGGTGCTGTTGCGTGGTGTCACTGAAGTCCGTGGATGGTCCTTGAGCCTGTGCAGGTTCCCGGGCTGCTTCCATGCCATGTGGGAGATCCAATGGGAAATGACTGACCTGAAGTACTTGGCCTTCAGGGGCAGTCATATCTCCAATGGCACATGGCCCTGGATGTTCTTTCTGATGATCCTTGGCTAAGTGTCCGTTGCTTCTGCAATGAAGAGCACTGGGGAGGCCTCCGGGGGTCTCACTGGAACCAGGAGCACACACCTCTCCCAGCCTGCTCTGCCATGGGATCCCCTACTGGTCTCTGAGGTAAAAGACCATAGTGACCCCTTTAAGAGGATATCAGGGCACTTTCAGGTCCCATTTGCAGGTTTCTAAAGTTCTTTCCTAATGTCCAGGGCAGTTAAGAATCTGCTATCTATACATCACCTATTCTTCTCTACTTAGAATCTAATGGAATATACTCAAAGTCATTCCTCAAGCATTTTAGGAAGCTGGAGGATTTCTCTGTGGCCCTAATCTTAAGGAATTATTTAAATCAAAATTAAAAGATTTAGCTTAGCAATTCTAAGCTATGAACATTTTCATCTAGAAGTCAATTAAAACAGACTACATATTTTGCCACATAAACATGTACATGCACACCAGCTAACATACATTATAAAACAAAACAGGTTTTGTAACAGCTTTTGAAAAATCTCTTAGACGTTTTAAAGTTACCAGTTATTTAGAATTACATCTTGCTCTCAGCAACCCGAATTAAAGATACTTTCAGTTGGAACCTGTAGCTTACTGTTTAACTTTAGCTCTATCTGCAGTGGATGCAATAGTATCTGTTGCAACTAGAAGATGTATAGGCAGCTAGACCCTAATCCAGATAAAGTTACCACAGTAGTTGCCCACATTCTTAATTCTGAAACTTCCCTTTCCAATTCCCTTGAGTCAGATACCCATCCAGATGCCCCAACCTCCTGGTTCAAAATCTTAACCATAACTTTAGACATGCTCAACTCCACATCTCTTTTGCCCAACCTCACTGAGTGCTTCCTCTGTGCCTCATGAAGTGACCCGTTCTGGCTGCAGTACCCATTATCAACGCAGGCAGCAGTCAAACCCCACCTCTTCCCAATCAGTTTCTCCTTTAGGCGCTGTTCCCCTATGGGATCCACTGGCTCATAACCTGACTTGCTATAACACATCCAGGACTATCATAAACCCTTCTCCTGCTCTACCATAGTTCAGGTAACCAAGCCTACTTCCTCTCCTAAAGGCTCATTCATGTGGTGTAACGGTTCTATATATAACACTATCAATTCCACCTCCCCTGCCTCCCAGTAGTAATCGTGCCCCAGTTGTCTTTAGTTAGTGAGGGAGAACTCTCATGGATGCTTTCTTCATCAGAGCGTCAAAGGCGTGCGGTTTTTCTCCCAGTACTTGTGGGGGCATCCATAGTTGCTTCCTTGTCTTCTCTTGGATTAGCAGCAGGGAGCCTCAATTCGACAGCTGTCAGTGGAGCTCAAATCGGCCCTAGATAACACTGCTCTCTCCCTAGCCTCTCTCCAGCGCCAACTTACCTCCTTGGCTCAGGTAACTCTCCAGAACAGAAGGGCCCTGGACCTTCTTACAGCAGAAAAAGGAGGCACCTGCATGTTCCTCCATGAGGAATGCTGTTTTACGTTAACAAATCAGGGGTAGTTGAACAAAATGTTAAACACCTGTTAGACATTAAGGCTCGCCTTCAACAGTCTGAAACTAATAGCGATTCCTGGTATTCATGGGCTCAGTCTCCTCTGATGTCTACACTTGCCCCTCTTCTCACCCCTCTGATAATACTTGTTGCAGGACTTGCCATGGCCCCTTGCTTCATCAATTTTCTTCAAAAATTTTTTCTCGCTCAATTGGAAAAAATCGTTAGCAACACTGCTAACCAGTTTCTTTTGCAGGGTTATGAGCCTCTCCCAGCCTCCCATTCCTCCCCCGACCACCAGGAGACCACTGATTAGAGAACACTACACCCAAACTCAGCTGGAAGAAGCTACAGAAGAAAACTGCGCCCCTTCTCCTTTTATATATAGAAAAAGGGAGGAATGTGAGGAGTGATTCGAAGGTCATCACGGAGACTGATACCCTGGACCCGGCGCCATTCCTTCTTCCTCACAGCTCACGAAATTCCTGCCGACCTAGCTACCCACCAATCACATGTAATCTGAATCCCACCCCCATCTTCCAGCCCCTCCCCCAACCCCGCCCACTCACCAATCATCCCCAGGCACTAATCCCCTGGGGCCTGCCCCCAAGACCTCCCAATCCCCGCCCCCCCACACCTTGAGGGCCCACCTGCATAAAAAGGCCCCAGGTGCTCCCTTCTTCCTTCTTTCCTGATCTTCACCACCTCTACCCAGTTCCTGCCCCGTTGGAATAAACCTCCTAAGATACCTCATTGCATCTGGTGATTTCGGCTCACGGTAAAGAACCAGGTTGTGAGAATTAGCTGCGTGTAATAATATCGTAATATCCTATGAACTAGAACTCTCCAATCTTTTTAAATAACTAACAGGACCAGGCCTGGAGTTTTCCCTCTCTCCTGGCCCACCATCACCTCCAGGTGGGTGAAGCCCTGGATCTTCACCTCATGCTGCAAGTGTCCAGTTTCTTCCCCTCTCCTGAGTCTCACCTGCTGCTTTGCCACTAAAAGGTAGCTTCAGATAGGGAATACGTAGTGCTCGCAATTCTCACTTCCAGGGATAGGAAGCTGGTCTGTGGGTTTCTGCAGAGGCCACAATTCTGGGTCTGCATTAAGGACAAGAGGTAGTGCTCCAAGGTGAGGCCCACAGAAAGGCTGCACTCAGCCCAGAACAGCCCCACCAGCCCCGGGAATGGGATAGTATCTGGCCTTGGACAGGAAGCATTAGCTCCTCTCTTCCACTGATGGACAGAGCCCAGTGGGTGGCATCGGACAATCCTCCAGTGTCCCCTTTCTCAGGGAGCCTGCAGACTCTGCTTGCCCCATCGGAGAGAAAGTTCAGAGTGAGGCCAGGGCCATCCGCATCCTCAGGCCCTAATGCTGATCCCCTCGCAGGTACTAGGGAGGGAATGTCCCCCTTAGGTCGTTGGGTACAGCCTGACCCAACTCTGGCTCTTGCAGACATTAGGGGAGTGAACCAACAGATGAAAGATCTCTTTCTGTCTCTGTCCTCTTTCTGCCTTTCAAATAAAATGAAGAGTTAGCAATTTAAAAAAAAAAAACTGTAGTATTTAAAAATATTTACAACATGAGTGTTAGATGACTAAGCCACAACCATGATATTCCCTAATCTACCACATCCCCACCTTACCAGCAGTTGCCTCTCTGAACAAATCTTTGTGCATCTTTCCAGTAACTTTTGTATGATGCCAAACTCATTTAAAAGTATCCATCCTTTGCTGCTGTCTCCATCCTGTAGTGCCTTTGTTCACATTTCACCATCTCACAGGCATCTCCTGGCCTAGAAGCTGAAGGCCCTCCGATGGTGGCTGCACTGCTGTCTGCTATATGACCCACGGCTTTGTGTAATCCGTGTCGCTCTCCTGGTCGACAGACATGTATCTTGTTCTGGCTTTTGCTGTCATGAACAAGGGTTGTATTGCCTCTGGCTCCGTACACAGCTGAATACAAAGGAGTATAAGATGGAAGGATTCCTGAAAGGGGCAAAGTATGTGCTTTTTTACATTTTGCTGAATACTGCCAAATGGGAATCCTCTGTGAAGTCATGCTCTCACCCACAGCAGAAGACTTGATTTCTACCTGGAAGATGAGCCCAGTAGGCAGGTGGGACAGGATTCCAGAGGCCCCTGCAACCTACTGCTGGCAACCCCGCCTCCCATAGGCATCTCCTTTCATCTAGCCTGGGTGTCTGGAATTCCCATTCATTGCTTGGCCTGGCATTGTTTCCAGAAGACTCTGATGTCTGCAGGGAACAATCTTCCCTCCCAGAGGTACAGATCTGGGCTGTGGCAGGGTGGAGAGGGAAATCATTTACAGTCATTAGTGAAAAGTACAGGCCTGGCCTGGTCGGGGCAGCAGTATGACTTTTTTTTTTAATCCAAAGACATGTTTATCTTGGTGCAAAAAATCTTTCAATCCATGCATACAAAGAATATTTCAAAGCTTCTTGGGAAAATGCATATTACAAAAAAACTTGCATTCTGACTTTCATGGAAACCAGCACCCCTTCTTTTGTTAAAGAAGCAGAATATGAAAAGCGTATATGACTTTATGGGCATAAAACAAATATCAGTAGGCTGGGTTGCATTTGTTTTATTTTTCTGATGAAAAAATTAAATATTTCCAAGAACGTTTAGGACCATGGTGCCTTCTCTCCCAATGAGTAAATTGGTCCTCAGTTTGGCCCCAGGGTAGTGCTCCAACTCTTGGCTCCACCTCTTAGCTCCCCACCTGCTGTTATCCTCCCTTCCTCTGGCTTGTGGCACTGGAAACTTGTGAAAATGAGGCCATATTGGGGTTCATAAAGCTCTGGACCTATTCAGGGATAACAGGAGTAATAAACAGCTCAGAATCCAACAGTTTCCAATGTGTTTGCACCAACCCAACTGTCTGAAAATATTGTGCCCATTTTACAGATTAGGAAACAGAAGTCCTAGGGCAGAGAAAAGAGAAATGATTTGTCTAATGTATACACTAAGTGAGAGATCAGATGGCAGGATCACATAGAGCCTTCTTCCCAATCTCCACTGCTCCCAGCACTGTGCTGGGTTCAACTGGATCTTAGGATACATGTGTGTTCTCTGAACGTTCTCCTGTGGACGCCTGTAAGGATGACAGTGTGGTGACAGGGCCACATCCGGGCACAAGTGGAACTCAACATATTTGTATGACATATGGAAGCCAATTCCCGTTGTGGGTCCTGAAGTTCTTCCCCAAGTAACTGATTTCAGTTTGTGTGTGCATGATTTTGTTTTTTTTTTTTTTTTTAACTAGAGTAAAATTGATTGTCACACATGCCTGGAATCTTATTTTAATGTAAGTAGAGTGTGATTAAAGATTCAGAATTAGATGGCTCTGCATTAATTATCACTCTTCCACTTGTCATTTATGGAGTGTGTTTATTATCCTTGAGAATGTGGCAAAGGCTTAAAAGGAGGGTGAATCAGAAAAGGTAGATTTGAAAATGGATGTCGATAGCAAAATTAGAATTGGTTTTATTTCTTTTTCTATTTACCTGTGAACTGACTCCTTTATTCTGACTCTTCTGATCCTGTGCCACGTGTCCCTTTCATCTGTCATTTAAGAATTCTACTCTCCTCCAGCACCTGTTACCCTCAAGAATGTCCCCCCCAAAATCAGTGCTCTTTATAGAGAGGACCTCAAGGTTTACGTATAGTAAAGCTAAGTTCTCATCCTGTTTCTCCTTTCTTAAAAAAAAAAGGAAAGGAAAAAATGATGAGGATGTTTATCATTGTCTACCTTTGGGTACACGTTGTCACCACTGATAATGTTTTGCCTACCAATACTTCAGTGTAGGAGTACTTACACCCAGGTGAGAGTCTGAGGCTCAGGGAAGCTGAGTTAGTAACACAGATATAACTCAAATTCATTATCTTCTATCCACACTGACCTGGGCCTTTGCAAGCAGAAGGCTGAGTAAAGCAAGCTCACCCAGCAACCTGAGGTGGGCAGGGCCTGAAATGAGTGGAGCTTCAACCTCTAGTCCGTCCACTGTCCAAGCTGCCCTTAAGAGGAGGCACTCTGCTTCAGGCCCGTTTCCGACCCTCTCTGCTCCTCACTGTCTCCAGGCAATGGTAGTGCCCTGGTTTCAAGTTGTTTAGGTTTTTTAAAACTAAAAATCAAGCTGGACTAGATTATGTACTTAATGCTTTCCCCCACCAGTTTTTTCCTTTCCAGAACTGCCAGCATCCGGATCCTAGCTGGAAACCAAGACATCCATTCCTGGGTAGAGACCTGGAAGTGCCTGAAAATTGCCTGGCTGTCCACCCACTATTCCTTGTCTCTGACCCTGGGGCCCCAATAATGAGGTGGTGGGGAGATGGACAGCAGCCCAGGAAACATGAGCCCATGGGCAGTTGCATGCGGCATTTGTGGGATACGCTGGGCATGCAATGAGACCTTCTCCAGGCCTTGTGGGCAAGACTCTGATTTGAGCTGAGGCCGCTCTGAGGCTGCGGGCATTGCTGACCATTGGAGTGGCAAAGCCAAGGGATTAGATTTCTTTCAGAGCAAATGGCCTCCCAGGCATGTTTGCTTCTCTTACAGGCGTGCCCATGTGCCCTGCCTATTCCTTCACATCAGCTCTGGAGACAAGCAAGCCAGCGCTGCTTATTCACAGTTGATACAGATTAGGTAGCAAGAACTGTAGAGTTCAGTCGGGCCTCTTGAATATCCATGATATTGAGGCACCAATAAACTGGTCTCTACCTTCGAGGAGTCTGGGGAAGGAAAGAGAAGTGTACCCAGACAGCTGGGGGTGGCTCCCTCCTTTGCTCTTTAATCCTTCTTGAGTCTCAGTGTTTTCATCTGTATACTGGGTGTAACACTCTACTTTGAGCTTCTCAGGAAAAAAAGCATTCATACCTATTGAATGAATTAGGGCAAGATATGGTGAGTCTGAAGTGTTAAGTATGGGCAAAATGCTGCAATTACTGGTTATACTACTGGTTCATGAGCAGGGGGGGTCCAAGCACCACCTCTCTAGATTAGGTACAGGCCCTGGAGGGACAGTCTTGAAGAGACAAAGATGGGAGTGGACAGGATCCAGGCCGTGGACAGAGATGGAGTAGAACTTGACCTAGCCACAAGCGAGTAACTGGCAACCAACAGGCTTCAGGCCTTCACCAGTGCCATTTCTGGAGCACTCACAGGCCTTCTCCTGCTCTTTGAAGTGTTACCACCAGATTGTTTAAGCACCCGCTGTAGATGCTCTTAGAATTTCAAACAGACTCTTATTTTTAGAAACAGCGCCATGCAGAGCATTTGACAGAGACTGATTAGTTTCTCGGTCTGTTTTTTAATGAGCTTAGAGGCCATTGCTGACACTGTGTATAGACACAGCTAATATGGTCTTTGCCATTCCTAACAGCAAGCTTGCGGAACTGACTACTTCTAGTGTGGTAAAAACCCAGGCATGACAAGGAGGTGGGGGCATCCCTGTCCCAGATCCCTCCTTGCCTCCATGGCACTGTGGTCCACCCCTGCCAGCCCTGCCTGCTGCCACTGAGCTCCCAGAAGGGATTAAATTGTCATCATTTTTGATGATGACTTGATTTGTCCCATCATAAGGCGCATGATGAGGAGCTCAAGGCGGGCTGGCAATTAAGCTCACCTGTCAGAGCTGAGCTCCAGGCCGAATGAACTGAGTTTCTGAACTCTTTCATTTCCCTGGATGTCCAGGCTACTGAATTAAGCTCCTTACAGGAACAATATCTGAGCCCAAAATGTTAGAACTAGGATTACTGAGATAGAAATTTGGTGAAGTTACCTACTCACCATCATTTCCCAGAGCTGAGAATGCTATTCATTTATGAGGAAACATCCAGTTCCAAACCGTAATTGCTAGAGCAAAAGGCATCTGGGGGCATCACAGCATTCAGACTCCATCATCATTGGTTGCCTCAGCCCAGGGAAGGACTTCAGGCTCATCCAGGGACCTCAGCAGGAAAAGTGCAAAGTCCACAAAATCTTTCAAGGCTGGGCGTTGTCTGTGGGGAGGTCTGCCTCACGTCTGTGGCTTTGAGGGAGCCGGGTGGCAGACTCTGTTCCTGCTGATGGGGACAGCAGGGCTGTGGGAACCAAAGGCCAGTTGAAGCTTTGTTCTTAACTCTTCAAAATTATAGTCTGATGGACTTCAAAGGCATGCTAATGGGGACATTGGGAGCACGAAGAATTCAGCTTTGCAGACCAAGGTTTTGATTGCATGCAGTTGGGCCTTCGTTGATTGCTCTAAACTCTGTCTTCCTCCTGTGTCCTGGCAGGGTCTTGATCAGTTGCACCCTCACTCCCCATCCCGTGTGCCTTGGGAGAACCCAGCTCGCCAGCGTTTGTGCAGCAGCTCCTTTGCCAATTTCTTTCTGTGCAGGCAAGGTCAGGTCTTCCTTTCTGAAATGTTTATGAAAAGACATTTTCTGAGAACCATTAATCCTGAACCTTCTCACTTACACAAACTTTTACCCCTGCCATATGTTTCATTTCTTTGCCCCCCAGTATTTTTCTCCCCTTGTGCTTGACCTTCCAAAGAATTCCTTGGCCTTCACCAGGAAAGAACTCCCTGGGGCTTGCTCTCCCAGACTCCACACACATCCACTGCCTCTGTGCGGGCGGTTTTAATGTGGATGTAACAGGGCCGACTCTGTTCTACTCTGCTACTGCCATGGGGGCCCTCAGCCATTCTGCTGATACTACTGGCAGAGCGGGTCCAGTCGGGAAGGGATTTCTAAATCCTAAGTGTGTACTTGTTTCAAATAGGGGAGCCGAAGCTCAAGCAGGGAAAGCCACTTGTCCTAAACTCCCACAAGAAGGCAGAAAGAGCCCCTGCCTGGGCCCTGTGAGAATTTGCCTCTGTATATCCACGTCAGGCTGGAATTCAGCATCCTTTCCAAGACTTGCAGCTCTCACTTAGAGTTAGCCATGCATTCACCACACACCAGGAAAGTGACTTTCATCTGTAGATTGCAGCTCCTCTTCACCAAGGGTCCAATAGGATGAAGTCCATTTTACAGATGAACAAACTGAGACTAGCAGGTATTGGCTCCTGAGAGCCAGTTGCGTGCAACTCTTTCCCAGTTCCACGCTCAGTGATGTTGCAATGCTACCTGAACCTGGCTGTAGTGGGGGAATTTACAACACAGAAATTAGCAAACACTACTAATCAGGCCTTTCTCTACCCACCCCTTCACCCAACCACCATGTTGACCAAAGGAGACACAGTTACCTGCACAGCACTGGGCTTGCATATGAGTCATACAGGTTTTCCCAAGGGCATTGTAGCAGAGAGGTGACAGAGCTGGGAGTGCCAGACCTCAAAGCCAGTGCCATCCTAAGAGTCAACAAGGCTGGATTTTCAATGATTCACTAAGGAGAAAGCAGTTTCCTTGAGTATGATATCTGGCAGGGCAGGTGGCAGAGGACTCATCTCAGAACCTGCTGGCTAGCTAGGAAGGGCTGCCCCAAGAGTTCTGCCAGATATCACCCCTCCCCTCCAACCACCTAAGTTCCTTGCCTTTTTTTTTTTTTTTTAAGTTTTCCAGGCATGCTTCTGACTCGGGGCTTTATTACTGCCTGGAATGCTTTTATAAGCAAGAACTTCTTCCTGCTTCTCATGGTCTGTACTCTTCCTCGACTAATCCATCTGAAACAGCACCCCATTATTCCCTACTCATTTCCTTTCATTTGTTTTCATAGCACTTTTCACTGCCTTCATAGCATATCTGCTTTGAAAGATTCATGCAAAATGCCTACTGACAAAACTATGCCAGGATTTCAAATCTTTTTGGTACCAAAATAAACTTACCTTTTAATTCCATTTTCCACCAACCTTTGCATGTCCCAGTATTTGTTTCTTTCCCAATAGAATGCAGGCCCCATTAAGCTTGGACACTTGTGCTACCAGTTCAGAGGACAAACAAGGTAGTTTAGACTGATCCCTAAAAGCATCTCAGCTAGTCCATATGCTGGCTTTCTTGAACTTGACATAGGTGATCAACTACTGGTTCAGATGTTTCTTTGTGAGAGAACTTTCTCCTTGGTACTCTGATCACAAGGATCTCCCCACATTCGGCCCTCTTCTCTCTACCTTGAAGCTGCTGCTTCTTGCTGTCCTCCAAAAATAGGCCACGGTCACATCTGTCAGTGGTGATTTGCTGACAAAGAAGTGATCAAACATTTAAAAAAGGAACCTTTGACCCTAAAAACTAATTACATTCCCATCTTGGAAGATGAACGTGCCTGTGTCACTTAAGCTGATTATTTAGAAGGATGCTTGGGGTTGATTGATTGTGACCTCTGGGAAAGCAAATACTGGAAAAGTTCAGGCAACAACCAGCAAACAAAAATAAACTGCTGCAGAGGAACCTAGGCGGGGTACCTGCCAACTCCCTGCAGGGCCACACTGATGCTGTCACCCACATTTCCTGGGTCACGCCTGGCAATATGTATACAAGCACACGCATACACGTATTGTACTCCCTACACAGATATACACTCACACTCACGCACGCACACCACACCATACACCGACCACATACACTTAGGTCTTTCTCATTTCAAGAATCTTACATGTGGAAGATTTCAACCATATGGACAGGGAAGAAAGGGAATTAAAAGTTGCCTGTTATTGTGCCTCACTGTAACAATTATTATCTACATCTCCGCTCAAACTGTGTTGGAATGACATCCCACTCAACTTGGCAAAAGTTGACAATATTGTGAGAAATGCATCGAATACACCTAACCTGACGGCTTAGCAACAAAGTGGTCTGCCCCCTTGATGGGGAACTGAGAAGAGGCTGTGGTTTACTACCCGATGCCCTCATCATGAGAAGGCAGGGCATACTGCTAGCCCAAGAAAAGGTCAGAGTTCAAAAGTCTAGGTTTTACTAATTATTTATTACTTTTGAACTATTGTGAAATTAAAAATTTTTTTAACTTTGGAATCATCTGTATTTTGATCAGTTTCCTTTTAGTCTTTTTTCCTACTAATAAGTATCTATATTTTTGTGACCTGTATTATATTGGTTTTTAATGTCTCTTATCAACTTGCAAGGTAGAGTGACAGAGACATCTCCACCTGCTCGTTCACTCTCCATATGCGTACTACAGCCCAGTAGGACTCCAGGCCAAAGCCAGGAGCCATGGACTCCATTTGGCCTCCCAAGTGGGTGGAAGGGGTCCAAATACTTGATCCATCACCTGCTGCTTTCCAGGTTTGACCTAGCAAGAAGCTGGGTTATAAGCAGAGGCAGGAGGCAGCATAGTGGCCTGGAGCTTAAATTGCTGCCTGCAATGCCAGTATTCCATATTGGTAGCAACTCACTCCCAGCTGCTCCACTTCTAATCCAACTCCCTGAAAATGTGCCAAGGAAAGTGGGGAAGATGGCCCAAATCTTTGGGTCCCTGAATCCATCCATGGGAGAGACTTGAATAAAGTTCTAGGCTCTTGGTTTTACCTTAGACCTGCGCTAGCCATTATGGTCATTTAGAGAGTGAACCAGCAGATAGAAGATTTTCTCTGTCTCTCTTCTCTCTTACTCTGTTGTTCTGTTTTTTTTTTTTTTTTTTTTAGATTTATTTTATTTCTATTGGAAAGTCAGACATACAGAGAGGAGGAGATACAGAGAAAAAGATCTTCCGTCTGTTGATTCACTCTCTAAGTGGCCACAACAGTTGGAGCTGAGCTCAATCCAAAGCCAGGAGCCTGGAGCCTCCTCCAGAACTCCCACACAGGTGCAGAGTCCCAAGGCTTTGGGCCATTTTTGACTGCTTTCCTAGGCCACAAGCAGGGAGATGGATGGAAAGCAGGGCAGCTGGGATTAGAACTTGCGCCCATATGGCATCTGGCACATGCAAGGCAAGGACTTCATTCACTAGGCTACCATGCTGGGCCCTTTCTGTTTTTTCAAATGTAGAGATACATCTTTTAGGGAAAAAAGGAAAAGGAAAAAAAGCATAAGCAGAACTTATCCAGGTTCTCTGATGTGATATGCTGGAATCCTAGTGGGCAACTTAACCCACTTTACCACATCACCCACTCCTGACATAGACATAGATTTTAAAAGGTTAGTGCAATGTGGACATCTTCTTAAGTTGTTAAATGTTTTCTGACATGCTTTCAGTAGCCAGAAAGGAGTTATCTGCATATAAGTGCTCTGATTTTCTTGATTCATTCCTCACCATGGGTTGCATAGGTTGTTTCTGTATTATCAGACAATACTCTGATGGGATTTATTGAAGGTGAATCTTGAACAAACTGTGGTCATCATCTGATCACTAATTTCAATTATTGCAAACCCAACTCTAAGAGCTGAATATTTGTGTCGTTTGTGCATGGAAGCCTTATCCCCAGTAGGATTTCATTTGGAACTGGGAGGTGCAAGCATCTGGGAGGTGGCAAGATTTACACAGGATTGTGAGAATAGAATGCTGAGAGCAGCATCATTGCCCTTATCAGAAGATGAGGGACCAAAGCTTACTCTCCTGTATGTAAACTTATAGTGGAAAGACGTCTGTGTGTGAGCCAACAGCCAGCCAATCACCAAACATGGACCTTGATCTCAGATTTCTGGCCTCCAGAGCTGTGAGAGTTAATGTTCATTGTTTATGTCACCTAGTTGATATGTTCTGTTGCAGGCAGTTGGAGCTATCTCAGACACATCTCATCTCCCTAAACTCTTCACATATACTGAAATGGTGCTTATATCTTGGCTCTGGGGCCTTTGCATATTGTGTTCTTTTTGCTTGCTAGTCCTTACCATTTGAACTAATTTTTATTTTGTTTTACTTTTACAGAGGCATTAATTTTATTTGGAAGACAGAGTTACAAAGAAAGGCAGAGAGAGAATCTTCCATCTGCAGATTCATTGGTCAAGTGGCTGCAATGGCTGCGGCTGGACCAAGCCAAAGCCAGGAGTCAGGAACTTTTCCAGATCTTCTATGTAGGTGGCAGAGTCTAAAGCACTTGAGCCATCTTCTGCTACTTTCTCAGTGCATTAGCAGGGATGTAGATTGGAAATGAACAGCCAGGACTAAAAGCAGAGCTCATATGAAATACCAGTGCAGGCTGTGGCACAACCTGTTAGACTACAACCCCAACCCCTCAAACTTCTTTCCATGATTACCATAAATTCCTTTTTTTCCCCAAGTCATAGGTTTCATTACATGTTGATATTTCTGAGATTAGGATGAATCTAATGGCTGATGTGCATAGTTGTGTGGTCGTGAGTTATGAACTTAAGAATTCTCATTAATTGTTCTTTGTCCTTTGAGACTTGGCCAAGCAACACCTCCTTGAGGTGAGGTTTCCTTTTCTGGGCTGTCGCACCAGCAGGCCAGTCTACCAGTAGTCACATAGCAGTGTCCTCACCTTGCTTGGTTTCCCCCCAGTTCAAGAATTTCCTTGAGAGCAGCTGGATACATCTGTGTTCCTGTGTCCTAGTAGCCCAGGCAGGTTCTGAAGACAGGATGGGTGAGGGTGGAGTCTCTGCTGGGTTTTCTCCTATCTTACCACCCCCTATGTTTACTTTTAAACATAGAGTTAATTCCCAGCTCTCCAAACCTTCTTGTGGGTGGAATCACAGTACCTCACCTGCTCCAGCTGAGACGTCCCTGCCCAATGCAGGCCAGGGTGGACATGTTCAGAGGCAAGGCAGAGCAGCAGCTTGCTGGCTGCAGGTTTTGATCTTTTGTGCCCACATGGCTCTAGATAGCTACCAGGAAACCATGCTGCCAGTGCAGCAATTATTTTCACAGGGCTTCAAAATGACGTAGAAAAGTCAGAGGAAATGCTGCAATTTCAGCTTCACAAAAGGTTCCACTGAAGATATCGCCTTTCCCCTCTGTGCCTTTTGCCTAAGCCAGAGTACAATGACCGTGAACAAAGTTGGACATTTGAGCTTTTCAGTGACCCCTCCTCTTCGCTTCTTCCCTCTCTCTGCCCCCTCCTGGGTCTTTGTCTTTGTTCTGAGTCGATCTTCCCATGTTTGCTTCTGCATGTCTTTTGACTTTGCTTTTTACTGACTCTTTCTGAAGGGAATTCAGTATCTGTTATGCTATATGGGAGCATGCTGGTAAAAGATGGAAGAAGGGAAGATTGTGCCTTTCTGTTTTGGAAGGTGGGGAGAGGCTTTCTATGGGAGGAAGCTAATTCTTAAATGATGGGTAGATTCAAATGGCTGAAGAAATGTTACAGGAAGGGAAAGAGTCATCCCAAGCTTGGGGATGAGCAAGGTGTGATGAGGAAGGCAGGAACTGAGGCCAAAGTCAGCTTTTGTTGCAATGCTTATGAAGTGTTTCCAATATGCTGCCACTTGCATGTGCGGGTAAACCATGTGTCACTCAGGTCCCTGATTGTTCAACTCACGTATCCACAAGGGCTTTAACTGGTTTTACTCCCATAACAACTTGACCTCCAAACTAAGGGCTAGCAGCAATTTTTTTTTTTTTTTAAAAAGCCATCCAAATACAAATCTAAAGGATTCATGCCATTGGTTCCCAATTCAGATTTGACCGGATATTTTATAGAAGATATAGAAGAATGAGCTGATCTTGTGTGCTTTCTATAAGCTACTAGAAATATCTACTAGAATGTTCTGTTTTGTTCCCAAGATCTCTTGATATCGTGGTGTGTGAGTGTTGCTCCTTTCTTCCCCACTATATTTCCCTCTCAGATTCTTCCCCTGGACTTTACATTCATAGTCTTTATTAGCCAGCCCTTGTCAGCTCGCACACTGCATATCCATCCTGTTAGCCACATGAACTGACTATTTACCACTGTGTTGGATCAGTCCTTCAGCAAGGACTTTATTTATATTTTCTGTACAAATGTAATGTTTTCCTCAAGGAAAATTCTGGTAGCTGATCTAGTCTTCCTCTGTTACCATGTATTTTCAAATCAAGTCCCCATATTAGTCTTTCTGTTATCCTTGTTTTACAAATCAGAATGTTGAAAGTAGGAGAAGTAAATTGGCTTTCCCAAAGTCACACAGCAGCCAACATGGTGTAAATTAGACCTGAACTCTGTCATTATATATGTCAGTATATTTGTCATTGTATATGTGTGTATACACATGTACACATATGCTATATATATTTATTTGTATTTGCAACAGTTACCTCCCACACATTAAATGTGAGGGTTACTGATGGAAGAAAAGTTAGTCTGCAGGTTGGACCCTATATTTGTTTCCTAGAGCTGTCATAACAAGATACTAGGAACTGGGTGACTTAGAACAACAGATTTTCCTTCTTTTTCAGTACTGGGTCCTGGGAACTCCAAATCAAGGTGTAGGCAGGGTTGGTTCCTTCAGGGGACTCTGGGGAAGGATCCACTTGACACCTCTTTCCTAGCTTCTCATGGTTGTCAGCAATTCCTGGCCTTGCTCTGTTTGTAGATACATTACTCCCATCTTTGTCTTCTCCTTCGTATGGCATTGGTAGAAAGACACTGGTCCCTTGGTTTGCAACCAACCCCAGTACAAAGTGAATGTATTTTACTGACATCTGCAGACACTGTTTCCAAATTAGGCCACATGCTGAGGTTCTGGGACATAGATTTTTTTTTATAAGATATTACTCAACTTAGCACAGGACTAGTTTGTGTGGAGTCTTGAAGATAATGTTAGGAAATGTGAATGGTGGCCAGGGCCATCATGATGGGTTTTAATGTGCTATTTCCTTCTTGCCCCACTCACCTGTGCCTTGCTGCTATAGGGAGGAATGCAATGGGGTGGGTTTCAAACAGCCCCTGAGTGTTTTCTGTAAGTGACAGCTTTGTCTTCCATTTGGGAGCATTGCAGTGGCCTCTGTGGTGCCTTGGGCTAATCCGTATGCTGTGTGAAACTATTTAACGTCTGACGTATTAGTCAAAACAAATCTGCTCCCCCTGGGAGTTGAAAAGACTAATGGGGTGCCAGTTTCTTTGGGGTGAGCACAGTTTGTTTTCTCCCCTCACTTCACTTATATCCAATCACCCTTGGATTCCAAACTTTGAGCATAGTGTCTTTCCAAATTGTCACTGGCACAGGGAACACTGACAAAGGCCCAGCAGGCCATCCTGGAAACCATTTCATGGGGACACAGTGGCTACAGAGGTAGGGCCAGCCCAGGAAAGGGGATACTTCTGGCTGATCTGCATAGACCTTTTTGCCGAGGGCACACACAGGGCTAGCCTGGGATGGTAGAGAAACCATCCAGGACCACATCAGCCCCCTGCTGACACACCCATGTGGCCTTTGTGGCATTGTCAAACCCTGGGCTCTCAGGGGAACTGGGGACCAAACCAGTTGGCCTCCATGAGTGTGCAGAGGCCTAGAATTTCTGTTTTCTCAGCAGGCATACCTGGAGTAGCATGGCAGAGTGACTCCATACTGGCCCCCTGTGATGGCATCAGGTCCCAGGTCTATTTCCTGGGCTGGGCAGCAAGCATAGAGAAGTGATGAGAAGCACTTGAATTCCTTAATCAAAGGGTTGTGCTCTTCTGCTTCTGACTAGCTGTGTGACCTTGGAATAATGGCTCACTCTCTCTGAGTGTTGATTTCTCTTTCTCTTTCGCTCTCTCTTTTTTTATAGCAACAATAAAATAGAGTGCATAATTCCTGTCCCTCATAAGACTTCAGAAGCAAGAGCTAGGAGGATTTGTGTCAATATGCTCAATAGACTAAATAGTATGGTAGGAGGTATAATGGAAAATGTGAAGCCCTACATCTGGTCCATACCAAGAGCTTACATTCAGAGGATGTGCCAGATGTCATTCTGAATACTTCCCATGGATTGTCTTCAATAATCTGCGTTTAGTCCTAGGAACTTATACTATCATTATCTCTATGTTACACATCAGCAAACTGTGTCTTAGGGAAGTGAGGCTGTGGACTGAAGGTCCAACAGTAGTTCTGAGTGAAGGCCAACTTCAGGAAGAGCCCGTGGTTGTCTATGCTGCCTCTCTCAGTACACAATAAACTTGCAAGTATTGAAACCTAATTGCTGACAAGCACAGAAAAAATAGCCTAACTCTTAAAATGGAAATGCTGTCACTTCCACTATACAGGTAAGGAAATGGAGGTGTAAAAGGTTTTGTTCACATCAGTTATTAAGCGCCTGCTCTTCTATTTGAGACACTGGAATAATAGTGAACCAGACAGGTGGGTTGCTGTCTTCGTAGCACTTTTTGTTAGTGCAAGGAAAACAGACCATGAAATATATAAGTGAAAGAATTTCAAATAATATTAAAGCTGGTTAAAACAAAATGATCAAGTGGTGGCCCTCTCTGCAGAGCTGAGGCTTGAATAGACAAAAAGAAGCAGCTGTGGAAAATGCATGAGGAAGTTTTTTCTCCACTGGGGACAGCAAAGGGCATAGGGCAGCTTGAGGCAGGGAAGAGTGGCATTGGGCTCAAGGAGTATGAAGCAGCTGCTATGGCAGAAAGTGTGGTGACTCTAAGAAGCAACCTCTGCCAGATTCCACTCATCCTCTTTGGACTGATTGATTCTAGCAAGAGCCCATAGCTAAGGAAAGACCCTGGGCCTGGGCAGGGAAGGGGTAGCCACTCTGGTGGTAGTGGACTGGGCTCAGTGTTGGAGGCTGGACCAGCTGCCAAAGAGAAAGGCACAGCTCTCCTGGGAGGTAGAGGAGTTGCCTGTGCCCACTGCCGAATTTCCCAGGCAGCTGTCAATCTGTGATAATTAGCCACTCTGAGGACTAAACAGAAATCCTAACAATTGGCACCAAATTGTGGGTGGATGTTCTCCAAGCCTAACAAGAGGAAGAAGGTGCTTTGTGTAGTCAATCAGAGTGAGATCCAAGGACTTTATGCCTGGAAAACATTGAAATGACAAGCTTGTTCAACACTCATTTAAAGAAGAGTCAGGCATTATTCTGACTTAGTATAGTGAAAAATAACTGGGAAACTCTGGAAGCAAACAAGAACCAAACCAATAAGCTTTACCTGACTTAGTAAATGGAGTAAACTGAATCTGGTTGAAGATAGGCAGGCAATGATATAGAGTGGCCTTGGACACTGCAGGAGCTCCACATCTGGTACTTACTTATTCTTTGTTCCTGAACAAGCTTTTGAATGTCTCTGATTCCTCAGTCTCCTGATTCAAGAAGTCAGAAAGCTCATGGAATTGGGATTAAAAGTTTACTTTGGTGCCAAAAAAAAAAAAGTTACTTCACAATTCACATTTTGTGTGAATGCTTGGAAGACTCCATGCAGAGATAGTAATGCCCATCTTCTGTGCCCATCATGTGAATGGTGATTATGCCGTCAAGGATTGCAGGTGCAGATGGTGCAAAGCCAAGGATGGCTCTGTGACTGTCTTAGGTTCAGCCCTCCAGAATGGCCCTCAAAGTGAATTTTATTAATTCCTAAATAAACCCTTGTTCATGCTAGCACTTGCTTCTATTCCCCCACCCCAAATGAGTAAAGCTACCTCTAGTGTGAGAGCATTCCAGAAACAACCTCAGCAATCTGCCAATGGGAAGATAGAAATGTGTAACCTATCTCAACCCTTTGCCCTGCCCTAACTGCACTTCCAACTGTGCCTCTGGAGCACTGCAATAGGTCTGGAAGCTGACTATTCACCTTATCCCACTAGTAGCACATTTTTATTTCAGTTGAAATCATGACCAGAAAGTGATGTCCTTTATGAGTCTCAACCACCCAGATTCGGGGAGATGGTTGGTACACTACATCGTTCCAATTTTAGTGTATGTGCTGCCGAAGCGAGCACAGATGGTTAGTACAGTGAAGGGAGTCAGAAGACACACTCAGAACAGCCCTTGACTCACAGATTCTGAGAACTGATCACTGGCTTCAACTAGGTGCTTGGCTAAGCACTCCAAAGACTCTGCTGGGTCTCACTGCACCTTGCTTTCTTTCCTCTCTGTGGAAAGCAGTCCCTATCTGTTCGCTAGGAGAACAGCATCTTTTCAAAACCAAATTTCAAAGAGTAAGAGAGAAGAATCTAGTGCATTTTCCAAATAGGAATTTAGCTGAGTGAACCAAATCCTGTCCAATATCCTGGGTTAAAAGGAACCAGTTATGAACTACAAATGCAGTTGGCTTTGGCCCTGAGATCTGCAAGAAGAACTCAGGGGGAAAAAAAAACAATAATGAATCAGCAACACAAGCAGTATTTGCTGGTGAGCTCTTCCAGGCATGCACGTGAAGAGGTAATTCCATCCTGGGATCATATCATGCTTGCTCTGTGCCCCCAGGTGTGGAGTTTGGAAGTGCCAGTGCTATGCTGCTTCTGCTTTGGAGAGTACAGAAAGGGATGCCCCTGTGTCAGTACTGTTTCTTGGAACTCATGGGAATCTAGTGTTGAGATGGAGGTCAGAGTAAATTAGAAGGGGTTGTAGGGAATGCTGCTGTGGGGACTTTTCAGACTATGCTTGAGTTAAGGCTGATGTGGGCATACAAATTGTTCAAGAAGAAGGCAGTCTGAAGGCTGCCATTCTTTATGGAGTCATTCATTCATTTATTATCGTATGGAGCACCTGCTATGTGCTAACACCATGACACAAAATGTACAGGGTTTGGGTTGTGTGAAGTCTATACTCTTCTGTAAATTCTTGTGGGTGATACAAACAAAACACAGCTTAACAAATACATAAATACAATTACATCAACAAGTAGCAACTGGCATGAAGAAGGTAAAATAATGTGCATCAGACTGCTGGGGAGCAGTGCTGACAAGGGGCTCATGGGAGACCACTCTGAGGAGGCAGCGTTAAACTGAAGGGGCAACTGTGTCATGACAGAGAAGGCATTGCAAAGCCTCTGGGCAGGCTTGACTCTGTCAGTGAACCTAACACCAAATCTGTGCCTTGGGCCACATGCATTAGCTTTAACTGTAACCTGCTGGACCACAATTGATATGATTAGTCTCTGGGAGGCAGAGGAAGGAACGTTGAGACTCCTTTGAGAACCAGCAAAAGTTCTTGATTAGAATTAATTCTCTCCCTCACCTCTATGCTTAACTAACATTTGAGTGCTGTTGGGTCAAGCTCCCTACTTTCTTTTTGCTGAATCTATGTATTTTCCTGTCTATAGCTCCGCTTGGTCGGAAGCACCTGCATCTCTACCAAAGACACCTCTGAACTGGTTTCCGCACCCACAGGCTTGATCTCTGGTCCATGATCTATGCTGTGGGAACACTGATCTTTACAAACCTCATGTCTGATCATGAGACATATGTCCTCCAGATACTTCTTCCTGATTCCCCATTGTTCTTAAGCTAAATTTTTGTGAAGATTCCCAGTTTCTTTTCCAGCCTTATTTTTGGACATGTGTGACATCAATTTTAATGGTTTCTCTGCACAGATTTTGTTCTGGTTCCTCCAATATGATGCATTAGTTCTAGCAACAGGACCTTTGCATAGCCCTTGAGGACTCCTAATCTGTACTCCAGGCACTTTGGCCTAAGTATTTCTACTCAGGTGCCAACAGAGGTAGTATATCAACAGGGAAGTCTTCTTCCTTCTTCGACATGAATATAAACTGCAGAAGGTCTTTGAGTTAGTTGCATTTCCAAATAATGCTCTGTGGGAATTTTTCACTCTTTTTCTCCTCTAGTATTAGCTTGTGGCATCTCTTTCCTGCATGAGCTATGTCTGTTTTGTCTAATTCTTTGTCCTCAATGACTATTGCATGAAGCACAGCAGACACTTGGTGTGTAGTTGTTGAATCACATAGATCTTCTACTTCAAATGTTCCATTGGAATATGCTACCAGCATCCAAAAAATGTAATAACCAGAGACTGTATTTTCTATTCCATTTCTCTGCCCTATACAGATGGTGATTGATATCTGGAGTTGAAGAATAAGCAAAGCAAGTGGGAGTTCTGGCAGATGAACAGCCTGCTTAGGAAGGCTGTTCTTGACTTCAACTATCAGAACAGTCCTATTTTCCTTGGCTCAGAGCAGTGCAAGACTGTGTGTACTCAGGGAAATGGTGTAGCGCCACAGTGTGGAGTCAGGGCCAGGGGTGAGACTCAACAATCAAGTGAAAGAAGGTTGTGTGGAGCCTGGTGGGGGGACATTACCTTTTTCAGCAGTTGAGGGATGGAACATTCTCCTTGTGTCAATGTGAAAGTGAATGAATTAAGTTCCATTTTACGTGCCATACCTTAAAAAGTACCTACTCATTCTCAGCCCAATGAGAGATTAATGAGGGAAGAGTCAACATGTACAGATGGAGATAGAAAAATATTAGAGCCATGAGTTTGTTACCATTTAAGGGGTGACACAGCTCATTGGAAATAGGATGAAAGATTCCTCCTCCAGTGTTCCCATTCACTGAAATCACTTCACATTAAAAAAAAAAAAAAAACAATAACTTCACTTTGTGAGTCTAATTGGAATTTGAGCAGGAATAAGACACCTGAGTTAGACAATGTGAACACCAAAGAGTGTAGAATTGTGGTATATTGCACCTTTCTATTCCTGAAGTCCTTCACAGTTTAGAACAAGGGGATTGTCAGAAGCCAAATATGGACAACACAGTGACAAAGGGAAGGAGAAGACATCTAGGGTCTGAGGGTGGAACAGGGTGGGGTGGGTGGCTTCCTGAGTGGATTCCAGGCTTCCAGCCAGGTTGAGTGGCTCCTGGATTCAGCCATCCATGGTAATCCATCCACTGAAGTTAAATACCATGATCTTAGAATTTTAATCGGTCCATCAGATAGACCTAGTTGGTCTGAGTGTTTGGCACTTAGCAGGTATCAGTAAATACAAGCTGAGTGAAAGAATGAGTCAGTTATTTCTGTATTGCTCCAGGTCACTGTATCTCTCCTTAATTTCGTTCTCAATTATCAGACTCCTTAGCTTTACTTGCTTGAGAGTTAATTAATGGACATTTTTTTCTTTTTTCTTTTTCTTTTTTTTTTTTTTTTTTTTTGCCTTCTCATGCCAATAGATTTTCTCAAAACATGGGATATACCTAGTTCTGATCTCAGGTCCAATATACTAGCGTTGAAATCTCAGTTCTGTTGCCTTGGAGTGATGAAAGCCTCAATTTCCCCAACTGCAGCATGAGCACAAGAATGAAATAACCTTATGAGGTAGAAGTACTGAGTGCAGTTCTCAGCACAAAACTGCATGTTGTCTTGATAAATGTCAGTCACTTCTGTTACTATCTGGCCACTCTGCCATATGGCTGTTGGTTCCTTTTGGGCTCCTCTTTACTTTTAAACTAAAATTTCTGAGCGCTAGGACCAAATTATTGCTATCTACACAGAAGGTAAGAGTAGCGTGCAAATAGTCCATCAGCATTCAACCACTTCTGTATTTGAGGGTTGGAAGCATTATGATTTTTCTCTACTTTTTCATATTTTAAATTTTAATTACAAAGGATATATTGCTTTCAGTATTTAAAAAGCATAAGAAAAATATTTTTGTGTTGCCTCCTAGATTGTTGTGAGAATAAATATTGAATACTGAACATTTAAGTCTTCAATGCATTCTTCCTTCTAGCATTAGTGATGTCAATCTAGTATCAGTGATATCATCATACTTTTTGTCATAGAGGTGTGCACTTTGCACACATGAGTAGGTAAATGTTTCATTCTTAATGCAGGATGATATTGGCCAAATCGGAGCTTCTGACTCCTCAAACCCATCTCACATGCTACTTCTGCCTTTGTTCTAGATGTTAGTAAATGTCACCAGCATCGTCTAGTTGATCAAGATCAGATCCTAAGGATCATCCTTCACTCTTCTCCTATCTCACAGAGTTTGACAGCTCTGCTAGTGTCCCCACACCTGTCTCTCTTTCATTATCCACTGCTACCATTCCAAAGGCCCTACTCTCTCATGGGACAGAATCCCAGCTCCTTGTCATTTCCATGTTGTCACCTTGAACCCAGCATTAACCTCTCCATGTAATAGCCTAAGTGTTCCCACATGTACATCAGCTTATACTATCTGCTCAGGAAGTTCCAGTAGCTTCCCATAACACTGGAAGTAAAATTTCAGTGACATACCATCCTTAAGACCTCAATAGTTGAGGATGAGAAATGTTTTTTATATAAGGACAGATAATAATGATTTAGGTCTATTGGACCACAGGAACGTCTGTTCCATTGTCCTCAGGTCCTTCTTTGTTCATGTCCTCAACTCCATGTCTGCTCCAGGTCCATCTCCTGTATCACTTTAAAGATGTAAGAGCTATTTCTTCATCCATGAACTTGTAGAACCAGCCGAGGCTGAATCTGGTGCCCAGGCTGCGTTGGCTGCTCTTGCCCTACATAAGCTGGCCCTTTTTCTCTGTAACCCACCTCCTCTCACCCTTTGCATTGCTGCCTCTACTCTGGCCCTGGTGGCTTCCTGTCCGGGAGCACAGCAGCCGCGTTCTGTGCATACCTGTACCCTCTTCCCAGTGCTCTTCCTTCAGGTCTCTTTGCAGCTCACTTTGTGTCTTTGTTCGAGTCTCTGCCTACAGGCATGATCCTTGAAGAGATCTCTGATACACCCCTGTCAACACCCCAGGCATATTCCAGGCCTTACTCCCTTGTAGGGCTGTGTGTGTTTCTCTTTCTGGCTCTTGTTTTTTGTTTGTTTGTTTTGTTTTGTTTTGTTTTGTTTTTGTTTTAGTTATTCTGCCCTGGAATGTCAGATCCTTGAGGGAAATAGCTGGATTCATATTTTCCATCATTTTCCCCCTCTACAATCAGAGTAAGTACCTGGTACTGGGGTTGGCATTGTGGTGTAGGCAGCTTAAGCTGCTGCTTTTGAAGGCGGCATCTGGTTCAAGTACTGGCTCCTTGGCTTCTGTTCCAGGTGTGTGTTAATACACCTGGAAAGGTGTATGACCCATGTGCGTGGCATATGCCCTTGTGGGAGACGAGGGCGGAATTCTTGGCTCAGTCTTGGTCATTGTAGGCATTTGGGGTATGAACCAGTTGATGAAAGTGCTCGTGCTCTCTGTCTCTTTACTTTTTAAAATAAAATTAAATTAAAATAAAGAAATCGGTACAAAGTAGCTATTCAAAATAGAAATTTATTAAAAATATATTGCTGTATCCCTGTATACATCTGAGTGATTCTGTCCTATAGCCAGTTTCCAGCCTCTGTAGGAAACTGTAAACACTCACTTGTAACCAGAGACCCTCTTTGTAAATCCTCAGCCCTGCTGGCTCTGTCTACTACAAACAGGCTTGGGATGGAGCTGCTGTGCTATACCTGGAGTGCTTGTGGCCTGGAAGAGCCAAGTTCTATGTGTTGTTGGGGTCTGAAGGATGAAACCAAGAGTATGTGGAGTAGGGGTGGAGAGAGCACAGGCAGGCTTTGAAGTGACAGGAACTGTCCAGCTCTCAGGAAGCTGATGTCATTGGAACACGCTTGGGTGATAAGCAGCAAGGAGAACCAAGGCTGATGTCTCGAGGAGGCAGAGAAATGGCTCCATGGCCAAACACAGTCTGATAAACAACTGTCCATCCCAGAAGCTCACTGCCAGCCTGTAAGCCAGTTAGGGTAGATGCAGGGCTGAACCAGTGAATGAAAGATCTTTCTCTCTGAATCTCCTTCTAGTCCATGGCAATCATCATAGCCAGGCCTCAGGAACCCAGAAGGAAGGAGGTCAGGCAGTCTGGGCTCTAATCATGGATCCTCCATGTGACCTTGGACCCACCACTTAACTTGCTGAACTTTTGTTTTCACTTACACAATTTTAGTGGTAAATCTTCATATTGTCACCCCACTAAATTATTAGGGTCAAAGGATAAGTAACAAAAGTCCTCATTGAGTTAAAAATACTCTCTCCATATGTAACTTGATTCTTAATCAAGTTGTATGAAGCAACACCACTAATGAGAGTTAGACACACCCATGAGCGCCAGGCACTCTGCTCAGTGTTCAGGCTTGTGCTCACGTGGTCCCCATGGCAATCTGTGGAGGGGCTCCAGTGTGTCGATGAGGTAGCAAAGTACAAACGAGTTAATGACTTACCCCAAATCCCACAAATGGCCAGGCAGGGCGAGAACCTGTATTCGAGCAATTTTATGTGCAGAATGCACTTAGACCTCAAGGGCCTGCAGTGCAGATCTCCAGGCCCCAAGCCCAGCCCCACCTTCGCTCCTTTAGAACAAGTCTGTCCAGTCTGCCAGTGAGTCTGTCCACTGAAAATGACCCATCTCTATCTCTTGCTTGTAGGCAGGTTCTTTCCCTCTCAAATGCAAACAGCCTGATGTCTGCCAACTCCAAGAGCTGAGGATTCCAGCTAGAATGTGGCACCCCTTCCAAAGAACCCACCAGAATTCCTTTCAGATATGAACTGGGATGGTGAAAGCAGTAGGAGAGCTGTTGGGAGAACTGTGAGCTTTGTCCCAGACAAGACCTAGGAACTATGAGCATGTCCTCAAATGTTCACCTCTGGAGGCCTGTGTCCTAAGGCAGGTCAGCTCTTGGAGCCCCATGGAGTGAAGGAAAGAACAGCAGGGAAAAGACTAAGGAGATTTCAGAAAGGCATAGAACCTTAGGTCTCAAGCTATTGTGTCAGACTTGTGTTAGCGTTCCAGCTACATCATTTCTGAGATGTGTGATAACTAGCGTTTTGTTTAACACTTCTGTACTTGTTTTACTTGTACTGAAAAGTACCTAGGTATCGGCTTCAAAGGTTTATTATGAGAATGGAGATGGTTATTTATTTATTTTTTGATCTATTTTTATTTGTTTGAAAAAGAGAGAGAAAATCTTCCATCTACTGGTTCATTCCCCAAATGACCAGAATAGCTAGGGTGGATCAGGCCAAAGCCAGGAACCTGGAACTCTATCTGGGGCTCCTATGTGTGTACTATGAGTCCACATTCTTCCATTAAATTGTACAGCTTTCCTGCACATTTTCAGCAAGCTGGATCAATAGCAGATCAGCCAGGACTCAAATAAGCACCCATAGGGGATGCTAGAGTCATAGGTAGATGCTTAATCTGCTATAACACATGCTGGTCCTGGAAGATGATGGAGTATCTGGGCCATTTATGTAGATACTTCAGAAATACTAGCAGTTTTACTGAACAGAATGGAATGGTGGGGATTTTGAACACCCTCTCTAAGATAGTGAAGTTTGAGTAGAGAAAGATACACATTTGGCCCCAGTTGTGCCCTCACATGTAGGACAAATCCTTCTGTTTTTCCTCACCTACCTGCTTCTTGCTGGAAGGGTGGAAGATTCAGCATCAGGAGGGCAATACTTCAAATCCTGGCTTGGGACCAGGGCCTGGATACGCATTTTAAGAGGCTAGCGTTCAGGGCTACCTGGAGAACCTGCCTGATGGGAGCAGACTGTGTCCAGGATGCAGAGATTACAATGGGTTACCCACGTGCTTTTCATGCATCTGCTGCAGCTCCATGGCCTCTTTGCTTTCTGCCACATATCCTGTCATGCATGACTAGGTAGTTGTAGTGACTGAAGTGCAAGCTTAAATCTGCAGGTGTAATCTCAGATATCTATATATTTCTCAACTTGAAAGATTTGCAGAGGGAGAAACAGAAAGACCATCCATTTGCTGTTCTATTTCCTAGATGATTGTAGGGGTCAAGGGCTTCACCCACATCTCTTTCATGGATGGTAGGGGCCCATGGGCCTCCTACCAGTGCTTTTTCCAAGTGCATTAGCAGAGAGCTAGATTGGGAAGTGGAGCAGCTGGGACATGAACTTGTGCCCATGTAGGATGCCAGTGTCTCAGGCAGTGGCTTTACCTGTGACATCATAAATCTGGCCCCTATAATTTCAAAATTAAGAAGGAAAACTTGTGTGAACTTCAGGTGACTTCTGAGGACTGTTATGAAGTAAGGGACTCCCTGGGCAAACACAGACCAGTAAACTCTGCCTCTTGTGGGGGACCATCCTAAGGCGACTTCCTTACATCCTTGAGGAATGTCCCACCACGGAGTTGTGTGTCAGATACACAGGGAAGGCCCTGTGTCTGGCACCCTTCTTTCTGGCAACTCCAGAATGCTTACTCATTTATGTCAGTCTCCCTCCCAGGTGTGCAGTAAAGACACACGTGTAAACTTTGTCTCTTATCAATTAGCTTTGAGAAACCACTTTTAGGAAGCTGTAGTTTTCCAAGTGCATTCCCAGGAAGGATCTCACCTAATTTGCAAATTGACCTGAGGGGTAAGTTTGATCATGCCCATTTTGCAGAAAGGGAAGCTGAGGTACATTGAGATGTGAGTTGCCCCAGGATGCAGGATGATTTAAAATACTATCTGCAAGTGTATAGCTTGAGAAAGAATTTATTGTGTTCAGTGGAAAACTACAAACAACACAAATCCACATTTAATGCAAATGATTTTATTTGGGCAGGTATTCAGTGCCGAGACATGGATTAAGTTCACAGTTCCTAGGCATTCTGAGAGCAAACTCAGTGGATGAGAGCTCTCTGTCTCTACCTCTTGAACAAATAAATAAATAAATACAATTTTAGAGAAAAGAAAAGCCTAGCTAAGTACATTTATATTGTTGAACTTAGTGTCTGATCATGATGGTACCACACAGATACACACAACACAGGCTAAGAATATATATTTTGTAGCTAAGCAGGATTTCAGTCTAAGTTATGTCAATTACAGGCTAAGGACCATAAATCATTTCACATTTTGTGCTTATTATAAGATGACTGTGATGATTCTAAAAGATATTCCAAGCAGATGTCTCCACACTGTACCTGGCACATTGTGAAAGTGTTAACTGTTGTTACTGCTATTGCTTTTGCAAATAATAATAATACCGTATGAAGAACACTTGTTTTGAGGACCTGTGGAGAGGAGATTTGGATACAAGCCAGTAGATCTCAAGCCTGGCTTGGACTTCTCACTAAGCAGCTGTACAATTTTTTAATGTTTGTTGTCATTTCATTAGAAAGGTAGATAAAACCTCAGTGAAAATGAGGAAGGGAGGGAGGGAGTGAAGAAGTAGGAGAGAAAGAGAGAGGGAGAGAGTTATTTTTTCATCTGCTGACTCACTCCCCAAATCCCTGCAAAAGCCTTGACTAAATCAAGTGAAACCAGGCACCGGAGCTCAACCCAGATCTCCCATAGAAGTGGGTGGGACCCAAGTACTTTGCTGCCTTTCATAATGTACATTAGCAGGAAACTGGATTGGCAGCAAAGGAGCCCCTGATGTAGGCTGTGGGCATCGTGAGTGGTATCTTAACTTCCATGCCATCTTGCGTCAGCTTTGAGGAGGTAGGTCATTTATCCCCTTGATGCCTCAGTGTCCTCCTTGGGAAAATAGGACCATCCTGGTCATCCTGCTGGTTTTCCTTGAATGTCTCTAAGAAAAACTGATGTGAGATTGTGAGCATCATAGAACCAGGCCAGAAAGAACTCTTGAAGTTCACATTTTCTAGAGCATGAGCAAGGAGGAAGTTGGGGGAAGGAACTGGTCCAGCTCTGGAGAACCCCTCTGCTAATTCTCCTCTGGGAGCTGAGAAATGTCCAGAACGCCCAGCACAGCCCCTTGGCAGTTATTAGGACCAAGATAATTTCATGAGTCTGCATAGATGCCAAAAGCAAGTCATTCGCAACACTCAGAGTTATCCTTTGCCAAAGCCTTTCTGGGATTTCCTGGGTTGTCCTCTGTTGACTTTCCAATAGAAATTGATCGTGTATACAGTCTGGGCTGGTGTGTCTAAGACATCTGTTTCCCCGTTAGTCCTCACCTCATGTCCTGGGGACCAGACCCACAGTGCCAGTACCCACCCTTACCTAGGTGGTTCACTTAAGCCACCCTCTTTGGGCTGGATGGAGGAGAAGGCTGTGGAAGTAGATTGTCTACACAGCTGTGTGCGTACAGCCATTTCCTGGGATTAAGATGCCTAACCAAAATGAAATTGTTCTGAGGGAAAAGTCTCCCAATCCTCCATCAGTTCCTAACTGTTTCACCCACTTCAAAGAGGGTTGTGTTCCTTTAATTGCTCAGTTGTGAAAAGCGACTGCATTCCCTACCCAAAAAGGCTCTGAAGGAGGAGCTTCCATTCCCCACAGTTCCCAGGAAACCATAGACCATAGCCCCTTGGGATGGAGGCTGCCTCTGAAATTGTTAGCCTGAATCCCCCACTGGCCCAAAGTGGCCAAGAATGAAAGATCTGATCCCACAGGGAAAACTAAATAAACAAAACCACAGCAGCCTGCTCCCTCCCCAAACCACAGCCACTGAAAGCAAAACAAAATGAAACCCATCAAATTAATGCAGCCAGGAGACTTTGAAGGCGATTCCTTCCCAACATCTCTGATAGTTTCAGAACACAGGACCAAAGTCAGAAACCGGTGAGCTTCTGAAAGTGCACTAACATTTTATAGCTACCCATATATTTCTATACCCTTGGTTCTGTGGCAGGAATTTTTTTTAAAGCTTTTTCCTTTGAATAGTTTTTACCGTTCCTGGATGTCTGGCTCACCTGAGAGGGCTAAATGAGCCTAAAATAAATCTTCAAGCCACTTGTAAAACTGTGTGCAGGACCCCTCACCCTGCTCTGGGTCAGGGCTGGAGGTGCAATGCCTTGGAGGATGGAGAAGGGAGAACTGGCAAATTATAGACCCTTCAGAGGGGGGAGGGGGTCAAAGGTCACCCAGATTGCTCAGTTTCAGCCCTTATCTGCCTCCTTTCCATGGTAGAAGCAGAGGAGGCTGGAGGAGGAGCCCCCAGGCCTGAGATGTTGAATAGAGCAAATAAATACCAGAGGCACCTGGCAACCCTCAGATTCATGGGGAAAGCTTGGCTGCTCTTTGGAAATGTCCTGGGATGTTTGTGGCCTTTTGTCTGCTTTAAGTAAAAAGCAACTTATGAGTCATTTCTCATTCATCTCCAACTATCCATTCATTCATCCTGAAACTTGTTTGATCCCCTTTCAATGTTTGGCAATGTTTTAAGGGAATTTAGAGAAATATGACTTAATCTTCATGCTCAAAAAATCTACTTCAATTAGCTTTAAAATGATTTTATTTTAGAGGCCAGTGCCATGGCAAGCAAGGTAATCCTCTATCCTGTGGCATTGGCATCCCAGATTGACATCCATTTGGTTCAGCTCTCTGTCTATTGCCTGGGAAAGAAGCAGAAGATGGCTCAAGTCATTTGGACCCTGCATCCGCTTGGGAGACCCGGAAGAAGCTCCTGGCTCCTGGTTTCAGATTGGTGGCTGCAGCAACCATTTGGTGAGTCAACCAGTGGATGGAAGACTTTCTCTGTGTGTATATATATACACAAATACATATATTTAAATACACATATATATTTTTAAATACATATACATATATTTTTAATATTTCATTGACTTGAAAGGCAGAGTAACAGAAAGGAACAGAGGAAAAGATCTTTCATCCACTTGTTCACTCCCTAATAGCCAAAATGATCAGGGCTTGGCCAGGCCCGTGCCAGGAGCCAGGAACTCTATCCAAGTAGCAAGGTACCAACCACTTGGGACATCTTCTGTTTTTCCAGGCATATTATCGGGGAGCTGGATTGAAAATAAAGCAGCCAGAACTTGAACAGACATTCCTATATGGAGATATTATATATAACTCTATATTGCCAGTAATAACATAATTCCTTGCCCCCCATGCCTCAAGTAACATTTAATGCCATATATCTAGTTCCCCAGCAAACAAGTAATACTTTAGTTGGTGAGAACATCATGGGTTTCAAATTTCTTCCTGAGGATCTTCCCAACAGGCCATTATCCAGCCTCCTAACTCAGTTAAGCTTATGCTCTTTTTTTAAAAAAAATATTTATGTATTTTTATTACAAAGTCAGATATATGGAGAGGAGGAGAGATAATGAGGAAGATGTTCTATCCGATGATTCACTCCCCAAGTGAGCGCAACAGCCAGTGCTGTGCCGATCCGGAGCCAGGATCCAGGAACTTCCTCTAGGTCTCCCACACAGGTGCAGATCCCAAAGCATTGGGCCGTCCTCCACTGCTTTCCCAGGCCACAAGCAGGGAGCTGGATTGGAAGTGGAGCTACCAGGATTAGAACCGGCACCCATATGGAATCCTGTCGCTAGGCCACAGCACCAGGCCCTAAGCTTATTTTCAATACAGTATATTTTGCATTGTACAATGAAGGAGTTCTAGAAAGTGGGCCCAGATTCTTTTGGAAAAATAGGAATGAAACACTGGATGATCTTTAAACACCCCTTCACTCTAATATTAAGATATTTATCCATTGTGTTTAATTATACCTAGTGGTAAAACAAGTACCATTCTGTGTACAAAAGAATAAAGTAGAGGACTTGTTCCCAAGCAACTTCTACTCCAGTGGTAATTGCATTCACATGAGTGATCTTATTCATAGCAACAAATGACCATCCCTCCATTCAACTATAAGAGGAGTCGGGTTATTATAAAGGCCACCTGGGAGGAGCACAGAGTGTTGTGAACAGACATTGGGAGCAGTAAGGGACACCCAGAAATTCTCTGCCACCATCTGACCTTACCGCTAGAAGGAGGGAAATGTTTGGATTGTGTGGAGATCCAGGAAGTGACAAATTAAACTCACTTAAGAACACATATTAAAGACAGGGGCATTTACTGTGCACTGGGGAGATGTCTTACATGATTCTGTATCTCAAGAGAAAAGAAAGGAAGAGAGAGGAAACTCCAAGTTGGCTCTTGCTAGAGGTGTATTCATTCGTTTCTGGGATTGTCATTGTAACATCGTGTCTGTCCTCCCAAAAGCTGAACATCTTACTTTCTAATCCCCCCAATATCCTGCGACCACTTGCAGACTCCAATATTTGGGGACTGACCTTGCAGTAGGAGGACTGAGCAGCTCCGTGGCTGGTGGAGGGGAAGGAGCTGGCACGTTCTGTGCTCAGGCCCTCCATGTCGCCCACTGGCAGACAAGAGCCCCTTTTAATTTTCTTCTCTTCAAGAAGGATTAGTTCTTTTCTTAGCACTGACAGTCCAAGCCTAAAAAGTCTACCAGCTGTGTACTTCTATGCACCTTTTAATTTTCAAAACTCTTCCTTTATATCTACGATCCCTGGGCCCTCCCAGAGCGGGAAGGAAACTAAAAGTCTTGAAGCTCTTTGCAGCAAATCTGCACACCAGTTGTCTCCATTGTCCCGGGGATGGCATTTCTGAGATTTCGTTTCCTGTGTGTGTGTGATATGACAGCCACATAAACTTGGCAGAGAAAGGGAGTCAGGCAGGCAGGCCCCAGTGTGATTGCACTTTGGTGGCTTCCAAGTTCGATGAACAGGGCAGTCACTCTCCGTCACTCAGCCTCTGCCAACTGGGAAAAGTGATCCTTCTTGGCACTGCTGTGATGAATAGGTGATTCCCAGTTCCAACGAAACTGTATCACATAATACAATGTAATCAATGAATAAAAAAAATAAGATATAAAAAAAAGAAAGATACCCTGTGCCATCCTTAACAAGTAGCCACAAACATGGCTGGGATTGTCATTTAACAGGTGATGCTAAACTCTTATGTGGTATAAGGGGACCTCAGAAATTCATTGAAGAATGTAATTCAGAAGAATATAATATATTTTCATGCAAAAAACTGAAATCTATGCATAGTTTTTTCGTAATATGCACTTTCCATGACCTTTTTGAATACCCTTTGCAGGCCTGGATTTCACTTTTTTTTTTTTTTTTTGCACCAAAGTAAACTTACGTTTAATTCCATTTTCCTCTAGATTTTTTTTGAAGTCTACTCATATTTTGTTATTTAAATCCAATTATCTGGGAGGGACAAACTCTCCATGTCAAAATCTCTAACTTATGCCCTACCCTGTTGCCACAAAAGCAGCCTTGCTTTCTGTTAAAGCTGACATCCCCTCTCAGTCAGCCTTACAAGTGGGTAGAGACGTATCAGTCCACATCATGCATTTGGAACGGTCTAGAGAGACCAACATCCCCCCTGGCTGGCCCCCGTCATGTCTGAACTTTTCCCTATTAGTCATCATTTTGGCTAAAGGAGTGGAAGACCCCTACTAAACTGAAATACATTGCCTGGGAAATACATTAAACCATTAACAGCTGGACACAAATTAGTTTATCAGATAGGAGCTAGGCTTGCAGAACTGAGGGGTGAGAATGAACTTTCTTCATCATTAGAAAGTGCACAGATGAGCAGTTCTTTTGGGGTGCCAGATCTCAAGCCCTGCCTTTTGGTCTGATTTGTCCTCATTCTTCCTGGACATGTACCCACTATGGAAGGGCCCGTGCTGACAATTCAGAGAAGCAAAGGGGAGGGAGAACAAACGTGGGAATCATTGAATGCTGAGCGATGGGGGACAGATGTCTTGGATGCTGGAGATGGAAAAGTCTGCAGCAAAGGACAGTTAACAAAAGGCAGATGCAGGGCCAGGTGTGATAGCGTAGAAGCTAAATCTTCACCTTACATCTAGTGGGATTCCAATTGGGTACCAGTTTGTGTCCTGGCTGCTCCAGTTCCCATTCAGCTCCCTGCTTATGGCTTGGAAAAGCAGTAGAGAATGGCCCAAAGCCTTGGAACCCTGCACCTGTGTGGGAGATGACTAAGAAGCTCCTGACTTCAGATCGGCTCAGCTTCAGCCATTGCAGCAGTTGGAAGATCTTTCTCCCTGTCTCCCCTTCTCTCTGTAAATCTATCTTTCCAATAAAAATAAAATAAATCTTCAAAAGGCAGATGTAGCCACTGGAAGGTCAGTCCCACCAGGGCTTCTATAGTACTAGGACTCTGGGGCCCTACCTTGTGACTACCAGTTATGTACAAAGGAGGTTTTGCTCAGGGGATGGGGCTGAGCTGGGGGTGGAAGGTCTCACTGCCTGCCAAGAGCAGCACTGCGTGTTAGGCACAGAGAATACGTGAGGAGGCAATGAGTAGGAAAAAAAGGCCAACAGCGGGGAGGAACCACACTTCTGAGACCTTCCCAGCATTATTCCCATTGACTTGATCCCATGTAGTCAGCACATGCTACTGTTTTCCCTACTTCATACCACAGCTCTAGCGGAGAATTATAAAGATTAATGGCAAGAATTGGGGGAGAACTACAAGAAGCAGAGAGGTGTTGGGAGAGATGGTGAATAACTCTCCAAGACATGTCCCCTGGGTTCTGACACCTGTCTGAGCAAACACCCAGCCACTACTTTAGGGAAGCCTCCATGCAGGACATGGGTGGACTGCTTGTGATGCCTGCTGCCTTTTCCATAGGCCTCTCCTGGTTCAGATCCTCATTATTTATTCCTTGCATGACTTCAATATCTAACTGGTTCCCTATCCTCTAGCTCCCATCCTCTCAAAGCTATCCTTTTGCTGTTAGTAGTGAGTCTTCCTAAAATGGGAACTTGAACAAATCACTTTTGGGTTCTAATAATTGGAAGTAGATCTGCTTTCACCAACCTAGTTTCCCTTACCTGCCTAATAGCTCCATTTTCTGCTACTTTCTGCCTACACTTGAACTCTGCAGATCCTTTTCATCCTCCCCCTACACCTGCCTTACTGAAATGTTTTTTTCTCCCGTCAAACCTGCCTGCATCCTTCCAACTGCAAGCCATTCTTACTTCTAGGCCCTGTAGTCTTGGGCAAACATTTATTTCTACTTTATGGCATAGCCACACATACATGTATGTGGTGCTTTCTTGTCATACTTGTCCTATTAGGTTATAACTACTGGAGTATATGTCCATTTGCCAATGAGATTGTGTATGATGTGCATGGTAGAAAGACAGACACACTAGAGAGGGCATCTTCCCTGATTCAACAGAGCCAATTGCAGGCATCACAGTAGATGTCCAAGAAGTACTTGCTGACCTAGCTGGCACGCCCATGGTCTAAAAGGCAAGATCGCAGGTCTTACTCTCTTTGTTGGAAGCTGTATCTCCTACCACCTCCCCAATCCTGCTTGTGTCATGAGTAATATTTTCCATCTTGGGCCAGCAAAGATTTTGATTGGAAACTAAGTGTTTGTTCAGTGCTGTCCTATCAATTTTAATGTGTAGCTATGGTAGAAAGTCTAAAGAACCCATACATGCATTTCAGAAAATGCACAAATGTCCAGACTTACACCATTTTCACACAACCAGAAAATTCCTGGACTCCACGTCCACCCATTCAGCTGCAAAGACCCTGTCTTTAAAAAGCTGTAATGGAGCATCTGTGTTTTGCTCTCTTGGCCAATAATAGTTTGTCAAACTTTATTTTTGGAAAACAAGTTATTTTAGGATTTGTGTTCCAAATACATATCTTAATATGAAATATGCTTTTTCAAAATGACACACACTCTTTCCCCTTTCTGGTAAGTTCCTATAGGATGTGCTTTTTCCCTGGAGGCCACAAATATTGGTGCCTCTGTTTCATTCTCCAGAGGTAAGTGTGGAGATGTGACTAGGAAAACCTAACTGAAGTCATTCAGCTCAAGTCTGCACCTCAGGCATGGTGTGGGCTGTGCTTCCAGGGTCTAGCTCAGTCCTTGCTGTGGAGAACCCTCATCTGAGAAAGGTTTGCTGGACTACAGGACCACACACTGCTGTAGGCACTGGGGAGATAGTAGAGACAAACCTGACAAAGTTGTAGGGATTTGTAATCTTAGTGGACAAAGCAGAGAGGAAACAAGAACACTGGCAGTCAACAAGGAGCCGAACAGTGAAAGACTGACAACAGGACTGGGAGAAGAGTGTGAGGACATGAGGAAGGGACGTCAAGAAGGGAGATCATCAGAAGATCTTGGGAGAATGGGGTGCCGGGGACAGGGACTATCAGGTGCAGAGATCCTGAAGTCGGAAAGGATTGGAGAGGCTGGGAAATGACAGAGTGCAAGGTTTAGAAGGAGTAGAAGCTGGGAGTTTAGCTACAGAAAACTGATTTTTTTTTTTTTTAACCATAAGGGAAAATAAAACCCTGGAAGGTGTAGCTGTTGTGGCAACATTTTTATTTCACTGACATATTTTTAATACCAGTTTTTAAAAGAGTAGGACCCATTTTATCATCTCCCCTCATTGTAAGCAGTGCTGGTTACTGAGATGAATATAGGAATTCTCACCAGAGTTGTAAGTCTGAGGGAGGAGAGCAGTTGGGAGGCTCACTTGTGATTGCCACCCAAATTAAAAGCAACTCCCAGGTAAGGAGGACAGTGCTGTTCTCTGGTGGGGAACTGTAGGGTTCCTGAGCCATTTGGGGATACTGAAATTTGCTGGGGACCCTAGGAGGGTCACTATCAGATTCCAGGATGCCAAGGGAGGAGAGGAAAGACAGGGAGGTGTCCGGCTCTTCTAAGTCTTGGAGAAAAGTAGGAGCCAGCCTGCAGCAGGTGGAGGCAGAGGCGGGAAACAAAGGCTAAAGTTGCCTCCCCTGCAGTCCTCAGCCCCTCCTCCCCACACAGTGTATCCAATGTTCTTTTGCTGGCTAGGGCCAGGTGTATTTGAAAACATCCAAGCTTGGTTTTCACATAACAGGAAATAAATGTTGCTGGGGTGTATCAGCTGGTGTGTGTGTGTGTGTGTGTGTGTGTGTGTGTTGGGGGCGGGGTGCCCATCCTGCAAGCACAGTTTCATTAGCTCCAGGAGAGGCGGCTCAGGAGTGGTCATTAACAACTTGGGTGAGTTTGCTGCAGAAAGAAAATGCCAATGGAGCTGAGTTCGCTTGGGAACAGACGCAGACACGTGCCTGGTCTAATAAGCCAGAGCTGACCCGACCTACAATCTGCTGCAGCCCCCTCCTCCCCGAAGTACCCCGCCCTTTGCCCAAGGTTGTCCCGCCTCCTGCGCCCTCCCCGAAGGAGTTAAGTACCTCCCCCACCTCCGACCATCCCTCCAGCTCCCTCCCACTCACAGCCCTGGCGAACGGGCCCATTGATACTCCGGGGGCCACACGGGGCAACCCGCGGGACAGCGAGGGGGACGGGAAGCCGCCAGCCTTGGACCCCCCACCCCGCCCTATAACCCTCGAGGCCCCAGTGGCCTCTGAGCTGCAAGGAGCAAGCTCTGTGGGAAGCAAGGGGAGTTGTTTGACTTGGCGGAGGCGGGGAGGCCGGCGGGGAGCGCGCGAGGGAAGCAGGAGAGCCGCAGCGTGGGCGAGGGGCTCCAGGGTCTTGGTCCGCATTGGCCCCTCGTGCGGGGGCTGGGCGGCCACAGGCGCCAGGGATGCTCCCAGGCACTGGGGCAGCTGCCGAAAGAGAGTACCAGCTGGGACTAGTACCAGAGGGGACCTGCCCTGGGCAGGTGCTTAGGCTCTTGCTCTTTTTTTTTTTTTTTTTTTTTGCTGTTGTTTGCACCTCCTGTATCCCACCCCCCCCACCCCCCCCCCATCCCGACCCTTTTCCTTTCCTTCGCCCCTCTCCTCTTCGCCCTGAACTAAGATGAGCGTGATGCTGTGGCGCTGGGAACAGAATAACACCACCATGAAGCTGGTAAGGTGGATTGTAAACCTGGCTCCTCTTTTCAATCCCCGCCCCTCCCCATCCCCTGTAGGAACTATCTCCCGGGGTGGAAAGTCCCTGAGACGTACTTGGTATTTTCCCCATTGTTTTGAAGATGGATTTCAGTCTGTGTGTGTGTGTGTGTGTGTGTGTGTGTGTGTGTGTGTGTGTGTGAAAGAGAGAGAGAGAGAGAGAGAGAGAGAGAGAGAGAGAGAACGAAAGAAAGAGAAAGAAACTGTCTCCAATGTTCTAGCTGGCTGGAGTTTCCTGGGTTGCACTCTCAGGGATTGTCTCTTGAGGCTCACAGCCTGTCCCAGGTCAGGGTGGTCCGCCTTGCTCTGGTTCCGGCTTTGTGTTTTGATACTTTGGATAGCACGCAATGTTGTTCTCTTTTGCTGTTTGGCTTCTTAGATGTGTATGTTGACGGGGGAGGGTTCGAATGGGGGCGGGGACAGGAGCCTGGCTTACATGTGCACTGCCCCTCATCTCCCTCTTCTCACAATGCCTTGGTTCTCTCACCAGTTTGCAAAGAGCCATCCAGGCTGCAGGTACTTTTTTCCTCCTCTGCTTTCAAAAATAACGGCCCATCACTGCTGAATGAAGGAGCTGAGGAGTGTTTTCTGAGCCGCCCCGGGAAGCCTGAGTAGTTTTCCCTATCACAAGGAGGAAATGTGGCCAAAAGACTCTTTTTGTGGGTTTTATCTAGTGATTTTGGGGGGGGGGGAGTGGGTGTGGTGTGTGGGTGTAGTTTCAGCTGTCCCCTGGAAGTCAGCCAGCACGGTGACCAAGTCAGTTAATGTCAGTTTCCTCCTCAGTGGAATGGGGAAATTTCCCACCTGATAGATAGAGCTGGTACCTAGAGAAGAAATATCATTTGGAACTTGCCTGGCACATGATAAACAACCAATAATATGAATAAATGGAATTCATGCTTGTTGGGGTGAGCTCTTTAAAGATGTTACCAAAAACAAAAAAGCCACAGAAGCTGCATTGGATATGCAGAAATTAATCAACCCGAACTGGTTCTTCATATAATGTACTTATTTGCTGGAAAAAATGGCACCCTGCTTTTCAATTTTCTTGTGTTATGTTTGGCTTGTCCTAATTTAAGCCATACTCTTTTATAACTTCATTTAATGTGCTGTAACATTAGCAGGTGCTATGCACCTTTGCTGTACTATGTCATGATTCCAGTCCCTAATCCTCTCCTGGAATCTTTGTCTAACTAGATGATTGTGGGAGAGCCAAGAGTTTCACACAGTTTCTCTCCAAGTTCCACCTGAGATGCCACTCAAATAGGCAATGCAGGAAGATTGGGCTGTGCTTGGAATTGGGTAGTGTCAGATTGCATGGCCTAAATGCTTTTTAGAGAAACAAAGAATTGTTTGCCAGGCAGAGAGCTGCAGAATATCTTGGGGAGTGGGTGTTGGAGCTTGGTGGCAGGTGGCTGTAGGAAGGGCTGAGATGCCCTGGCTGCTCCAGTACTGTTGCCCTTTTAGCCTCTGGAGTGCTGAGCAAAGGTCAGCCTTTATTGGGTCTGTCTGGGTTTTTAGACCTCTCCCTTTTCAAATGAACTATGAGGACCACCCAGGGTAATTGTGTGCCATCAAATTATCCCCTCTCCATCAGGTGCAGAAGAGGTGGTACAACCTGGAAGTATAGGAGGAGGCTCAGCAGTTACAGTCCTGTGTACTCCAGTGCTGCCCGAGCTTGGCAGGAAAAAGGCATGATTGGATCTTGACAGTAATATCACCTCGCATACCCTCAAGGATGGGCCTCAGCTTTTCTGCAGAATCCTAGGAGCCATGGATACCTCACTAGTTGACACATGATTAGCTGGTTTTTTGTCCATTCATTTACTGATTGATTTACTTATTATTTGCCATATGCTTAACCTGAATAGCACAGCTTCAGTGGGGAAGCTGTGTTTGCTTCTACAATGATGTTTGGTTTGAACTCTGGTTTTACCACTTACTTTCCTCTGAATCAGTTTTATTTTTCCAGAAGGGAGATTTTTTTTTCCTTACAGCACCATGTATTTTATTTTTTTTATTGTATTTTTGTTGACAATCTTTACATAGTTAATTACGGTAAAAAAAAAAAAAAAAAAAAAGAAGGGAGAATTTTATACCCACCTTTCCCCGGACTGAGAAAAGATGAAATGAAATAATATAGAAAGAGAATCCGGCACAGATTCTAAGACATAGGAGTTTGTTACTTGGGAGCAATTATTATTCTTATTGTTTTTATATTCTTGTGGAGACACAACCTCTTTCCCAGTCTAATTATCTTGTTAGATGAATGGTTTGTTCTCCTGATGGGGTGGGCAAAGGAGGGGTTAGCCTTTCTTACCCTTGGAATCATTAGTGGCCCTTAGCAGGAAGGAGCTTCCTGGGAACATCTTGGAAGCCAATTGTGTGTGAATAACTGCCCCAGAATGCAGCCTGGGGCCAGAGGTGGCTGCCTGAACTTTTATCACTGATGCAGTTCAATAAACATGAAATCAGTTAACCCACAGCTTGAATGTTCACCATTGTGGTTGGATAATGGAACTAAGGGGTTTTGCTTCATGTTCTTTTTTAAAAGCTAATTGGATAATAATAATAATAAGGCCAAAAGTCATTAGAGGCAAAACTTGGATCTTTATGCATTATCACTGCAAGGGAATGTCAGAAATGCACCTGGCCACCTAGGACAGAAGGCAGTAGCTGGTAGAGAGTAGTTCTATCCAAATCCCATCTGACAGGGTCACAGGCTTTTGATGAAAGGAGATGAGAGGAGGTCACTGCTCAGGCCTAAAGCACCTGCTGATAGGGAATAAGCTTAAGACACAGCTACAGAGCATGGTGTGGGTGTTCTGGCACCTTTATCACCCCTGGTTTCCTTCTTTGATTCTCTGAGTGTAGGATAGGCAAAAAGAAACAATGAGGCCCCTTCTGGAGCAGCTGAGAATAGGTCAAGCCAAGGAAAGGGGGAGTAAAGGCCTCAAGAGACCACCCTGGCGGGCTGTGCTAGCGCAGAGCAGAGGCATCCTGCTGGAGACCTGCGGTCCGAGCTCTGCTCCAGAGCCGTATGGGAACTGTGCTACCTGGAGCCCATTGCAGACCCTCTTTGAGCCATGTTCTTCTCATCTCCAAATATGGCCCATAGCAACTCACAGAATGATTGGAAATTAGTGATAGAAATGTATCAGGTTTTGAGCTAAGGGTCTAGAGATCTGTTGAATTGCAGTGACTGGTTGCTTAGTGATTACAAGGTAGTACGGGTTTAATTCATGTCTCTGTGTCCTCAGAAAAGGCTCAAGAGAAAGACTCCCCAGTAATAATGGTGTTAAGCTTTGCAGGAAATTTTTGTCTGTACTTTTCCTTGTATTTTAAATCTTTACAATGACCAGATTTTGCATTTATCACCAAGGAAAGATAAAAAAATTTACTGAATAATGGATAGTGAACATGTATTGTACATTTTGCGCTTTTTTCTGGTTCATCTGCTTCATAAACCTGTGAACCAGAAATCATGGAGGCACTTCACAAACCTCATATAAAGTAAAACTAAAATATAGGTTTGTTTTGCTGTAAAATTTTTTTCAAATCCATGTGTATGAGGAAAAAAAAGTTCATTCAGGAAACTGCACTGTTGAAAGAAACTGCATAGATGTCAAATTTGTTTTGCACTAAACTTTTCATTCCAGTGTTCCAGGGACCTTCTGAAGACCACTCATGTTGACCCATTCACCAGCTGAGGCAACTGAGACTTGGGGAGTCTAGTGACTCCTCAGATTCTGGAATCCCTGCTTTGTCTGCAGGTAGAAACTGTGATTTGAACTGCTCTCTTCTGTTGCTGCTGGAGAGGAGCAGGCCTGCTGAGCTGGGGATGGGGCTGCCTGTGTCTGCATTGTCAATGCCATGTTCCGCCTGCTTCTCTCCAGGGTGGACCTCTCTGTGACCTGTGGCCACCCTGCTATCCTCTTTGCTCAGGGAGATGCTGGGAGAAAGGAGGAGCCCAAAGCAGGAATGGGTTGGGTCTTCACCCACTTAAAGGGTGTAAGGGACCTTCCACAAAAAAGGAGAAAGTGACTGTGAATGGAGAATAATTGAGAATAATGATGATGCGGGAATGTGCCTCTGACCTTTGACCTGTACACAGAGAGGCACTGGTCAAAGACCCCCTGGGCCTGTCTGAGGCCTGGCTAACAAGCAGATTAAAAGAGGTCACTGGGTTAAAGTGCTCTGGCTGCTATTCTGCTGTTCTGTTCCCTGGTTTCACAGGCAAGGTGGCTCAGAGCTTGTGGGATGCTGGGGGCTGTGTCCTGAAATACTTAGGTTTGCTTAAAGCCCTTATTCCCATATTATTATTAAGACAGACTTGTCAAATGCAAACGGTATACAGAATATACAAAGGGATGATGATGTGGCATCTGTATACTTTGTGAAATGGCTGCTACCACCAACCTGATTGAGACAGCCATCAACATACCTCAGCTTATATTCACTTAAACATGGATAGGCTGATGCATGTCTTAACTCCTGCTTTGTTTCTGAGTAGAGCCGCTGATGCTTACCTGGAAGCGTTTTCATCTTCTGGTCACAACTATTAAATCTCTTCTCTTAGAACCTTTTTTTTTTAATGTTTACTTATTCATTTGAATCTATTTGATAAGTGGAGTGTCAGTGATGGTTATCCACCGGTTCACTGGTTTGCTCCCCAAATGCCCACAATAACCAAGGTTAGGCCAGGCTGAAGTTGGTAACTGAGAATTTCATACGAGTTTCCTATGTGGATGGTGGGGGCCCAAGAGCTCAAGCCGTCTTCTGCTGCCTCTGAGGAGGCGTTAGTAGGAAGCTGGATCAGAGTGAAGTAGGTGGGACTTGAAATGGCACTGCAATGTGATATAGAGTACTTCAACTTGGGACTTAATCCACTGCATCACAGGGCCAACACAACTCTCTTAGGAACTTCTAAGCCTTGCTCCCTTTTTCCACTAATTGCAACTGGCATAAATTTTCCCACCTCCTGAGTACTGAAATCAGAACCATTTTCTGTTCGTTCTCATAATCTCCAGGACGAGAAATTCCTTCCTTTCCTGGAGGAACCAGGCTGCAGTGTGCAGGAACATTTCCATGTGCATTTCTGTCATGAGCAGTGAGACATCTTGGTTTTGGCACACTTCTCAGAATGGAAACCAGAGCTGGCAAAGAAAGGTTAATAATTAGAAAAATAAAGAATGGCTATCAACGGAGAGGATAGAAAAACCCTGAAATTATTAAGTGACATCCTTTGAGGTAACACATTTTCCTTTATTTTTGTATTCATAGAGATGAACAGTTTTGTAACTGGTCCCTCTGGCAACCCAGAGGGCTTGCATTACTTCTGCTTTTGTTTTTATGTGGAGCTGGCAAAATAAATTTTTTAAAACTGAAGCTTTGTTTTGTTGTATTTCTAGCTTCTGTCATATAATGCCAACCAGCCAGAAAGCAGTTGGCTGAGCATTTTTTCAAGATCTCCTAAGACACTTCAGGGCATGTAGGCCAGACTACCTTCTCCATCCAGGGTTTGGCTGGTGACCCAGGAGCTATTCCCAAGAGTTGTGATAATTGGTTTTAATTTAAAAATTTTCATTTATTTGAAAGTCAGAGGGAGAAGGAAAATGAGCCCTTTCACACACTGATTCACTTCCCAAATGTGTGCAACAATTGGGGCTGAATCTCGCCATGCCAGGAACTCAATTCAATTTTCCCACCAGATAGTAGAAACCCACCTGCCTGATACTTCTGAGGGTCTATATTAGCAGAAAGCTAGAATTGGAAATGGAGCCTTAATTCAAACCCAGATACTCTGATATGGGATACAAGCATCTTAAGTAATAAGGTAAATTCCCACCTATGTTCTTTTTGTTATTGCTGTTTTTGTTAATTTTTTTTCCTTTTTTAGTATGGAACACTTCACAAATTTGCATGCCTTCCTTGCACAGGGGTGATGCTAATTTTTTTCTGTATCATTCCAACTCTGGCACATGTGCTGCTGAAGTGAACATACCCATGTTCTTTTTGACTCAGATGTTGCAGATGTTCTGGCTGTAATGGTATGAATAGCATCCCGAAAAGTGGAGAGGCTGTGATATTTTAATGGCAGAAACAACAAAATATATATGCCATCTTTTTATGATAGTGAACGCTGTAGAGAAAAATGCAACGGAAGAAGAAAATGGGAGGAATCTTTAGTGTGGTTAGCATGGCTTTGCTGTGAAAGTGACCTGGTTCTTATGTAACACTAGTTAGCATGATCACTCCTCAGGGAGACATTAGACGTAGATTACTATATAGTTTATTATCCACGTCAGGACACTTTTGAGAGGGATAGGAGTTTGATGAGTAACTGCAATGGGATATCAGTCGAGTCTTGGGAATAGTGAGATACATTTGTGTTTATACTTGGACACTCAAGAGTAAGAGACCATGTGGTGACAGGCAGACCTAGATTTCAAATCCAGGGTCCTGTCTCCTCTAGATGGACAGATGCCATTGGCTCTTTGCACCCGTGTTTCCTCATCTGTTATTGCATACATAAGAAGAGATTTTATGAGAAATGAGCAAATAAAACGCTCAGTACAGGACCCAACAGCTTATAAGCACTCAATAAAAATTCACTACTATCATCATCTGATCAATAAGTAAGAATGGTTCCTTTTTATGTTTCTCATTTGCTCCTGAGAAGGTTACTAAGCAGTGAACGTGTGTGATGTACTGATTTGTTCTTTAAAGTAAGGTGCATCTTCCATCCATTCTCAGAAATCTTAAGACTCAAATGATGTTTGAATGCTGGACTCTGCGATGAAGTGGGGGACTGGGGTATCCACAGCAAAAGTTAGAAAGCAGATCCTAGAATTGAGGCTCTTGGGACATTAATTCACAAGGAGACTTCATGATGAGTGCTCTCCTAACAAGTACCATCAGTGAGGAAAGGAGGGACCCAGAGAGATGCTGAAGGCCTCCACAGCCTGGGCCTTACCTGATTCAGTGCACCCACCCGTGGCCATTCAGCAAAGTGGTATAACGAAGATTTCAGAGTGAGAAGAGAGGGCACTTAGAATTCCACCTGGAAAAGCCGTGTTTCTTTGGAAATGGATCGCAGATGACGTAACCCTGCCATATCCCATTACCCAGGGCTTGGCTAATCTTTGAAACTTGTTTTGGTGAAACTTGAGCCTGGAGAAGCCAAGAAAGTATATTACTTTCTCACTGTTGAATGCCTCCTAGAGTTGGGATAACATTTAATCTAAAAAGTAAGGTGATATTTCCTGAGATAGCAATGAGTTCATGTTTTGAAATTAAATGAAGTGAGTTTAGTGCGCCTGTTGACTTTTTTTAAGCACTGACTGCAGTGGTAGATGTTCTCGACACAGTAATGTCTGGCTGCTGTATGGGGAGGAATGTGAGATATAGACACAGTAGTATTTATTCCTACAGAGTGTCTCACTGCCTCTCTTGTTCGGTACTATTTCCAGATTGAAATGCATTTTCGTTTGAGAGGGCTCTTATTTGAATAAATAGATTTCTGACCCAGGACAGCTTGGAAACAGATAGGTTTGTTTTACATTGTTTCCTGAGCATGTGATATTTATTCCCCACCCTTCCTCCTTCTCAAGATGCTATCACTTGTTGAAGGATGACTGCACACCTATGTTACACCAGCCAGGTAAGGAGGGAGAGCAACTATTCATGATCCTCCTTGGAGAGTACATTGGTTCAAAAAGGAAAAAAGAAATAGTGTTAGAAGGTGGTGTATTTTATAAGAGTGAACAGATTGGTGTAGGATTGAAGTAGACATCTTCAAGGTGACAATTGGGCTTTCAAAGCCATTTATCATAGAGTTTCAAGGAATTTCAGTTGCTGTGCCTTATTGGTTATGTTTCCACAGTAGCAGAAGCAGTTTCTGATAAGAAAATCATTTTTCCATGCTCCCAACTCTTTGCAGTCACTGGGGAACACATAAGCTGGTGGGTGGGCAGCTGTTGAGGGTCACTCCACTTTGCATTCCCCACATAACATGTGGCACTGTGTGTTAAGCTACTGTAGCAAATATAAAGTTATCAGTTCGGTTTTTCAATGTAATGCAAAGCTGAATCACTTGAGATACAGGGTTTATTGTGAGGTAAATGAAATGACTGATGTGAATCTAAGCAGCAGCTCCCAGGGATTCCTGGGTTCATTTGGATTAAAAAGAAAAAAAAAATCTCTTGGTACTGACTGTAGTTTGTTTTCTGTCCAGCAGAGATCCACTCTAAATTTATTATCAGTTGGGTGTTTGGGGGTTTCTATAGCTGCTTTGGATGCTGTCAGTTATTCCCAGAGTTTTCTGATATAGTTGTTCCTGGATGGCTCCTCAAGAAAGCAGGAAGCATAGAGGGGCACCTGGTTTGCCTGCCTTCCTTCCCTCCTCATGTATCTGCCTTGCTTCCTTCTTCATACACCTGCCTTCATGGGAGAAGGGAGACCTGGGTTGAGACCTGGAGCAACTCCCCAGGCTGTTTGTATCAGGATTCACATTTTGTCCAGAGACCCAATTACCTCAAGGCTGGCAATGACTAGAAGGGGATGGCTTCTGTGGCTCAGCTTAAGAGAAACATTAATTTACTTTTCAAAAAATTTCACCCCACCACATATAAATAAGTAATGTTTAATCACATATATAAGAGTTTGTAAATATTCAACTTTATACCTAAATATCTATCTATGTTCTTTGGGTGGTTAATACATCTGCACTCTAGTATGTAGTTCCTAAAAACAAGGACTTTCTTATATGCAATAGTAAAAACATTCACATTCAAAAAAATTTTTGTTGGTTAATAGTATCATCACAAATATACCCTGTATTTAAACTGTCCCAGTGTCTACTCCATCCTTTGCATTCTTCCCCCTTGCCATTTGCCATCCATTCAGTCAAGGATCTAAGGCACTATAGTGCTTGGGGAACAGAGTGATATCTAGATTGTGTCAAGGATCTTTAATTTTGATGCTTAGCCTCACACCGGAGTGGAAAAGTATGGGCACAAGCCATGCTGCCTGTCCCTTGTGGACCTCTCTGGCATAGACTGTCAGCCGGCATGGTGGTTTTTACAATTGTTCCAGGTTTAAACATTTGATAGATACTTGGCGCCATGTTCATTCCATGGAACACAAAGATGATAGGTGGGCCTCTTGAGATAAGACTCAGCTGAAAGCTAAGGTGATAGCATAAGAAACACATTCTGTAGGTAAGGGTACTATTGTGGTGACAGAATTGAAAAGGGCTGCCACCTGATGATCAGTGTGAGCCCAGATGAAGGGGAGTTTAAGGATCATCGGGAGACACTCTTAGCATGGTAGTGAAGATGTCATTTGCGACACCTGCACCCCATGTTGGAGTAACGGGGTTTGAGTCCTGGCACTGCTTCTGATGAAAGGTTTTTACTAATGTACACCCTGGGTGGCAGCAGGTGATGGTTCAAGTAATTGAGTCCTTGCTTCCACAAGGGAATCCTAGATTGAGTCTGGGATCCTGTCTTCATCTCCTGGCTGTGCCCCACCTGTTGCAGGTATTTATGGGATGAATCAGCAGAAGGAAACTGTCTCTCACCCACTGTCTGTTTCTCCTCCTCTCCTTATGCCTTTCAAACAAATTAAAATTAAAAGGATTCTCAAGACCTTTGTCCTAGGAAATGTAGACTTTAATGGCATCAAGAGAGATCAGAAAGCCAGGAGGGAACTGTGGAAGAAAAAAGTGGGAAGCAAAACCTGATGGGTTGGTTTTGGCAGTATGTTAAGGTTATTTATATCATATTTAAAGTTTTATTGAAATTTATCTAAACTTTGCAAATGGGGATGTAAACCAATGTAAGTGAAGACTGTGCCCTCATCCTTCATCCAATCCCAAGGATGAAGACAGATAGCCTGTAGTAACCTGGGCATGTACCTTTTAATTCCCGAATCCAGGACGTCTGTAAATGGTGAGGAGCATGATTTAGAATGGGTCTAAAGAAAGACTGTGTGGCTTTGCTCCCTTGAATTGGCCCACATAATGTACCTTACTTGTCTGGCTGCTGGACTCCCAGGTGGAGATGCTAAACAGAGTCAAATAGAGCCAGAGGAACTGTTGCAAAATTTAAAAGGACTATGTGGCAGCTGATGCTTTCTGTTAAACACAGTCATTCCATCAGCCACTGAACTGGTCAATGGGAGTACAGTCATCCTTTGAAATCCATCAAGGCTTGGTTTCAGGACTCTGCCTCCCACACCAGTACCAAAATCTGAAGATGCTCAAGTCGGCTTCATAGCACAGCATAGTATTGCATATAACCTAGGCACATCCTTCCAAGTACTTTGTTATCTCTAAACTAATTACAATACCTAATACAGTGTTAATGTTATGCACATAGTTTTTATGCTGTATTGTTTAGGAAATAATTATAAGAAAAACGCATATGCAATTTTTAAGTAATTTTAAGTCTGCAGTTGGTTGATTGCTTGGATGCAGAATCTCAGGGATGATCTGTGCCACGTGGTGTTAGACACGGCTTTTCCTGTGGACAGACTGACGTGATATGGTGAAGAAGGCCAGAAATACAAATGGAGCTCCTTTTCCCAGAATTCTAGGCTAACCGTGAGACACAGAGAAAATGGAGAAGCTCTGTTCCTCCCAGCATGGTTCTCTGTCATCAGGTTCTTCATGGGCTGGCTGAGGAGGCCAGATAGACCCAAAGGGAACACACTTCCACAAATCACAGGGCAAGATGATGAGCCAGCCACTCATGTGCATGCAAAGCAGCATGCCAGAAGGCTGCATTCTAAGGCAAGACATAGAAGTCATCCAAAGGCTGTATGTGCAGTGCTGCTGGGGATCAAAGGGAGGCTGTCTGTGTAATGCTTTGCTTCTGAAAGCAAAAAGAATTTGGCCCAAATCATTGTGACCTTGGATGAGTTACTTGTCTGAGCTCAGTGTCTCTGTCTGGAAGATTGGTAGAATCCTTTCTTCAAAGGGTTGTCAGAAATTTTAGAGCTATGTAGGGCATACCTAATGAAGTACTGGAAAAGTCCAATCCTCTAAATTCTAACCCAGCAAACTTGGGTATTTTTAGAGAAACCTGGGACTTGGAGTTGAGCTGGAGGAAGAAGCAGGATTGGAGAAAGGGAAATTTGCAGATAGGTTGAATGGCAAGGAAAAGACATTCTCTTGATTTCATGAAATTTGTTTCAAAAGTCAGCTAGCAGGAGAGAGACTTAGAGATTGCTAGGTTTTCCTGGCTGAGAGAGAGGTGGAGGGGGGAAGAAAGGGAATGAGTTTTTATTGTCTCATCTTCAAATGAGCCAAAATGCCACACTCACTTTTTACTTTTCTCTATTCTAAGCAATATAATTCCAAGAAGAATTTAACTTTGTTCTAAGCAGTATGGTTTCAAGGACAATTTAACATGAAAATTTCCAGTTGAGTAGTGTCCCAGCCAATTACCCTCTCAAAGCAGCCTCTCCTCAAGCCCTCACTTTCCCAGTTCTGCACTATCTGTATTTGAAGCAGGTCAGTATTTATTGTGGAATGCTGTCCTGTGCATTGCAGGCTGTTGTGAACATTTCTGGCTTCCATCCACTGTAGAATGCTTAATGGAAATCCCCAGTTGTGATAATCAAATATATCTCTAGAAGTTTCCAGATATACCCTAGAGGACAAATTGCTACTGATTGAGAACCACTGTAGTATATGGTTCTGAATTAGCAGAACTTGAAGCATTGTTCGTGATTTCTCTTCTTCTGCCTGTGTTCTAATAGCAGGGGCTTCCCTTTGATCCTTCCATTTGAACCATAAACATTTCTCCTGTCTGTATTGTTCCTTTGTAGTAACAGGTGCTTCCATTTGAACCTTCCCAATATATCAAATATCCAGCCAATGGTCTTGCTGATAAGGACACCTTTGTCATTCACTCAGAGAACTGCAATGGTGTACTAACTAGTCTCCATAGTTTCATTATGGTCAGTCCACTCTCCATAAAGCACTGGAGTGTTGTCAAAGTAGCGACAACACCTTCTCATGCTCCTGCTTTAAGTACATTTCAATGACTGCTGCTTGCAGAAAATACAAAATTTAAGCTGTTGACCATGGATCAAAAGATCCTGCAGGATCTTCTCTACTCTCTCCCCTTTCTCACTTTCAGGCAAGACCCCAGCAGCACCATCCTTCCTCCTATTTCTTTACCTCACTGTGCCCTTTTCTACTTAGAGAAGTTAGTTCATAGTGTTTCCTTGCCCTGGAATGGTCTTCTCCATTGTTTATAGGACTCACTCTTGGGCTTTAGAATTTCCCCTACGTAGATTAAAATCTCAATACCCATTCTTTGATCAGCAATCCTATGGGAAGAGAAGTACATTAATCAGCTTTCTGTCACTGTAATGAAATATCTGAAGCAAGCTAACTTTATAAAAAATGGGGGGGGCTTTTTTGGCTCATGATTCTGTAGGTTCATAGTTGAAGACTGGGTGGATTCCATTGATTCAGCCTCTGTTGAAGGTTTTCTTACTGGCAGTCTTGAGGTAACACAGACAATTACATAGCCAGAGACAAGGTGTGTGTGTGTGTACACGTCCTTATAGAACCACCAAGAGGAACTGGTGAAGTGGTGTAGTGTTGAAGCTGCAGCTTGCAGTGCCAGCATCTCATATGGGTGCCAGTTCTAGCCCCAGTTACTCCACTTCCAATCCAACTCTTTGCTAATGCACATGGGAAGGTATCAGAGGGTGGTCCAAATGCTTGGGTCTCTACACCCATGTACCATTGTGAACACTTAGGAAATGAACTGATGGATGGAAGATCTTCTTTTCACCCTCCATGACTCTGTAACTCTGACTTCCAGGTAAATAAATAAATCTGTTAAAAATAAAATAAAATAAAGCTACGAAAATTCAGCCATGGGAGTCTCACTGAATCAACCTAATCTAGTCTAATCACCTCTTAATTGTCCTTCCTCCAAACCCTGCATCTTTATTAAGCCCCCACTCTTGTAGTACCATTACTATAAGACTGTGAGAACCTAATACAGGGTCCAGCCTGATAGGTCAATGATTAAATCCTCACCTTGCAAGTGCCAGAATGCTATATGGATGCTGGTTCATGTCCCAGCTGCTCAATTTCCCATCCAGCTCCCTGATTGTGGCCTGGAAAAGTCGTAGGGAATGGCCCAAAGCCTTGGGACCCTGCACCCACATGGGAGGTCTGAAGAAGCCTGGCTTTGGATCTGCTCAGCTCTGGCTGTTGTGGCCACATGGGAAGCAAACCAGTATATGGAAGATCTTTCTCTGTCTTCTCTCTGTAAAATTGCCTTCCCAATAAAAATAAATTTTTTTTAAGAAGAGAACTAAATACATGTTTTGGGTTCCAAATCGTGTTAGAATCATGGTAGGAAGGTCTGACCCTCTTATATCCTTCCTTTTGCCCTCCCCCATGCAAAAACACTGATTTGATTTTCAGCCAGTGTGACTGCCTAGCCCAACATAGAAGCTTGATAAACATTTGTTGGCTCAAATTGAATGAAGGCACTATAATAGAGAAGAGGTGGGCTAGTGCAGAAGAAGCCTTAATTCAGGTCTCATCTTGGAAATGAATAGATGGCCAACAAGTCTCAGCACAGCAAATCTTCCTTACCCTCTGAGAATTTCTGTCCAGTGGGAAAGATGGAGATTTGGAGAATAGGCCAGCATATGACTGTGCCGAGTAGCATGGTAGCTGTGCCGAGTAGTATAACATAGTGAGTATGTTTGGAGTTGCTTGGAGTCAGTACTGGGGTTTTCTCTTTTTGCTGGATCAGACTCTGAGCTGAAAGAGGCATGGAGAAGTAATGAAGATTCTTTACATTCTCAGACTGCTTTCTGGGAATCCTGCAAAATCCCGACTTCTTCTCTGATTACCCTCCTAATGGCTGAGTTCAAGAGCATTTTGTAAACCTGGACTTTGAATCTGGGAAAATGCTTTATGACCATTTTTATGACCTCAAAGCAACCCACCACAGCAAGTTATTCCCCTGTCTTTGCCAAGAAGGAACAACAGAGCCTGATCGATTGCCCAGGATCCCCCAGCCTGAGATGCTCACTTGTGGGCCGCCCTTGTGCACTTGGCCTCATGCTGTCTCCTTCCATTAGATGGGCTTTGGCTGCGCATGGAAGAGCATGTCAGCAGCCCTCCTCAGCAAGGAGGAAGGCTCAAGGCAGAAAACCATATGCTGTCAGAGCAGCAAGTTTTTGCAGTGGAGTTCTAGTCCAAACCAATCCTTTTGTACTTGAGCCAACTGACATCCAGAGGGAGAAAGTGAGTGGCTTAAGGTCACAGCCTGAAATCTCTGACTTACAGCCAGTTCATTTTTTATCCTAACACAGTAGTCTCTTCCTAGAAGAATGTCCTCAGCACCCTTGAGTTTTTATTCTTAGAGAGAGAGGGTAGTGCAGCAAACATAGCATGGGTTTTTTAGACTGAGAAGTAGTTGGACAATGGTTAGAGCATGATCTCTGTAGCCAGAATGGCTTGGTTCTGTGCCTGCCCAGTGGTTCACTGTGCCACCTTGCTGAACCACTCTGAGCCACAGATTTTCTTACCTGTGAAATGGGGCTATTTGTGGTCCCCTCCCCACTTCCAACTGAAGTATGCAGAGGATTCAATAAGTTAGAATGCACTAAAGACTCAGAACAGTATCTGGCATGGCGCAAGGTTAAATGGTGTTATTATTGTGTGGATCTCAGCTCTTGCTCATTGACTGTGTGATCCTGAACAGATGATTTGGTATCTCTGAGCCCACTTTATAGCAATCCTGGCTCAGCAGGGAGTGTGGAACAGATTAAAGGGCAGAAACACAAGACACCTGCCCTTAGAGTTAGTCCCTGAGTAAACTCTTGCATCCCTATTTCCTCCCAAGGTGTGAGAATGTTGTGTTTGTGAGGCAGCCACATGGCCTCTGACACCACACTGGTATTTAACAGTTGTTCTTTCTGCTTCTGTTCATGAAAGGGTAGACTTTTAGGGCTGGAGCTGCTACCGCTTGCTGGAAGAACTGCAGCTGCAGTGACTTAGTCACTAAAAGATATTACCTGTGTTTTTCATCTGCTCACACTCACTGGGCCCACGCCAGGTGGTATGTACTGTTCTGGACCTTTGTGTACATTATCTCATTTATCTGCATAGCAGCATGGTGACGTCAGTGCTATTATTGTCCCCATTGGTTAGATAAGGAAACCTAGTCTCAGAAGATAGCAACATATCCAGGGTTCCAAGGCTGGTGACAGAACCACGACTTCAACCCTAGGTCAGTATGGCTGAAAAAAAAATCTAGAGCCTTAGCTCTCACTGCTAGGAACAGTGATGGGTTGTAGATAGATGAGTCCCTCCCGGTGGACATCATTCCTGCCTGGGGACTCCTGAGGAGGAGGGAGTACCTTCCCGAGTTAACCATTACCACCTTCCCCACCAGCTGCCAAATGACAGAGGGCAAGGCAGTGGCACTGCATTCTGGAACCCCTCCTCCCTGGCCACACCGCCCCACATCAAGCCTGCCAAGTTCCCTTCCTACCACAGGTGTAGAGCCTGGCATGAGGAAACTGTGCCTGGGAGCCATTCAGAGGGGTTGCTTGATCTGCAGCTGAGAGAAGTCAGCTTGTTGTTGGTGGTGAATATTCGTGCTGGCTGGTTGGGGGTGCCACCAGGTCTCTTCCCCTCCCCCTAAAAGTGTTCCCAAGGCAGAGCGTCTGAAACTCGTCACCTTTCTTACTCCAGGTAAGAGCTGTGGACTGACTGACTGCTTGTGTGGGAACCCAGGCAGTAAGCATGTGGCAAGTACTCCTTAGACTCCCCGCAGGGTGCCTACCAGGTGTGAGAGTGGCTGCAAGTGGCAGGTGGAGAAAAAGTCAGGGGCATGGACTTGATTCTTTCAACTTTCAATTTTGCTCTGTACTGATTATGCGACTCAGGGCCTCCTGGACACACGGTGTGGAGCTAGTCATTCCTCCCCACAGAAGTGGACTTGCCACAGGGCTGTGTGGTTAACAAAAGGGAGCCTTAGGAGATGCATTGCATCTCCTGTCTTATCTCTATGAGCACCAACAGCTCCCACAGGTGAGGGCTTTCTTGTACTTGGTGAGGCTTGTTCTGTACATGCATGGAGATGCATAGATGTTAGTGGTTGTGGGAGGGAAGAAAAACCTCCCTTCCTCTCTGTCTCCTCAGCATCCATATACTTCAACCTACATTGTTGGCTTTAGGACTTCTCTGCCAGTGACATTTCCTCCTGTCATAGGTGCCATTGCCACCTATTTACCACCTAAGTTCCAAGAGGACTGAGTTCTCTACGGTAAAGGACATGCCTGTCTACCTGCCCTCTGCAAGGCTCAGGCAGCGCATGCACATCTAGTGCCAACATTGACTCCCTGACCTGCTGCAGGGGTAAGCAAGAACTGTAATCTCACTGTGTGGTCTGCACATAAGGCTTCCAGAGCCCAAGAGGGAACCTCTGCTCCTCCCACAGCCACCATCGTGCTGCACTTTGAGCATGCTGGGAAGCGGAGGCTTCTCTGCAAACTTGCCAGCAATTACAGAGCTTTTTCAGCCCCTGCTGGGATACACGCTCTGGTTTATGTCTCCCTTTGGGACAAGTCTAAGGCTTTATTTGAGACTTCCGGCTTCATTAATAGGTACCCTTAATACTCTTATCTCACCATGCCTTCTGGGTTTACTGAAGCATAGTGCCAGAGCACATTCTTCCTTGGAAGTTACAGTTCCTTCTTGGGAGGTTTTGGGTGCTTGATTTTGAAACTGTAAAGCAAGAATAGGCTCAGGCTTCAAGGAATGGAGGAAGCAGTGGAAAATAAACAGCACCTGACAACTAAATTTTGATGAAGTCATTTGCTTTTTGGGCAGGCTAAGATTTATTTCCTTTTTTCTTTGTGAGTAGTATATAGTAACTTTACTTGCTGATGGAGTATGGTGTGATATTTCAACATGTGTAGGCAGGTTGTACTGATTTTACCAGCATAATTAGAATTCCCATTTCCTTATTAGTTTTTGTTATGAAAAGCTGAAAGAGAGGCACTAAAAGGCTCAAAGCAATTAATTTTTAAAAATATTTATTTGAGGGCCCAGTGTGATATACTAGTGTCTAAAATCCTTGCCTTGCATGCACCAGGATCTCATATAGGTGCCAGTTCATGTCCTGGTTACTCCACTTCCTATCCAGCTTCCTGCTTGTGGTCTGGGAAAGCAATAGAGGATGGCCAATGGCCTTGAAAACCTGCATCCATGTGGGAAACCCAAAGGAAGCTCCTGGCTTCAGATTAGCTCAGCTCCAGCCATTGTGGCCACCTGGGGAATGAACCAGCAGATGGAAGATCTTTCTCTGTCTTACCTGCTCTCTGTAAATCTCACTTTCTAATAAAAGTAAATAAACCTTTCAAAACTAGACTTGAATATTTATTTGAAAGGTAAGACACAGAGGCAGATCTTCCATGCAGTGGTTCAATCTCTAAATTCTTACAACAGATGGAATTGGGCTAGGCCAGAGCTAAAAAACAGAAACTTCACCTAGTTGTCCAGATGGGTAGCAGAACCCCAAGTAATTGAGCCATCACGTGCTGGCTCCTAGGATATGCATTAGCAGGAAACAGTATTGGAATCGGAGTGGGGACTTGAAGCTAGGCTATTTGCCACAGGATGTGGGCATCCCAAGTAGTATTTTCTTTTATTGCTATGCCAAATGTCTGCTCATTGTTTTTCTTTAATGAGGATGGACATACTGTTCGGTCTCTGTGCACATGCTACATGATGACAGTAATGTAATGAATTGTTGTTAAATGTGAAGATGTCTTTTGTTGCCCATGTCTACTTAAGGAGCTGAATATGTAGTTTATAATCAGTTTTACTTGTAATCCGTCAGGAATCTTTGCAATGGTGAGCAAGTGTACCCTGTAATAACATTCTTTTTCAACTACTTTTCTTCAGTTCCTTCAGCCTCCTCTTACCTGGATTCTTTCAGCTGCTACTCCTTGCCATACCCCTCAGTGCATTATTACTACAGGTGGCCAGAGTGATCTGTTGAAAACTTACATTATGGTGTTCCCTGCTTGGACCTTTCTTTGGCTGCCCCTCGCATGTAGATGGAAATTCGGTGCCTCTTGTCACAGCCTGGAGGGTGCTGCATCATCTGATCCTGGCTGGCATCATCCTGCCGTGGCCTTGTTTCATTAACTGCAGGCTCCGGTGACTGCTGTCTATTCTGAGGTCTTTCCCACCATAGGGCTTTTCTCCTGACTGTGCTCCTTGTCCACAATACTCTTACCTGGCTCTTCGCATGATGCTGCCTTCTCATTCTGTTCTCCGAGTAATATCCTTACCAGCCCAACACAGCACCTTTTCGGACCACTGCCTTATGTATGCAAGCACTGTTTACTCCCCTTGTGGCACATCAAACACTGGTTCCAGTGTACTCACTTGTCTAACATGCATCTGTCCCATCTTGTGGTTAAGTTCCATGACCTCAGGGATGTGTTTGTACAGTTTTCTGCTGGATTTCTGGTCCCTAGCACAGTATCTAGTTCACAGGTAGGGACCAGTACATATCTGTCACATACAAAAGTGGCAGACTACTTCAATAGAGTCCTATGAAAGGGAGCCACCTGTGTGCTCATTCAGAAAGCCTCCTTACACTGTGCCTGAAGCATGTCAAGTATTTCTCCTGAAGACTTCTTCCCTTATCAGGCATGCTCTAGGATATACTTGGTGATACCTACTAAAAACAACCATAGGGCATTTGGCCTCATACTGTGTCTACTGCTGGATTCCAAGCTAAATGTGCTGTTGCTCTGTTAGTTCCATGAAGTGTAGGTGACTTTTTCATATCTTCTGTGAAATCTTCACTTTTGAATAGTCTTCCATACTTTTAAGTCTTTATACCTGCGGAAGAACACAATTCATTTGCCTGAGAAAGCAGACATGATCCTGTGCCTCAAAAAACACTGTGAACTTAGCAACTGCTTCCCCAGAAGACTTTTTCCCTTACCAGACATATTCTGAGATATACTTTGTGGCATCTCTACTGAAAATGACCATAGTAGAGCCACAAGAAATAGGACTTCAGCCTGTTTTAAGGGCAGTTTTCCCCTTGGCTTTTTTCCTAGTCAGTCTCTCTCTCCCCCCTCCCCACTTACTCTCTCTCTCTCTTTCTTTATCTCTATCTCTCCTCTTTTAAAAATATTTATTTATTTGAAAGTCAGAATCACAGAGACAGAGGGAGGGAGAGAGATCTTTCATCTGCTGGTTCACTCCCCAGATCTTGTTCTGGCAACACCTGACCTTTCTCATGTATCCTCATGTTGGGTTTATAGAGGCAGAAGTCCTGTAAGCCAAACACATGTTTATGGGATGGGTGGAGGAAAAATGCCAACCTCCTTTCTTCCCTCATCTAATTGTGAACTTGAATTCTAGAGTTATTCATAGCTCTGTGACTCTTTGCAGTTAGCATTCATTTACTTGAATAATTTATTGCCACCTCCCCACCTCCAGGGTTATGCATATTGAAAATGTTGTTTAGAGAAAACAATTTCAGTAAAGACACTGGTTAAATCTGATAATGTAATTTAAAAGTATAGCCACGGGCCCGGCGGCGTGGCCTAGCGGCTAAAGTCCTCGCCTTGAAAGCCCCGCGATCCCATATGGGCGCCGGTTCTAATCCCGGCAGCTCCACTTCCCATCCAGCTCCCTGCTTGTGGCCTGGGAAAGCAGTCGAGGACGGCCCAAAGCTTTGGGACCCTGCACCCGTGTGGGAGACCTGGAAGAGGTTCCTGGTTCCCGGCTTCGGATTGGCGCGCACTGGCCCGTTGCGCTCACTTGGGGAGTGAAACATCGGATGGAAGATCTTCCTCTCTGTCTCTCCTCCTCTCTGTATATCTGGCTTTCCAATAACAATAAAATCTTAAAAAAAAAAAAAGTATAGCCACATTTTTCTGTCCTGGTTGGTTTCCTGTAGAGCAGGTGTGTTTACTGAGTTCCCTCTCTAGGCTTAAAAGTAGTGGGAAAGGGATTGAATAACTTGTTCAGTTTGTGCCAGGCTATTGAAATTCCTGACTCCACCCAACAGTTTCTTTGTAAGACCAAATTATTCTCAAGAGCCAGAGAAATGGGCAGTTCTTTAAAATGGATTGCGAACATTCTCAGAGTCCTCTTACGCTGTCCTGACAAACACATGATTTGAATGCACTTACTTAAAGAGGAAACTATATGTTTAAACTGTGAATGCATAAACACTATTTTAGGTTATAATGGAAGATAATCATAAACACAACTAATCATAAACACAACTTTTAAAATGAAATACTCACCTATGTAATGCATGCCCGCTGCATTTACTTTACTACATTTTGTGAAACACAGATTCTAAGGTCATTCTATCTCTTACTGGCCTGGGAGAGAGGACCCAGACCATGGAGGAAGAAGAAACTACTAATAGTCACAGAATGGTCAGAAAGTTTGAGAGCTTGGCCTTCATGTTAATTGCAGATTGCAGTGAGAATTTCTCTGGGTGACTTATCTATTTTGTCCTTCTCATTGCCCTTGGACAAATATTGGTGTTTTTTCTTTCTCATTATAAAGCTTTGAAGAAACTTAAGAGCTTTCGTTGGCCAAGGGCACCACTGGGGCATCTGCCTATTCTATAGGCTATAGTGGCTCTGGGAAGTGCTTTTAGAAGATGCCTGCTTAGATTACCCTGGACTCTTGATGTGAGTAACTCCAAAGAGCAGGGGTAAACTGCTAAACTAAACTGGGCATAAATAATGGCAGAACATAGTTACAAAGCTTACAGAACTGAAGAGCAAATTGGGGAATTAATCAGTTGACCTCAGTCCAGGAATTAGGAACTGTTCTAGATAGCCCAAGCAGGAAGGTATTTAATACAGGGAATTGGGAAGAACTGGTAGAAGGATAGAAAGTAGGCAGATGTAGTTAGATTCTTGGTTTCAAAGTCAAATCAGCCTAGTTGAGATCCAGAGTCGTTGCTATTTTTCTACCTTCTGCCCTCACCCCATTCTTCTTTTTTTTTTTTTTGAAATTTGGAGTCTGGATCCCACAAACACTTTCATCTTTGGAGATTTTCTTGTCAACACTCTCTTCCATAGAAAGCAGTAAGAGAGCTCATGGGAATTTGTAAGCAACAGTGAGGTGGATGGAAGTGTACAGCTAGGCCTAACCAGAGAATGTGGCCTTGGTGGGACTGAGACATGGCCACAGGTGAGAACAGTCAGGAAGCAAGAGCCATAGTTGAGGTTTTTGTTTATTCAGGTGTCTTTTCCCCTTCTTCATTGGCTTTTCAAAGACCTGAATTCTTCCCTAATAATGCCTGAATCTCAGGTGAATTTAAGCTTTCAATTCTACTACTTCCTTCTGAATAGAGTTTTTCCTTAATTCAAGAACAGTTTTGATCTTAGACTAAGGCCCAGGGTTATCTTTCAAGCACCACTCATTTCTGTCTTTTTTCTCTATGCTGTTGTTAATGCCTTGACAATGAAGTGGGTGATCTGATTTCTCTTCCTGCCCAAGCCACTCTGGTCATGGCGGTAGGTGGGAATGGGCAAGCCATTGTGGAAACAGACAATGTTATGTGTGGCTGGGTTGAAACTAGCTAATTCTAGGACATTGGGTGGATTTTGGGATTCAGAATCCCTACTCTGCCACTGTGAAGGCAGCTGTTAGAACTCACTTAGCTTCTCTGAGCACAAGTCTCCTCCTCTACGCAGGAGTAACAATAACCTTTATCAGACTGTCTAAAAGACTCAAGGTGGGCAAGACTGTAGTAGGAGTTCTAGAACTATTTGTCACCTTCCTTTTTCAGCTTTTCAAGATCAATGGGAGGTAGTTCTGATCAGCTAATGGATGGTGGGTGTTAGCTGGGTCCTAATGATATAACCCCTAATAATTTAGGGCTTTTCTGTCTTTATGACCCTAGACAGATTCCCCTCCTTCTGGTCTCTGGCAAGGTCTCAGCCTCAACACTCAGATTCACCCAGAAGGGCCAGAACATCAGCTCAGACAACAGTTGCTTCCTAGTGATTAAAAGCCCACCCTACGCACCAGCTGATGGTTCATTGAGCAGATGCCGCATGCCCATTGACTCAGGTCAATTACAGTTGCTGTTCTGTAAGAGACCAAAATGCACTCCCTTCTCCAACATGAACTCCTTGACTGCTTTGACTTCTCTATCAGTTCAGAGAGCTTGAGGCTTTTGCAATTCTCCAAGCATCTGGTCCATCTTATCCAGATGACATTTGGAATTTTAATCTTCTGGTTATGGGTTTTCATAAATCTCGTTTAAAATCATCACTGCCAATCTCCTCTGCTGTGGGAAAATGGCTTTAAAAAGACATGAGGAAGAGGCTGTTGTTGCATGAGTGGGGTTTGGAAGGGAGGCTGTCGAGGGTGCCTCTCATGCTTGTTGTTGACAAATGGACAAGGCCCTGTTTTGCTGTAGCTCTGCTTTGGAAGCCCCAGTTAGTATTGTAGATCCCGAACTAACACTGTGACATGGAAGTGCCTGTCATAGGTTATCTAATAGGTCCCTCGACAGGATACCTACTTCACAGAGAAAAGACTGGGGTTTAGATATATTGGTTGTCTTGCCTGAGGTTGTCATGTGACTACTGGAGGGAATTTTTAACTCTAGTTTTACTGATTTCAAAGCTTGCATTTTTCCTAGTATACTTGAGTGCAGGAGTGGGGTTAAGACAGGAGAGGTGGAAGCTGGTGCTGTAGCATAGAAGTAAAATTGCTGCCTGTGGTGCCAGCATCTTATATGGGTGGTGTTTTTAGTTTCAACTTGTTCCATTACTGATCTAGCTCCCTGCTGATGAGGCTATGAAATTAGCAGAAGGTGGCTCAAGTTCTTGGGTCCCTGCAACTACCTGGGAGACCCAGAAGAAGCTCCAGGCTCCTGGCTTCCAACAGACCCAGCTCTGGCTACTGTTGCTATTTGGAGAATCAACCAGCAGATGGAAGATCCTTTCTCTCTCTCTCCATCTCTTTAACAGAGGGGTGACACAAAACAACTATTACAATCCTTGAAGGCCAACACTGTGGCTACTGTGCCAATGCTTTTCCTTCCTGTTGATTGATGTCAGGTATCCTCATGCCCATGTACATTCTCAGAGGCCTGGGTATCTATTCAGTAACCTCCGCAACCCCATGACTGAACACTTCAGTAGAAATTAGAAAGTAAGGAAGGATGAAAACTCCAGATTACAGACCTTCATAAAATTTCGTCTATAGATTCCCAGAGGGCGGTGGCCCTTGTGTCCAGAAATCTAAGCAGCAGCAACCCCAGGTGTACAAAGTGAATTACTCATTGAGTTTTTGTGTGGGAAATTAGCATGAGCTGGAAACCAGTTGCCTTGGGCAATATATCTGATATCTCCCAAGACTGCTAAACAAGCCTGCCAGGCCGCAGCTGGCCAGGACACCTGCCATCATGGTGTCAGGAAGAGGGTTGGCTGGAGCATCCACCCTGAGGCGCTGGAAGGTTGCTGTCTGTCTGCCTTGGCCACAGTGTAGTACTGGCTTGTTTTCCTGCACAGCATCCATAGTTATGGGAACAGAGTTCCAGATAGAGTAGCAGGAGTGATAACAGATGAGCAGGTGCTTCTCAGGCCTTTCCTTTTCTTCCTCTTGCTGATTCCCCCACCAAATACATTGGTGGGGACACCAGAACCCCATGAGACTATTTTGAGTGGACTCAGGCGATGTTCAGCAGTTGAGAGAGGTTGGAACACACTTCTTTGCATAAGAGTAGTCTGATAGAGAAATGGTTTTAACTGCCCAGCCTAGGGCCTCCAACCTGGATGGCAGAGTATCTTTTGGCAGCTTCCCAGAGCTCAAGGGAGCTCTGTCTTCTAGAAGGACTCATGTTTTTGTGCAGGTGAGACATTAGGGATGGTTTCGCAGTGCTTCCCCCAAATACTTGTGTCCATTGCCCCTGCTCCTTGCCCACTATGCTGAAGTTCTCCCTGCAGAAGGCAATGTGCTGTTCTCGTTGGCAGCTCTGTCAGAGGAAGAGGCAGCCTGAGTCCTCTTCTGAGGGCACTGAGTTTCGTGATGTCCTCTGGACTGTCCAGCTTTTTGGGAGCAACCCACAACCTCACAGTTGATTTCCAGGAGCCCAGGCAAGCCTGCCCTCTCCTGGCCACATCTGTGGACTTCACAGAAGTTTGAGAAGCAAGATAAGTTCTTGTTCTCTTAACCTTATCCATTGTGAATGAATTCTTCCCATTTCTAAGTGATTATTTTGGGACCTACTCAGAAAAATTTCTCTCTTAATAAAATAGTTTTACACTGAAAATGTAGTCCAGGCCCAGGCCTAACCTTGGATTGAATTACCTTGAAATGTAAGTTAAGTAGGAACCTAGCTTGGGGGCTTATGATTTTTTGTCTTTCTAAAGAGAAAGAGATAAAAGAAAGCAAGATGGATGTGCACATGTGTGGGTGTGTGTGCATGTGTGTATAGCTGTCTGGGTGTCTGTATCTTTTAAAAACTTTGTGCTTTCATTTGAGAGTGTGAGGATGCAAAGTTGGGCCCTCCCAACACCTGGCATCCCAGACTTTTTCTAGCCTTGGGTGATTTATTTAAGCTCACAACTTCAGAACATTTTTCTATCTTAAACCAAGTGTGAGGCCAGACAATGATGAGGGTCCTACCCAGGACTCAGATGTATTCTTTAATGAGAGTCTCATTAGTTTGCTCCTGAGGCTCTCCGAGCTGAGACTTTCAAAAGCACAAAAGGCAACATTATTTTTTCAGGGAGGTTTTGTTTGTTAACCCCTGAAGTAACCTAATCGTTTATTTTTGCTTGTCTGATTGCAATCTCCCAGGTTGCTGACAGTTTGCCTTTGAAATGAGTCAGCTTTGATCAAGGATACAGCAGCCAGACAGGTTGGTTTTATTGTCGGTGATTTGGTCCAACCAGTTTGGCAACAGCAGGTTCCTTCCCTGGGCTGAAAGTGAAAGATGGTGAGCACACAGGCTGTGAGAATACAGCCTGCCCACCCTCAACTGTGGCCAACACATCGGCCCCTCTCCTCTCTGCACCCAGCGAGTCCTTCAGAAGGCACCTTCCCTTGCCAGCCTTCTTCTGCCAGGCGATGGGCCTTGTGTGGTGCCCCTCAGCCATTCCTTGCTCTGTGGTATCCTCCCTAGGATCCACATTCCTCTGCATTGCTAAATGATCTAGAGTTCATTCTCACTGCCTATGTGTGCCTTTTACTGTTCTCTGTAATGCTCTTCCATGTAGAGCACTGCCTTGGCTGTTCTCAATCTTGGTCTTCTCAGAAGAAGGTAGTTTTGAGCTACACCAATGGAAAATTGGGGTCAGATGTATGGGCTTTGGTAGCCCTGTGTGCCATAAGCCAGAATGGTCACAACTGGGACTACTCTTGGTGGATACAGCTAACTTGGAATGTGCTGCTTTCCTCTAATCATGGCTAACATTATCCCCAAGAAGGATGACTTCTGGATTGAAACTGCCTGCAAATCCTATCACTGTCACCTACTAGCTTTGTGGTATTCGGCCACTTTCATATTCTTCAAAACACTGATGAAAACAATAACAGCCTGGCACTTCTAGGGTTCATATAAGGATTCCATCAGAACTACACTTAGGGGCCAGCATTTGTGGTATCACAGTTTGAGCTGCCAACTGCAGCACCAGTATCCTATATGGAAGGCGATTCAATTCCTGGGTGCTCCACTTCAGATCCAGCTCCCTGCTAATGCTCCTGTGAAAGCAGCAGGAGGTGGCACAAGTACATGTGCCCTTGCATCCACATAGGAGACCTGCATGAAGCTACTGCCTCAGGATTTCAGTCTGGTCCAGCCCCAGCCATTGAAGATCTCTCACTGTCTCTCCATATCTCTATATCTCTATCTCTCTATATCTCTTTCTCTCCTTCTTTCTTTCCTTGTAACTCTGCCTTTCAAATAATTAAAATTAATCTTTTTTAAAAGAAAAAGTACATATAAAATATGTGTGTGTCATTTGCCACATGGTGTGCACTTCATAGATAAGAGCTAAAGCCATTACTTTTAATTTAATTCTTATCTGTCTTATTCAGAGTACAATATTCTGGGGGTGGGAGGACTAAAGTCTTGTTCTGTGAAGAGTCTTCATAGAAATTTGAAATACTTTTATGAGACAAAGACACACGAAAGAGACACTATACCACCTTCTGTCTCTGAAGAGCTTGGAGGACCAGTTTCTGGGATCTCCTGCACCAAACTAGGACCAATATTCAATTCAATGAAAGTAGGAGCTTCCTAAGAGTAATGTGAAACAGCTCTCTTAGAGGGTAGGGAAAGCTTCATCCCTGGGAGCTTGCAGAACTTGGCATGGGGCTCCTGCAAGGGATTCCTACACCAAAGAGTAATAGGTTGGCTTAGAGGCCTCAGAAGTCTCTTGCCACCTTCTGGTCCATCTGACCCTGGGTACAAGGGACCCTGTGCTATTCATTTTCAGGAAAAGTTCCTATGCAGTGATTGTGGATGGCTCTGTTGACTCCCTGTCGTCAGTTACTACCCCTTATTGTTGCATGGTTAAATAAGACCATATCCATGCTCTTAATATTGGCTTGGGTAAAAGACTAATGCCAGATACTTAACTGGCTAATCAGGCCACACTGTGGCAGGGTGGGTTAAGGATATCACATCAGTGTTTATTCATCCAGGAGAAGTGTTTTGTGGGAACATGCAGGAACTTTGCTCCTTCACATGTATCAACCTTCTAGGAAAACCTTAAGAGCATGCGTTTAGAATCTGCTTTTTCTAAAGCAGCTTAACTAGTAAGCACAGGCAAGTGGCCACTTTGTCCTTGTTTCTTATAAACAGCCATGTTGACCAAAAAGAAAGGTCTCATTCCATTGCTTCCCAAGTTTGTGCAAGGATAGTTGTGTTGCAGGCCTGGGATAATTTTACCAGTGATACAGCTGTTTCTGCTCATGTGCAAGATTTCATTAAGGTCCAACTGGTGGTTCACATGGCAGAAAACTGCCAAGATTAATGTTTCTGCAATGCATTCCCTTCTGTTCATTCTTGGCACCCATGTTTTCCCAGGTGGGCATATTGTGCTAGTGTCATACATCAAAATTATACAATGGAATCAACATTACATCTGTTTAACTCAGATGGAGCCTCCAATAGCCAGAAGTGTGTCAGTGTTGCTCAACCTTGGAATTTAAGGAGGTTTGGGGGCACACTTTTCAGAGGAGCCTTCACTATCTGTAGTAGTAACCCTGTATAGCAGAGAGAAACCCATCACACTGCAGGGGTCCGCTTCACAGAATGGGACAAAAGCAGAAGTCAAGAGAGCATTTGACAGGTGAGATGCAATGTCCTTTCATGTTATTTCCTGAAATGGCAGGAGCAGAGCTGCGTGGTGAGTACAGATGTGGGTTCAAATTCTGTGTGTTACTTCAGAAAGTCACCTACCCCTCCAGAATGTCAATGTCCTCCTCTGTGAAAAGGGGTAGTAATTGCCACCTGCTTGTAGGGCAGCCATTGTACAGTAATTGAGATAGAGCAGAGTGTCTTGGTACAGGGCACTGTCAGGTGAATACTTGTGGAGCTCCCCCAATGGCTAAGATAATTTTCAGGCCGAGGACTTCCTCCCCCCCCCCATTTGAAATGGAAAAACTCTGTGTACAGCAGAACTGGTTCTTCTACCTGAATGCCAGAAGGAGCCAAGTTAAAAATAATAGCAACCTGACTCGTGTGACATGTGTTTCCTTTGCCTCACCCCACCTGTAGGATTGGGAAATGGTCAAACAAACGTTGGCTTGTTTAGAAGTATTTGTCGAGGGAAAAGGAGTGCTTGCATGGAGGGAGGCAGTAAGGATTAAGGGTGAGGCAAGAAACAATGAAGTGGGATGGTATAATGTGATCCATGGCCAGTGTGCTGAATGAGTTTTACAACTGACTTGAGAATTCCTGTCTGCTCATTGAATCAGAGTGGGAAGAGTTGGCCTGCATGCAGTTAGGTTTATGTTGTTTCTTTCATGTCTCTGCTGAATTGTGGGGTCATCTAGCCAAAAGGGCAATGTTCATAGTGGTTTTGTTAAGACTCAATTGAAAAAGGAGTATGGAAAATAGTTTCCAATCATGGTTGCAACAAACATATCTAATTGTCTAGGATTCTTTTTTCATTATTATTTTAAGATTTGTATAAAAGGCAGGGTGACAAGGAGAGAGAAGGAGAGAAAGAGATCTTCTTTCCATTGGTTCACTCTCCAAATGGCTGCAACAGCTAGGTCTGGGTCAGGTTGAAGCAGGAATCCAGGGCGTGCATTCAGGTCTCTGTTCTGGATCACAGGGGCCCAAATACTTGGGCTGTCTTCTGCCATTTTCCCCATTGCATTAGCAGGGAGCTGCATCAGAAGCAGAACAGCTGGGACTCAGACTGGCACTCTGATTCAGTATTCCAAAGTTGCAGTCTGCAGCCATCTGCTGTGGTGCAATGCTACCCCCTAGCATTCATTTAATCTCTATGAGTTATCCCTTACCCAGACTAAACTATAGCAGCAACCGCAGTTCTGAGCCCTGAATCCTGAAAGATATTGAAGTGTTTGGTAAACCAACAATAAAAGTCAGTCCTCTTTCTTTAATTTGAAATGCAAGGTGGATTTTTATACTATTCTTGAGAAGGTCATTTATCAGTGACTGAATCTAGAGGGTATTGGAAAGGAGGACCCTGTTACTCAGAATATCGTGATAACCAGGACATTATATTTCTTGGCTGAGTTGGATGACAAATGACATGGTGGATAATGTGTTCTCTGGATGCTTTCTTTGTAATCCATCAAATGCAGTCCTCCTTCCTTCTGATCGGCCATCCATCCATCCTTCTATTATGTAATTATTGGCACTTGAGTTGACACTAACCTTGCAAGGAACTATGGATCATAGCTACTGGCCTCAAAGATCTTAACAGTTAAAACAGAAGATAAGACACTTAAGTAATTGGACGAGAAGCCCAAGGAGCAGTTTTGAAGGGAAATGTGGCTTTTGAGCCCAATCCTGCCTAAGAAATCCACATGGTCCCAGTTTGTGAAGAAGGCACAATTCTGCTTCAGGAGTAAGAAGCCTGGAAGGAAGTTGTTCTCTCTGAGGAATCACCAATTGTTGCATTAAGAGTGAGAAACCTGGAATATCTGCTGAAGTAGCAGTACTTGGAAGGCATGGAATTGGGCCTTAATCCTGCAGACTGCTAGGAATGTTTTCATAGGAAGGATGACAGTGTGATACTTTCTGGGCCTCACTTAAGCTGGGTTGCAGGTTAACAGTTCATGAAAAAGTCTTTCCGTCTTGAAGAGTGGGTGTTAGTTGAAAATTGGGGCAGCCTCAATGGCAGGTGGTGGCTCTTTCAGCACGGCCATCCATATTTTCACCTCCCATGGCTTTCTTCTCTTCAAATCTTTTCTTCCTCTTTGAATTTCTAACTTTTTTGTTTGTTTTTCTGCTGTCTCTAACATCCCTGTAAAGTCTCCTCTTGAGCAGCCCTTACTCCTTCCTCTAGGGATATGGGAGTATGGAGATGGGGTTCCGCCTCCATGGCCTCTTCTATCTTTGGAATCTGTCCGTTGGCTATAAATAAGGTTGTTGCTTGGTGCCAGTATTGATGGTATTTGCAGCTGTCCTCTGGGAGATGGACTCAGACGAATAACCCATTTTCAAGAGGACATGGCCATTAGGTGACAGCTATTTATGGATCCTATTGACTAGGGCCAAACCTGAACTGTCACTGACATGAAAATTTCATGAGCTGTGAGCTGCCTTTCCTTATGAGGCTGTCTGATTCCATTTATTTGGAATAGCCAACCATATTTATCTAGGTTCTTCAAAGAGCTGAACTACTAAAGTTTGAGGAACACTTGTATTCTGGCTGCTGGAATTTTACCTACAGTGCCTCTTGCCCTGGTCCCTCTAAACCAGAACATTCACATATACATTTCACAGAAGGGAACATGGAGGGTCAAAAGGCTAAATTACTTGCCAGAGTTACCAGCTCAGAATTCAGACGGACTTCTGCCTAGTATCAAAGCCTAGATAATTTGCATGAAACCATGTGTGTCTCGTTTCTGAATCTGGAGTGTCCGCACTGAGATTTTTACTTATTTATTTTTTCTCTTGGTAGTTTAGTCACTTGGAGTTAAGGAGTGGATTGAACATGGAATTTTTAAAAGCTCATTCATGTTGAATTTTCTTTAGTAGCTACCATGTTCCATTTTTATAGAATTTCTTTCCCACACCCTGATATGAAAAGAAGCAAGGTCTTAAAATGCCAGGCAAAATTCCTTTTAGCTTTCTGGCTTAATGGGTTTTCTAGATGGCTGAATTCTGCAGTAAACTTCTTGTAGGGAAATATTCCTTTTCTTACTTCCCTTTCTCCGTCAAAGGATGTTACCTTGTAAGTGATAACTATTTCTCAGTGACTTTGACATTGAAGTAATGTGTAGGAAATTTTCCTGCATCAACCACAGTTCTTATCATCAGATCTCTTTCATCTCAAGTACCTGTACTTCTTTAGCTTAAATTTTGGAGCAGGATCAAGCCTGGGGCCAGGAAAATTGACCCTCTTCATCTCTTACATTAATGTCGGTTCCTAGAAGGAAGATGATGTGATGATGAGCACTCGGTCTTTGAAAGCTGAAGATCTTGGTCAAATGTCAGCCTTGCTTTTGTGTAACTGCTGCACCCTGAGGCCGATCACGTTTCTGAATCTCGGTTCTCCAAGATTTATTCCTAAAGTGGAGACCTATTCTTGTGGAGAAGGTGGAGAATATATTTTAATGCTCGGGTGTCATTTTGGGGTGTGGCTTCCATGTACTGATACTTTGATAGGTTGGAGAAGGCAATACTGGACACTCTGACTTTGATACTGGTACCCAACTTGCTTTTTAGTATGGATTTTCTAAATAGTATAAAGTATATTGAGTTATCAATGATGCATTCACCATTTCTCCTTTCTGAGATAATTTGCTGTATCTCCCTAGGTGATTTGCTATGTAACCCTGACTGGGCATCAGAATTCTCTGTAGAACTTTGAAAAACAAAGAAAGGAAGATGGATGGGTCATTCAAACCTACTGGCTCATACTCTGAATGTGGGGCCCAAGCAGCTGTGTGTTTTTTAAGATTCTTCAGGGACTCTGATGTACAATTGGAGTTCACAGCTAGAATTGAGGCTACTGACATGACTAGAATATTGAGCAAATGTGATGTGTAGATTGTGATTGTGGATGAAGCCCCTTGAAGTTTTCCTGCCAGGGGATGAATCTCCTGGTAGCCCATGGCCTTTCTACTTCATAGGAAGTCCTATGGTCACCATAATTTGCAAAAGGCAGTCTCAAAGAAGAAACTGGACTATGCTCCCTATAAAGAAATCAAATCTCCAAAATGGAATCCTGGGCAGGAACCTGTGGTAGGAGAGGGGAACTGTCAGCCTTCCTCCTGTATCCCAGGGGAGCTACTTGCTTGGATGATAATTTCTTATTCCCAGTCTCCTGAAAGTTAGGGTTTGGGTTTGTGCATACTTTGAGAACCTCTTCATGAGTCCCAGTATGTAACCCTATGTCCATGGGCTCCAGGCAGACAATCAAACTCCTGCCCCGGTAGTATAAGCTGTAGACAGTGACTACCTATAAGCATTTCCTGATGTCACCACCAAAGCCATCAGCCATACCTTCCATTCTTTCTGTTTTCAGAGTAGGAATTAGACCCCAGACTACAGGATCCCTAGCTGGAAAAGGTTGAAACTGGCTGTCTGTCTGACATATCCCTTTGAAATTCTGCATTTTGTTCACTTGTCCCACATTTATTTGGTATGTTACTTCTGTGTTATGGATGCCTTTATTTAAGCCAAGATTTAGGAGCAGCCACTCTTTCATGTTGAGTGCCTTTGCAGTGGCTGGTGGCTGTGAAGTCAAAGGATTTGATACTGGCACCTGGATATCAGTCCTTATGCACGTTTTCACCTCTATGAACTCCAGTGTCCTGATGAGTAAAGTGCGATTAGGCATAGAAAACTAACTCTAGGATTGAGAAGATTTAATGGGACATAGGGAGTATTTGGTGGTACCCATTGTCCAACTGAGTTCAGCTAAAACCATAGCTACCCCTAAAAATGTTTTTAGCTGTGGGCAGCCAGATGGAGTGGGGGACATCCTTGGGGACACACTACTTTTGCTGAGGATGCTCCTTGTTTAGAAGCCACCAAGGGAAAGTCTAATTGAGAACTGAGCACAAAAGGAGGGTCACAAGAGTTAAGTGAATTAAGCAAGTTATCAGGCAGCAGAAAATGCAGTTATATTTGCATCTACGAAGCAGATGGCCAGCACAAGAATGATTGAGTTAGTAGCTTTATTACATTTGAGGAAATTAATTTGTCACTTGATTTTTTTCTTCATATATATTTAAAAAAAAGATGTGATTTGTTATCTGTGATTTGTAGAAAGAGTTTATCCTTTAATAGAAGACAAGAGATATGGTGGGACCTTTAAAAACAATTGTCTTCTAATTGTGTATTAGTAGTTGGTGTAATTATGTAGAATATGCCCCACAGAACAGAAATGCTGCCACCTATTGCTGGCAAAAGCTGGCATATATTCCCTATCACATGTGTGCTTGCTTTTTTCCTCTTCATCTTCAGATCTGGGCCATTGAACATTTAATTCATTTTGGAGACATTTCCAAGACTATTGAAGTTCTTAGAATCAGATGCTGTCCAGTTGATAAAACTGATTATAATGTCTCACATCATGTTTTCATCTGGCAAACTGGAGGGCACCACAGCATTTTGCTTCCTTCTTTTCAAAGGTGAGGAAGAAGCAAATGCAGAATCTTTAAGAACACATAGGATCTTTTGAGTTAGGACTCAGGGTTGTTAGCTGGAAGATTACCAACACTTGTTCTTTGGGCACAAATCCTTCTTTCATGGCCTGTTTGAATGGATCAAAGCAAAACGTGGAGGTTTGAATGGCTTCTTGTTTGTTAAGTCCTTTTATCCTTAATAGTTACTAATGAGCATTCTAGGAAATCCACTGCGCAGGAAGAGTTTCTTGTACAAATAGCTGGGGTATAAACTTTATGTATATGTCCCCAAGTATGTTAATGTGAGTGTGTGTGTACGCACCCATGTGAAAATTTCTCAGCTTTTTTGATCTTCAACATGAGGTTAACACTCAGCCCTCAACAAGTTAAATACACTTGTTGTCTTGGGAGGATAAAGAATTGGGTTTTCAACCTTGCTTGCATAGTGCTGTCAGCTGTGGTGCTTTGTAATTGTTCTTTTATAGACAAACATTTAATTTAAGCACAGATTTCGTTACACAGAGAAGTTGGCAAGTTGGTGTGCAAATTTGCCATAGACTCCATCATGTTGCTAGTAACTTAATGTTATACACTGTCATAAAGGACCAACACTGACACATCAGCAGCCCAAAACCTTTATTCATGTCACAATTTTTTACAGAATGTGCTGCATCTATCCCAGGACCCCAACCAGGATGCCATGTTAAATTTAGTACTTATTTTCCTTAAGTCCCACCTTAAGCTGCATTACAATTTTGATCATTCTAGCTTTCCACCTTTGTGTATAGCTTGCAGTCTCATAGTAGGAAGGCCCCAAAGTTTATGGAACACACAGATCTTGGCTGTATTCCCTGAGGTAGAAGAAGATGCCTGCCTGAACTTGGGCACCTGTATTTTAGTAAGTATTAGGGAAGCTGAATTCTCCCAGCATATGCTTTCATGATGTCATGCATTTCACCTTTGAAGCATTTGTCACAATTGCCCTTGGACATCTTTTAATAATGTCTTACTTGGTGTCTTTCTATGATTACTGTTTGTCATTCTCTCAAGATAATAAGCTTCATGTCAGTTTTGCTCATCATTCTGGCCCCAGTAAGGTGCATGGTGGGTATTTAATTAACAGTCATCTGTTGCTTAAATGGGTGGAATTATACACAGCGATAGTGAGGAGGAGGAGAATAATGTGTATGACTTATTGAACTCTTCCCACCTCTCCGATACCTTTCTAGTTTTTTTCAAAGTATTGTCCACTCTAGGGCCTCTGTCAGCAGAGCGCCCAGTGACCCTGAGGGAAGCTGTGTGGGTGGCTCAGGAGAAGACCAGAAGGGGAGAAATGGTAGCACCCATTTAAAGTCTCACCCAAGTCCTATTAGGAAATTGATTGCAATTTGGTTTGGGACAGGACAGGGGTGGGGGGGGCGGAGGGCAGAGTAGGGGATAACGGGTGTTCTCTCCTTTTCATGCTCACAATGAAGGTGACATTGATTTACAAGTCAGTGTGTTGGAGCAGGGAAGGGAGGCGTCTGTCGGTGGAAAAAAATCAATTAATGATTATCCCAACTGCCATACACTAATGCTTTTCTTACTGAGTTTCAGAATCAGGAAGCAGAAGGCTACCACATTTAGCCATTTATAGGGAATCTAATTGCCAACTTTGTGATGCCAAGATTTATTAGATTGGGAAGAGTTGATCTTAGTGTCTGGCAGTTTCTGTTCCTCTGTAAAGATTTCCACTGGCCACCCGGGCTACTTGGAGACTGCCTTCTCTTCCATTTGGGTGCTCTTGCCACAGTGTTTATAACTATAGTCCTTTTGTGACTTTTAAAAACCTTTTGTGGTTTTTATTCTGGGTCCTGGGGACTGGTATTCAAAGCTCCTCAGGCAGTCATAAAAGATTTATTGAATTCCTGCTGTGGGCTGGGTCCTGAGGTGGTTCCCAGGGATTCTACTGCTAAGCAAAATAGACTCCTGCTGCCTCTGCGATGGAATATTCCACCTAGAGTGCTGCTTTGGTAGCTTAAGATGATCCCAACCGGTTGTGTGCAGGGGACACACCTGGAGGGCTCATTCAGACTCTGGCTGCTGGCCTCTACAACTGCAAGTTCAGTGGGTCTGGTGAGGGTCTGCAAATCTGCACTTCTAACAAGTTTCCTGGTGCTGCTGATGCCATTTGCCTTGAGAGGACTACTGCCCTCAGTCTTTCTGTGGCTGTTCCTTTTATAAATTGAGTATCACCTGTTGAGATCAAATGTTACTTCCTAGAAAGGCCACTCATGAATTTTCTAATTCAATCTTTTCTTTACTCTTTACCACTCACTTCTTTTGTACTTTTTGATAGCGTTCACTCTTCTCTGGTATTAGTTTCCAGATGTGTTTATTGCCATTTGGTGTCATTCTCCTACCCCCTTATTCTCAATGACTAAAAGCCTCAAGAGATTTTACCTATTCGCTGTTGAGTTTTCCAAGCTTGGAAGAGTCCTTGCCATAGAGTACATCCTCAGTAAATGTTTGAATGAATGCAATAGTTATAAATGTAATGAGCTTTGTGCACAAGAGTTATGGGATTCTACAGGAGTGTAATAGGTACACCTAAGGTGGGGCAGAGGCTGTATAGCATCCTACTTGGAACAGTACCTACACTTTTATAAGCATAGCACACCAGCATTTTGTTCACACCTGTCAAAAGAGAAGGGAAAGACACCAAAGGTTTGAGGAAGGGTCTTACCATTTTAAGCATTGCCTGACCCCTGCTTGTTGGGCGGGGAACCTACAGGTAAGATGTTCCCCATTGGTGGTCTCTTAATCAGTTAGGAAATGGGTGGGCAATGCTGGTGCCGCCCACCTGAAGGTGTGGTCAAGACCTCAGCAGGCCTGGATGGACTCACTGTCCACATTGAAAAAAGGTAATCTCAAGAGCAGGCTAGAATTTGGTCCAGCAGGCAACTCTTACCAAACTGGGTAAGCTAAACTGACAGGTCCCTGTCTCTGAACTTGGCCACAGGGGCTTATAAGGGACTGCTGCCTCTGTGTCCTTCCTCCTGATGTTGACCCTGGTCCACTTGTGGAAACTGGGAACCTGATGCCTACCAATCGCTAGCTTGCCTTTTCCAAACATGTGCAACACTGAGCAAAGGCTCCCACTCTGTCTTGACAGTGTTGAGCTAACGGGGGAAACACGCAGGGAGGCAGACCCTTAGAGTGAGTGTCAGGCAAAAAATGGGACATCAGGATGCACCATGGGACTTGAACACTAAGGAAAGTTGTCCAAACACTGATGCAGAACCAGCAAGCTCTTGTGTGGCCTCAGTAGCGAGCGTATCCCTGCACAGCCTGTGCCAGATTGGGCTGATGGGGAAGTGATTTCCCAGGTTTGTTTGCCTGACGTGGCCAAAGAAACCATTGTGATTTACTCCCCCCTCCCCCTCCCAAGTATCTCATGCAAACATAAACACAGAGTCAGATTATTTTGGAGGGTGAGAATTTGGCAAGGGCAATGGACATGGACAAACTTCAGCAGTCTGAAGTCAAGGTCAGGAACTCCCCCCCCCCCCACCCTGCAGTTGGGGTAACATAAGCTGCAGCTATTCAGGAGGTGGCCTGTGTAAGAAAATCTGACTACAGCGGGTACATGACTTCAGCTAAAATTAACCTTCAAGGCTTCTCATGCCTCTGCAGTGCTTTGAATTAGACACCCCCGGAGAGGGCCCAGGCTGTTGACCGCAAAGGACTGTGCTGCCCTGGATCAAGCCATGCCCATAAGCATCAACTTATGGGTCCCCACCCGGGGTCAGAGTCGGGATTCCTGCGAGCATTATAAAGTGGTAAGCAACCACAAGGGATGCTGGCAGGGTCTCTGGGGAGAGACCCCAAAGTCTGTTTGAATGGGGCTTGTGTTTAGAGATGGTGCCAAGTTCTTTTCCATGCTGGATAGGCCTGTGAGCCCTTCTTTTAAGTGGGCGTTTCCTCTGTAAAATACTTGCTAATGTTGCTGCCGCCCCTTTTTGTTCTTTCTGTTTGTTCTTCCTGTGTCCTCATGGCATGAGGGCTGAGTGGTGTATTTTTAGAGCAGGTAGAGAAGGGTTTGTCTGAGAGTTGGTGGTGGGCTGAGAAAACACAATTGCATAAACTGAAAGCCAGATGGGAGTAGGGTCATAGCTAGCAACAGGTGCAGAAGGTTTCATGAGGCCCAGCAGATGCAAATTGGGAGAAAGATGGGTTTTTATTAAGCCTTGGAAGAATTGTCAGGGAGTTTTTCTAACCACTTCCTGGTGGAAAGGGCTTATTTGAGGACCACTAGAAGCGATTTGCTGTCCGTGATACGCTGGAGTGGCACAGGAAAGCTGGCCAAGAAAACTCAGATGAAATCTTTTAATCCAGAGGTGGCTGCCCTGGTGGCTTTCCCTTTGCTGTGAAGAATCTGTTTGGAGGCTTGTTTTCTCTGAGCTAAAAGGCAAGATGGACTCTTTTTCTTTATATTTCTCGTCGATCTTCAGGCAACTGATGTAAACCAGGGGTAAGTGACAGTCCCTGTGTGTGCAGTGCTGGGCACTCAGCTTTGTCATCTGGTGTGGACTGAGTGTTTAGAGCTTCAGCTTTACAACGGGGAGACCCCTTTCCTCCTTCATTTCTTTTACATGGAAGTGAGATGTAGTTCATTGTTTCCCTTCCAAACAGTGTCCTTACCCTCCTTGCCCACCACCTCCCCTGCCCCCAAGGTCCAATTCCATTTCCTAGATAGCAGATTATAAGATGACTTGTCAAGGGCATATTGTCTGAGGAACTGTATGCTTCTCTTTCTCTCTTTTTTTTTTTTACTTAATAATTACTGTGTGTTACTGACCGTGGAGTGATTAACTGTGAAATGTTTAAGCATTTGCTTTAGTGAGCAGATACTCTGTGTGGCCCTTTATAAGCAAAGAAAAAAAAAGAATGATAGGGCTATGAATGATGTAGAAGGAAAAATCACTGCATAAAGATACCTTTTGACGCAGTTTTGAGACCAGTTTCCCTAGGAGCCATTTTGCATCCTCTGAAGATTTTATATCTTCTTTTTGGCTCATTAAAAGTAAAAGATGGCTAGGATGCAGGACCTGTGTTTCTTTGCTTTAGATGTCTAATAAGATCCAGCCAACCACAACAAATAGGGCTGTCTTTGGATGTGTATTGGTTAAGTCCTGGGGTCTAGGCTCACAACATGATTGAAGCAGCATGTTAAGAACAGACATTACAGAAGGAGGAAGCTCTGTTGTCCTTCTGAGCTTTGGTGAACACATCTTGCACGCCTGTGTGGGGATTTCCATCTCCTGTTGAACATGAACCTGGTTGCATAGGTGCAGAATTCAAGCAACCCTCTGCCTTTTTAGGACATAGGATTCCCTCTAGTTTCCAGCTTAGAACTCATAGCCCCACTGTGGCCATGTGCATGACCTGGCAGAATGTTGTCACTGCCCAGTGATGTACAAGATGCCTGAGTAGCAGTACCCGGCTGCAACCTGCATGTATACTCTGTCCTGCTAAGATCTTAGCAGCCTCACCTGTGTGGCAGGGAGGAGACCAGCTGCCCAAGTTTCCCAGGCTTGTGGTAAGACTCCAAGGAGAGTGTTTTTAGGGGAAACAGCTGTGCAGTTGTTGTTAGGACTATTTTCCTCTTGAATTAAATGAGGCTTGCTTCCAGGATGTTCTAGAATAAGAAGCATTTTTGTGTCAGTTGTTATTTTGTGCTCTGGGCCAGGTTGTCCCTTGGACAGGGGATATGCCCCATCTTTCCTGGGTGCAAGCTTGATGTCTTGTCAGCTGCCTGGAAAAGCCTAGAGTGAAAACACAAAAATTTGGCTGTGCCCCCAGGTCCCAGAACTCTGACATCTGGGCTGGCGAAGGTCATTGGCCATTGAAGTCAACCACTGTGGCCACGTCTCTTGGCCATCGAGTTCCTGAGAAAGGAAAGAGGCTCCCAAATGGGGAAGGATCAGGGAGTACGTTCCTAGGACACAATCACGCCAGCCACTGCTGGGAATTGCCTGCCTGCTGTCCAGGGTTTTTTTTTTTTTTAAGCCTTTAACACACAACTTTCCCACAAATGGCACAGTAGTGTCTTTGCCAGCTCCTGGGCCTCTCTGCCCCTCTGCCCAGCAGAACAGAGCGCCCTGACCACTTACGAGAATGTCCGATCTTCAATCTTCCCAAGCCCACATTAATGAGTGCCTTTACCATTCATCTAGTACAGACACATGCACTCACAGGGGCTCTTCCTGTGCTATCATTATTCCCATTCCTCCATGAAGGTCTGAAGTAGAAGTGTTCAAGTGACTTGCTGGGGTTTGGATACATGAAGAGGTACCTACCAAGATTTGATCCCAGATTTGGCTTCACATTTGATATAACTGGTATGTGACGTTTTCTCTTTGTCACTAACATTCAGAAAGTTTATGGTGCATAGAATAATTTTTAAAAGGTTTATTTATGTGAAAGAGTTATGGGAAGAGAAAGAGAAATGGAGAGAGATAATGATCCTCTAACTGCGGGTTCACTTCTCACAAAAAGTGAGTGCTGGGCCTGGCTGAAGCCAGGTGCATCTTCCAGGTCTCCCACTTGGGTGCAAGCAAAAGGGTCATTTTCCATTGCTTTCCCCTGGTGTATTAGCAGGGATCTGGATTGGAAATGGAACAGTTGGGACTTAAACCAGCATGCATATTGGTGCCTGCATTGCAGGCAGCAGCATTAGCTGATGAGCTGCAACACCAGCCCCCAGTTTATAGAATAATTCCACACGAATATTTCTTCGCTGAAGCATGTGCTTTGGGGCTTAGACATTTCCAATCACTTGTTCCACACCCAGTGCTTGTGGATCCTTGTTATGGTTGGCACATCCCTTATATTTAAAAATAATCCATTTTTATTTGTTTTTTATACATAGGCATGTTTCCTCGGGCTCCACCTCTTTCTCTAGATGAAATCAGAAGAGAAAGTCGAGCTGCACACCCACTCTCAGTCCCTCACCCCAAAAAGGGTTCTGTCCTCAGGGTCCTCTGTGAATCTGCTGCTCCTGGACAGACCAGGCTGCTGAATAATCTCTTAATAACCTGAGCCTTTATGCTCCAGGGGAAATCCTTCTACCACCTTCCACTGGCTGCTTAGGTTTTGGGGGTCAGAGGTATCTTCAAATAATCACCAGGCATGTACAGTGTGCCTCAAGGCAGGGGAGTTGTAATAAGCAATGTGCACCTTATATAGCCACTCACCTGCAGTGGCCCTAGCTCACTTACCATTAAAAAGCAAAGCAACTGTCTTCTCCCAGGCTTACCTGGCTTACCCTAGTGATTGCATTTCCTCCCATCAGCCTCCTGGTGTTAAAGGCCAGGGTGTCAACCGGAAATGTAAATGTTAGCCGGGAGCATGCTGACCTTGCTCAGTCCAGGCTGCCCGCCCACCCTGATGGAATGGAACCTAGTTCAGGTGAGTTCTGATGTCGTGGGTCAGGCTGAGAGACAAGATCAGATCCAGGGCCATAAGAGATGCTTCTGTGGGTGACAGGGGCTTGGGGGACTTGTGCAAAAGGACAGGAAGCCTGCCAGGAGGCCCCCTCTGTTGCTGGAAAAGGATACCCTGAGCTCACCATCCACCCACCTGGCCTGGGACTAATCCCCGCTCTGACTCTGCTGTTCCTTCACCCGCTGGGACACAGAACTTGGAGCTTCTCAAGCTTCCAGAGGATTCTGCGTGCCTTAGAAAGTACCAGCAAGGCTGTATCTTATTGTGGATTTCTAAGAGGGAGGGTTTGGCTAAAACTGCACTGCCTTAAGCTCCCTTCCACCTGGTCTCTAAACCCCCTACTTTCCTGCTCAGGTAGCTGCTCTTCCAGCCCTACACTTGGCCACTTTTCCTGAATTCCCTTTTCTCATGCAAAACATTACAGCTCAGTCTCTGCTCTGTGAGATTTACATACTCCTCATTTTACAAAACAAATCTTGTAGGAGGTGCTGGGGAGGGGAAATAATAACTTTTTAGGTTCACCTGTGTGTGCTCAGGTGCTTATGCTCCACAATTGGCTGACCCAGGTATAGGCCCAAAGAGCAGCACCTGCCAATCTCCGTGATGTAACCCCTCCTCCCAAGCCTGAACTTCATCTCTGGAGAGCACCATTTCTGAACGCAGGGCCAGGAATAATTCCCTCCTATAGATGGCGTGGCTGTACACAACCTCAAGAGGGTAAACAGTTGTTAAATCTTGGAAAATAGACCGTAAGGAGTTTTGTGTATTTACTACCACTCTTAAAAATATAATTTGATTGTCAGTTTACATAGCTGAAGCGTAATATAGTGGTTATAATTATTGAGTGCCCCAATTCCCAGAAATTTTTACAGTGAAGTCTGTGTAGCCAGGGCAAGCCTGCTCTGGCAGACTGCCCCAGAAGTGTCTGTCTTTCTCAATAGCGACTCAGCGTCTGCAGTCAGCTGTGTCCTCCTGCCTCACCGCGCACAGTGTACCCAGGTGCCTTCTGTGCCTTCTGCAGCCACTGCTCTGAAAGACCCTGGAGGGAGCATCTTGATTCCATGGATTGCCTCATGCAGGCAGTGAAGGGGAACATATTAGTCATCTGTTCCACTCATTTATTCATCCGTATGTTCATTTCATTTCATCCTTCAACTGCATTTCCCTAGCTTCTCAGCCATGGGTCCATCATTCTGAGTTTTCACTTGTTTGTTGACCCTGGTCTTTCTGCCTCTCTCCATCTGTCGCTTGCACCATCCACTTTCCTTCCTTCCATCCACCCCTTTCCTACCTCCACCCCATTCACTTGCCAAGTCTGTAATTTCTTGTTCGTGGAGGTCCTCTGGGTGCTGAGCTGGTGTTGCCAGAATATGTAATACTTGTTCTACTCCAGAGGAACTCTGGGTTGAGAAATGTCATTAGTTAGCTAGGCCTGTACAAAGAGCTTGTGGAAGCAAGAAAGAGGAACAGATAGTTCGGGGTTGAGAGTGGGAAAGTGAGTTGGAAATGGCTTTCCAGGGTTGACAGGTGTCGTGGGTTTTGTACTGAGTGGGCATTTGCTAGGGGATGGGGTAGAGAAGGTACCACATACAGAGAGGAGGGCATGTCCGAAGGCCTTGAGGCTGGGCAGCTGGGGGACACTGGCTTGTTTGGATTTCAGAGAAGGGAGAGAAGCCTGCATCAGCATGGGTATCTAGAGAAGGAGAGAACATTCTGGAAAGTGATGCAGAGAAGAGAGGATACCCAAAGTGGAAAACCTGCCACATGTGCTGAGGGTAAAATGGCACGGAACTGTAGTTGTGAAGGAATGGCTGAGAACAGGAAGGGACCACTGAGTTGAAAGTATCAAGATGCCAAAAATAAATTACCACCTAAAGGTGCCACCTATGTGCCAGGCATCGAATTGAGCATTTAAGAAACATTCAGTTCTTAATAGACTATTATCTTAATAGACTATTAGTCCGTTTTTCAGATATAGAAGTTGAGACTCAAAGAATGGAGGTGAACCCGAGGTCACAAAGCTTTACAGCATTCTCTTTCCAAACAGGCATAGCATCCTTTAGATCTAATCTCCCACTGTTACCACTCAACTGTCTGAGACTTGGAGATGTTAAGCAACCTGTCTGAGGTCACCCAGAACCCTACAATCTTACCTGGGGCCAAATGCCCAGGGGCAGTCTGTGTTAAGAGACCCAGGTTAAAGGCCCAGCACAGTAGCCTAGCAGCTAAAGTGCTTGCCTTGCATGTGCCGGGGTCCCATATGGGCACTAGTTCTAGTCCCAGCGGCTCTGCTTCGTATCCAGCTCCCTGCTTGTGGTCTGGGAAGGCAATCAAGGACAGCCCAAAACCTTGGGACCCTGCACACTCGTGGAAGACCTGGAAAAGGCTCCTGGCTTCGGATCAGCTCAGCTCTGGCCATTGTGGCTGCTTGGGGAGTGAATCATTGGATGGAAGATCTTCCTCTCTGTTTCCTCCTCTCTGTATATCTGACTTTGCAATAAAAATAAAATAAACATTTAAAAATAAAGAGTTAGGTTGAAGCATGGAGCCAGAAGAGGGCAAAGGAGAACCATAACGGTGGGTCTCTCTTCCTGCAGTCTGCAGATAAGACTTAGAGGACTGAATGGAGTTAATGCTTGTGTGGCCTAAGACCCGGGTCCTTAGCATCCTTGTGCAGGTGGTAGGCCTCCGGTGTGGCACTGAAGGAGATGAGCTTCTGCAGCTGCCCTGGGCCTGCTGGCTGGACTGATGCCCAGCACAGTAGAGGAAACCATGGAAGGAGAATGTGTCTTTGTAGTAACCAACAGGAACAGGAAGGGAGAGGAAGTACTTGGGAAATTCCACATGGATCCCTGGCAGTTGACCTGCTTGGAGCCAATAGGCATCCTGTTGGAAACTGGATATGGATTCTGAAGCTAGAGCTCTATTGAGGGGAGCACAAACAGGCACTGAAAATTTAAGTTGGCCTCTTTAATCATCCTTATGTTGTTTTCTGGGGAGACCTGGAGTCACTTGTTGCTGGGGCATGTGGTAGCTATAGAGCCAGGCTGCCTAAGTTGTATAGCTTGGCTTTCTCCTCTGCACTTAACCTTTTAGAGCCTCTGTAGTATGTAAAGAGTTATGAGCATGTGTTTAGTCAGCAACTATTTAATGGCCACCTACTATGTGCCAGGTGCTGTTTTGATAGTTAGAAATATTCATTGAGCTAAACAGATGAGGATTCTTGTCCTCCCAGAGCTGTCACTTCATTAGAGGAAAGAAATTATGGATGAGAGCATAAGTCTAAAAGCCCTGGTGCACAGTAGGCCCTGGACTGAAGTACAGCCCACACCAACACACAGGTGGCAGTATGCAGGTGAGGAAATGAATGAGAAAGTACCTCATCTTCTGTGCATGTGGTGCAGAACACTCACTGTCCAGGAAAACTGTGCAAGAAAGAAATATGTGGATGCTGAGTGGAGGGTGACCTGTGGGGTCACCTCATCCTTGGAATACCTCCAGCATGCTCACTGGCCTGGTTTGTTGTTCTAAAGGCACCGTTTCAAAACCTCTGGAGTTGCCGTGCACACCTACCTGAGGCTTGCTGGTGTTCCTGACCAACAATGTCACCATTGTGTGGCTATGGGACATTCCCAGGCATGGCCCTGGCATCTGTTACTGCTCACAGGCCGTGGCCAGAACTGAGGGACTTTACCTTGAACATTGCCGCATTTACATGGAGCCCTGCCACTCAGGACGCATTGGCACTGTAGTTTTACTTCACTGATATTGTGAAATTTTGTTTGCTTTGTGCTTTGATGACATGGGAAAATGTCAGCTCCCCTGTAAGGTCCCTTCGTCCCGAGTGACAAGGGAGCAGTTGTGTTTCAGGGACAGGAGGCACTGGGATGCCTGTTGAGCAAGAAGTCTTCCTCTCACAGCTGTCCCACACTGCTGTGAACTGTTGTTGTCTTTGCGGACCTCTCCGGAATGGTGTGGCTTCACTAGAATTGCTGCTTTTATAGCCTGCTGACTTGTTAGGTAACACTGGAAAGTCACTCTACTTCTTAGGTCCTCTGTTTCCTAATCTGTAAAATGGGGGAAGTAATAGCCTTAAACAGGGAATGAAAGAGATCCATTGTTGGCAAAGTGGCTCATTCTGTGTATTGAGCCCTAACTTTGTGCCAGGCCCTGTTAGACTATCCCATTTTAGTCTCACAATAAACTGAATGGGTAATTGGCCCATTTTGCAGATGAGGAAACTGAAGCTCAGATGTTTTGATGAGGAAACTGAAGCTCAGGTGTTTTAAGAAACTTTTTTAGGATCATTCTGGTTGAAGTGTGTTGGAAACTTAAAGGATCTGATCCTAGAAGAGACTCTCTTCATCAGTTTGCCATGGACTGGTGGCAGAAGGTAGTCACAGAAGCTAGCCAACACGAGACAGGAGCCAGAGATGCAGTTCATACAGGTAGGTGCTCGGGGGGCATTTACTTAGGGCACCAGGACACACTACAGCTCCGAGCAGCTTATCTTAATTCACTTGTCTATGGTAAAGCAGGAATAAGGATTGTGCCAGGATGTGGAGAAAGGTGGAAGTGCAGATTAATGATTAGCTCTACCAGGGTCAGTTGCTCTTTGTATTTGGGTGTATCTCTCAGGCAAAGGCTTGTGTGGGGCTAGAGGCGCTGGGGTGGATGTTTGGTGGGTGTGCAGATGAGCTATCGCAGCTGAAAAGAGGGGAACCTGGTGCAGGCCATTCCTCTTGCTGGCTATCTCCTTGTGGGTCCTATCAATCGTAGTGTGAAGGGAATGTCAAGAGAGGGCTGGAGGGTATGATTCTTCGCTGTGCTCGAGTGCTGAGCATAAAACCAAGTCACATATCTGCACTCTTTGGTAGCCACAAACTTTTGGGTCTCCTGTGGCATGAGACCAGCTGAGAACCAAAAAGCCTTTCCCACTCACCCCTGGAACAGCTCAGTGGGTGCCAGAAGTCCTTCTGTTGAGTGTTTTCTATGGGAAAAGTCTTATTGAGGTTCCTGCTTGAACAGTGTTTGCTCTCCCTTTAAATACAATTTTTAAAGATTCTGGAGTCTTTTAAAGAAAGTTCAGTAACTCAGCAGGCCCTAAGGGTGTTCTTGTGTGTACCCAGACATTGTGTTTAAAGTGATGTCCATGGGCCATCAAGGAGAACAAAATTGTGTTCATTACAATCAGGGACTATTGTCATACAATTCCCGCTCTCAGAAGCATGCACTCTTGGCGGTCTAGGACTCATTTCCCCAAATCCTAGGTTGCCGACAGTTTATTAATTGGAATATTAGTGACAGCTGTTGGATACTGACTATGCACCAGTTGCTGGATTAACTGCTTCTTTGCCTCATCTCGTGTGTGTGTGTGTGTGTGTGTGTGTGTGTGTGTGTGTGTGCGCAACAACTGCAAGTCATGATGCAGAGGTGAGAGACCTAGCATCCAAAGGGATCTGGTTTGTACAGAGTCACCTAGCTGGGAAGGCAAAGCAACTGGTCTTCTCGGTAACTGGGGTGGTTGGGAGATCACAGGTGTAATGTGCTGCTTAATATGGCAAGAGGGGGCTGGAGAGAGGGTTGTGGGCCTCCAGGTTGAGTAGCTGGTGATCTGAGAACACTGAGCAGAACTGGCTGTTCTTCTGAGACCTTAAGCAGCAGAACCAGTGTTGAGGCTCAGCTCTACACTGTGCTATGTTACTTTGAGCAAAAAATTGGTTTCTCTGTGCTCAACCTTTCTCTCTAGTGTATACAGCTGGGGGTAGGGTTTCATCTGTTGTGGTTTCATCCCAAGGCAAGGCACAATAGGGGGATGTATTGTGATGGAGAGAGGCCAAGTCTGAAAAATTTACCAGCTAATGTCTGTCTCCTGCCCCTACTCCATGCAGTTACATGGTTGTGGAGACTTGTGCTGTCCCTGCTACTTTCAGGAGGCTGGGGCTGCAGCTTTAACCTTGGCAACAAATAGTGCAATTCAGTTTCCTTAAAATTGTGAGCCATTGGATCAGCAGCAATGACATTCTTTGTGGCATCCAAGGACGGGAGTAGCATTCTCTCCTCTGTGGTTGCAGTATCACTGTGTACTTGAGAGGCATTGAAAGCAAACTGTTTAACCACAGGCAGCTCTGTCGTGCGCATGACACGATTTTGATGCTGTGACCCATGTCCAGAGGGAGAACAAACAGTAGCATTCTCTTTACAATCAATTGGTGGCAAAAACCTTGGATGCTAACTAATGGGTTTACGTTAATCTTTCCTCTCCACACTGGTGTTTCCTTCTAAAGGATGCAGTCAGCCCCTTTCCTGGAGCTGCTCTTCTGAAGCCTCCCATCTGCTTTTTTAGATCCCTTAGCCTGCCTCACGCATCAGATTGCGTTTTTAATGTGGTTGCTTTCATTCCTTTAAATGCAGAAAAATTCTTGGGTTCCTTTCTGAGAGTATGTTCCCGCTTCCCATCAAGGGAGGGCTAATTGTAGTAGGAGCATGATTATCCCTGTTGGTTTAACACAGCACGGGTGCTATCCATTTTTTGTTATTACAACTAATAATCAGGCTCTTGACTTCAACTGATCTGTCAAAATTTTCCCTTTTGGCTTTCAGCCTGTTTGATACAGAATGATGTGGAGTTTTAAGCAAACAAATGACATGCTCCTTGAAATTCTGTCAGGGGTAATAAAGTGAATGAAAGTGCATTCACTGTTCGGCTGTCTCTGCCTTCCTTCCTTCACCCTTTTATCTTTTTAAGCCCCTGACAGCAGCTAGCGTTCTCTCCCTCTCTCCCTCTCTCCCTCTCTCCCTCTCTCTCCCTCTCTCCCTCTCCCCCCCCTCGGCAATTCCAGAGCACCAAGGCCCTGTTGGAAGGTAGTGGGAGGGAATGAACGATGCACTGAACTACAGGGGGGCTTGCAGCAGGGAAGGCACCTGCAGCAGCACGTCCCTTTTCTTGCACAAGGGAGAAATGGATGCTCCTTCAGTCTCCTCCTGGGAGTGATGTCATGAGTTGGGGTTTATTCTTCGTCTTTCCAGTTTCTACAGAGAGTTCACAGGTACCCTCCTGGGACACACCAGGACCACAAACTAGTGAGCTCCTGGGAAAAATCAAGAGGGGCTTTTTAAACTTGAGGGCCTAAAGCCATGAACACCCAAAGCTTAGACAAAGAAATGTGGAGTGCTTGTAGCCCTCACTTAAACTCTTTCAAACACATTACCCTATTTGCACACAACTGGTGACCTCACTAGAGTCTTTGATGAGGAGTATATGAGAATGGATTTCCATTGCATACACTTGAATTTGTGTTCATGTTTTATGTGGCCCATGATAACTGCTCCTGTAGATAAATCTAGGTATTTATTTGTGATGCACTTCAAAAAGCTGAGAGCTAGAGAGAGGGAGAACGGGTGGGAAGCCCCAGATAATTAATGATCCTTGTTAACGGGTCCTGATTAATGAGTTTGAGCTATGTAGCGATTTATTTTCCTTGCCCCCTCCTCCTTTCAATCAATAAAGAAAGAGATTCTGGTCTGAGGGAGCCACTGAGAGCCCCCATTATGTTAGTTTCAAGGACAGTAAGTTCCCCCAGATCCTCCCCTGCTTGCTCCCTCTTCAGTTAACCCAGCAATCACTTGCCAACCTTCGACCATGGGCCCACTTGCCTCCAAGGCACTGCCAGGTGAGCACTCCCTGCCAAAACCTGGCAGTGGCATTAAGAGGGTGCATCAAGCAATTTTGCTCCTGCCTTTGCATTTTGCTATGGTTCTGATCAGGAAGCTGAGAGAGACTGCATGGAAAGACAGGCACTGGATCTGAGCCAGGCAGGGTAGCCCCAGGCGGGGGCACTCAGGTCAAGGAAGTAGTGTGAGTTCAGAGACAAGGAAGTGGGTGGTGTGACCAGTTTTCCTAGGACAGGTTGTCATTACAACTGAGCACTTGGGAAGTGCAGGCATATTATTTAGTCTTTTTTTTTTTTCAAAGGGTTTACTTATTTGAAAACCAGAAAATCAGATAGAAGGAAAAACAGAGACAGAGAAAAGAGAAATTTTCCATCAGCTTGTTCACTCCACAAATGTCCGTAACAGTAAGGGCTTGGCCAGAAACCTGGAACTCTGTTCTTGCCTCCTGAGGGGCAGAGGCCCAAGCACTTGAGCCATCATCAACTGCCTTCCCAGACATCCGTGGGGAGCTAGATTAGAAGCCTGTAGTAGTTAGGAATTCTGCAGCACATGGCAGCTTAACCGGTGGCACCACAATGTTAGCCCCTCTCATTTTGTCTGCACATTGACAGACTATTTCTGTAAAGAGCTTGATTGTAAATAGTTGAGGGTTTGTGGGCCAGAGGTCTCTGTCACACTTGCTGAGTTTTGCTCTGGTGGTGTGAAAGCAGCCAGAGAAAGCAAACAGATGTGGCTGTGTCCCAGTGGAATTTGTTTACCAAAAGAGATGGTCAGCAGAAATTTACCAGCTCCTGCTTAATAATCTATATGGCATAATCCCCATTTTATAGAGAATAAAACTGAGGCTAAAACAGTCATAAAAGTTTACCTGCCGAGGGCTGACTTGGTTGGATTCCAAAGACTATTCTTAACTTGTACTTACATTGCAAGGAGTGGATCCATTCTGGGATGAGTAGACAAAGTCTGAAGTCATGGTGCAAGAAGTTGGTCTTCAATCCAGTGAGAGGCAGGGAGGACCAGTGATGTTTTGAGAAGGCAGGTAAAGCTGAGCTTGGGAAATATGGCTTATGCAGTGGTGAGTACATGCATTAGTGGAGAGGAGTTTCTTTTTGGAGCAGAGAAGTTCACATCTTGGGCAGAGCCATTTCTCTGTTTCTTTCTCTTGTTTTAAAGAAAGATTTATTTATATTTATTGGAAAGGCAGAATGTACAAAGAGAAGGAGAGACAGAAAGATCTGCTAGTTCATTTCCCAAATGACCACAACAACCAGAGCTGAACCGATCCAAAGCCAGAAGGCAGAAGCCAGGAGCTTCTTCTGAGTCTCTCATATGGGTGTAGGGTCCCAAGGCCTTGGACCATCCTCTACTGCCTTCCTAGGCTCTAAGCAGGATGTTGGATGGGAAGTGGAGAAACTTGAGCACAAATCATCACCCATATGGTATGCCAGTGCATGAATGTGGAGCCATCATGCCAGCCCCAGAACCATTTCTGACCACTGTAGATTAAGAAATTCTCTCTGGTATTCCTGCTACCTGCATGTCCTCATCATGGTCCCACATTGCTCAAACAGGTTTGTTCAACCTGAATTTCTGCTGGGTTGTGCACTCTCATAATGGACTTTTAAATGCTATTTTCTTTGAAAAATGATTTAGTTCAAAGGCAAAGTAACAGAAAGAGGGGACGAGAGAATGAGGGAGATCTTTCATCTGCTGGTTCACATACTAAGTGCCTACAGCAGCCAGGACTGGGCCAGATCAAAGCCAGGAGCCACAGACTCAATTCTGTTCTCCCATGTGTGGCTGGAGCCCAAGTACTTGGTCCATCACCTGCTGCCTCTTAGCTCCTGTAGCACTGGCAGTTAGCCTAGTTTTGAACTGTGTACTCCAGTATGGGATGCAGTGTTCCAAGTGCACCAAGTAACCAAATGTGCCGTGCCATATAGCCTGCCCTAACTGCAGGAAACTTCACCTCGGACAGATTCAGCAGCTCCCCTGAGCTCACCTTGCCAATTATCCAGTCATCTAGATTGAGAAATTCTAATATGCCTTGTATTATAGGTGCTTTGGGTATGTCTTTGAATGAGTAAGAACCAAATCTCTACCCTTGTGGGGTCTATAGAGAACTGCACTTGAACCCAGCTTCGGCTTTTTGTTAATGCTTGTTATGCTTGTTTTCCTTTGTCTCTCAAAAATTTGCTGATCATTTGCATTTCAGGTTGGCCATGGTAATTGTCAGGATGACATTCTACTTCCTTTGTATTTTCTGCACTTAGAAAATTAAATGTGACTTTGCTTTCCCTGTGATTTAGTTTTGACAACTTGGTGGTCAGGGGAAGGAGTTTAAGAATTGGATACTTGGGGCTGAGGTGTGAAATACAGAACCTTAGAACAGGGGTACCTGTAGGTATCTGCAGTGGAAGGTAAGACTTCAGCAGTGGGTAAGGGTGGCGGAGTTGCATATCACATAGTCTCTGGGAGCCGGCCTGCTGATGGAGGTAGGGTAAACAACCTCCATCTTGTTGGTGGATTCACAAATGAGCTTATTGCCACCAGCAGTTGAGGAGTCAGTTCCCCTTGAGAGCTGCAGATGGCCAAATACCCATATAAACAGCCCCCCACCACACTCTGGAAGCTCACAAATCCATGTGTGGCACTTAGTCTTCCAAATGCATGCCTGGGTGTTTTGCTTGGTTTCATTTGCTAAAGGTTGGGACAGTTGGGGGCGAGAATTGTTCTCTTGTGCTCACAGTTACCTGTGTGGAGGGAAACACTCCTTTGGTCTGGAGGTGCTGTAACCAAGAAGGAGAATCTGAGTTAGAGCCCTCGAGGAAAGGCAGCCTTGGCTATCCAGGGTGCTACACATACCCACATTGTATGGAACGATGCTGGAATAGCTGAGTCTTGATCACAGACTATCCCAACAGTAGAAATGATGTCTGGCTTTTAAATTAAACCAATTAAATTTGAGATGATGGTGAGGTTGGTAAGTAGCTCCACTGGCACAAGAGTAAATTGCAAGGCCTCTGGTTTTTTTTTTTCATACTTGGCTTCTGTACAAGTGACTAGGACTCCTGAGAACTGGGCTGACTCAATAGGCCTGCTTACCCTGAAATGGCCCGTTAAAACGTGCCTGTTGGGTGGTAAGCTCCCCATACGTTTTCTCAATAAAGAGAAAAAGATGGGAAGGGGCAGGGGAGCTTTGCTGTGGGCATTTGGATCCCAGGCCTCTCAAAGCTGTCTGGAGCAGACTGTTTAGTTCCGTGTCCCCTGTCCCATTCAGGCTTCTATGTGTTTTGAAGCTTTCTTTAGCTTTTCCCTGGGCCTTGACGGCAGAACTCTCAATAGCAAAAAGCTTGGCGCTGGTGAGCTGAATACAAGATTGGCACAATACTCTGAATTTTAATGGTGCTGGCTGGCCCCAAAGCTCACCAGTGGAACAGTGGCTGCTGCCCCAGCCACAGCAGCTGCCTCTGACTTTGAGATGGGCTCTAAATGGGATCCTGAAGTTGCCTATTTGCTTGTTTGCAGATCTACACTGACTGGGCCAACCATTATCTGGCCAAATCCGGCCACAAGCGTCTCATCAAGGATCTCCAGCAAGATGTGGCGGATGGTGTCCTCCTGGCCCAGATTATCCAGGTTGTAGGTAAGAGTGGGCTCTTGCTGGAGGGTGGGTGAGTCGTAGGGAAACAGGGGAGTGGACCATTAAAACCTCTAAGAGAAAGGTCGGTTCGCTCTGCTATGTTGACATTTTGATTCTGCCTTTTGATTCAGCTTGTGTGTGGCCCAGCATCTCTTTCCTATTAAAAAAACACACACAGCAATCTCCTCTTCACCCTTATAGAGGAAATGAGTGTCCAACTGAGAGGAAAATGCTGCTGGTTTGGGGAGAGGCTCTGCCTTTTGGCTTGCTACTATCTTCCTCACTCTTGATGGTACTGTTCTATGTGTTACTCTGGAAATATTTCAAAAACATATTTTACAAAGTACTGTGGGGCTGTTTTAATCCTGCCAGCTTTAATTGGGTCTGAGAAATCAAAGGACAAACCTCTGGAGAGGGTTGGTTGGTTCTGGTCTTAAATAGCAAGGGGAGGGAATTTGAGCCCTGGAGTTTTGCGTGTCTTGGCCATGGGCTGAGTGTGGTGGATCACTGCAGGAAGGCAGTGGGGTGGAGGCTGGCCTTGGGTTTGCCTGGGGCCTGAGGGCAAGTTCCCCCGTGGGGTCCTGGCTCAGAGCAAACTGAACAGACTGAGCAGAAGAAGAAGGCATGGAGGTTAATTAGACAGCATTAGGCTGATTGTTGTCACAGGCAGACTTGGCAGCTGACTCCGGCCAAGCGGGCAGGCTCAGGGGAAGTCTGTGTAACTGTGGAGAAGCTCAGTCTTCTCCACAAACTGTGAAGAGCAGTCGATGCGGCTGCAGCTCTGCTTACAGCATGGACAGCACACCTGAAGTGGACCCACAGCTGCCTCAAGATGGATTTCTGACCACTGTCTGTTGTGGGTGGTCCTCCTCTCTCTGCTTCTCCCTTCCTACCCTGTATTACTTCCTCGGGTTGTGGAACAGATTTTTCAGAAACAGCAGCCTAAAACAATATACACATCCTCTTCAGCATATGACACGATTGCATCATGATGCTCTATTTTAAGCCAAAAATGCTTTGGGGGCCAACATTTTGATGCAACATGTTAAGCTGCCATTTGTGACCCATGCATCCTGTATTACAGTACTGATTCTCCTCTTAGCTACACTGCTTCTAGTGTAGCTCCTTGAACCTGGGAAGGCAGCGGATGATGGCCAAAGTAGTTGGAGCCCAGCCATCCATGTGAAAGAATAGAATGGAGTTTCTAGTTCGTGGCTTTGGCACAGACCTGACTATTGCAGCCAATAGGGGAATGAGCCAGTAGATGCAACATATCCCATGTTTGCCTCTATCACCTTGCCTTTCAAGTAAGCAATCAAATAATTTTTTTTGCAAAAACCATTTAATGTTGCTAATAAATCCATCAAGAAATAGTAAAAGCACATGTTGGGGGCCATCTGCCCATCAATTCTGCATCAGGAGTATTCACTGGACTTTGCTGAGAGCCTATGCCCTTGAGATGCCGTTAAGGGTATGATTGTCATTTAAGGATTTGGCTGGAAAAGGCTTGCTTTCATGCTCACTCAGATCTTGGAGGAATCCATTCCTTCCATGATCCATCCAGGATCATGGATGCTGACATCTTTCTGGCTGTCAGCTGGATGCATCCCTCAACTCCTAGAAGCTGTTTTCATGTCCTTGCCATGTGATTGTCTCAGTATGGCCACCCCATCTTTAAGAGAAGGTTCCTAGAGGAAGTCCGCCAACAAGCTGGAACCTTGTACAGGGGAGGATCCTCTCACTTTGGTCATAGTCTAGAGGTTAGAACAGGTTGTGGATCCTGCCCATACCCCAGGGCATGAATGCCTGGATGTGGGCATCATGGCAGTCACTGCAAGTCTGTCTGCCACACCCTTCCTCCTCTAGCTTCATTCTTCCTGTAACATCATCATCACCACTTGTACCACACCTGTTAAATTTTCAATTTAAAGACAGAGAGAGAGAAAAAAATTTTGCATCAACTAGTTCTTTCCTCTAAGCCTACAATAGCCAGGGCTGAGCCTAATTGAAGCCAGGCACCCAGAACTCGATTTGTGTCTTCCATGTGGGTGGCAAGGACGCAAGCAATAGAGCCATCACTTCCTTCCTAGTTCCATTAGCAGGAAGCTGGATTGGAAGCTGAGACAAACCTTGATCTCAGGCACTCCAATATAAGATAAAGGTGCCCCAAGCAGACACTTGAAACAACTACTCTGAAGCTCTAGAGAGTGTCCACAACTGATTTTTTAAATATCCTTTTGAAATTGGTGATGGTCCGTCCATCTCACAGATGCAGAGGTGGGAGGCCAGTGTCACAGATGACTCTGTGTGGCACTCCTGACCTGGAGAAATCTGCATCTGAGACTCGTCTTCTTTGTTCTATCTCAATTTTATATCACTGTCCAGAGATGCCAGACCTAGTGTAGCTTTGTCTTCCCACGAGTTCCATGACCATTTGTTGAACACCAGCTATGTGCCAGCACTGTGCTCTTTGGTCAGGATAACAAAATGAATTTGTAAGATTCCAAACCTTGGAAGAAGAGTTAACATTTTCTTGACAGAATTTCTTCGGAAACGGCAACATGCATGTGGGTTTTGAGACCCAGGGTCACAATGGGCACGTGACCTACTTTGACAATTTCTTGGGCTGCACAGAGTGCTTCTTGTGGGAAACTTGCTAGATTTTAGCACAGACAGCAAGAGAGAAAGCAGAGAATCCATCACAGTGAGAGAACTTGCTCTCATTCAGCTCTGTTCCTCCCTGTTGTGGGACTTGAGAATCACTTCACTTCTGCTGCCTCTGTTTCCCCATCTTTAAAATGTGACAGTGATGCTTGCTTTTGCTTGACTTTATGGCAATTAATCGATCATGAAATTTGTTAGTAGGCTACAGTGTGCTCCTACTTGATAGCAACTGCCTGGTGAAACCTTGTACTGTAAGATGATGGGGTCTTATTGTGAGTGTCAAAGTGTGCCATGGTGCGTTAGTTTTGTCTAGCGTGAGCTCAGATGAGGCCTCGTAGCATGTGTGTTGTGAGTTTCCTAAGTACAGTGCTATGGAAGTGTCAGCCAGCACATTCATTGCTTGCTCAGAAGGATGCTTTCCTGAATCTGTGTGACCGAGATCAACCTCCACGGTGCCCAAACAGGCTCAAGCTAGTTCCAGGAATGTAAACGCCCCTTAGGCCACCAAGTTGCTTTCCCTCAGCCTGCTGGGAGACAGTCCCTCTGACCAGCACCCCACAAGTAAGGCCACATGTCAGGACATGACCCCTGCCTTTGGCATACCAGGACTCACAGCCTCTGCTCTGTGCATGAAAGAGAGACCAACGATCCTTCCTGGCCGATTGACCGGCCATTTCAGAGCCACTAACCTCCAAGATGCTAGTGAACACACTCCTCTGTGAGAGAATGGGCATCATTCTCTGACCAGGGCACTGAGCTAGTGAATAATTGTACTATTCTCTGTTTGAGAACCATGCCTTCCTCATATATAGACCATGAGAAGGGCCCATGAAAGGGAACTCCAGGGACACATGCTTGTGATATGTATATGTATATGTGTGTGTATATATATATATATATATATGTATTTAATGTACACACACTCATATGTGCATGTATTCACATTTATCTGTGTCTGTGTATGTTTTATTTGAGATAACATTTTTAATTTACATTATACTAAAAGGCGTAATGGCTGTATTAAAGAATCTAATGAGTAAAAATTAAATATAATCCAGCAGGAAAACAGGTCAGGTCTGTATAAACAATAATCAGTTGAAAAGATGTTCAACATTACTCATAAAGTAAGCTTTAAAATGATCACAAAATTTTAAAACTATAGTGGTATAAAATTCCCATTAAATTGTATGTCTATTTTTATCTGCCTATGTGTCCACATGCAATTTCCCAGAATTACTCCCCTGTCCATCTTTAAAAAAAAATTATTTTATTTTTATGTGAAAAGCAGAGTTACACAGAGAGAAGGAGAGGAGGAGAGGAGGGAGAGAGAGAGAGAGTGCGCATGTGTGCGTGCGCGAGAGAGATCCTCCATCTGCTGGCTTGCTCTCCAGATGGTTGTAATGGCTTGAGCTGATCTGAAGCCAGGAACTAGGAGCTTTTTCCCATTCTGTATCATGGGTGCAAGGGCCAATGACTTCAGTCAGTCTCTGCCATTAGCAGGGAGCTGGATCGAAAATGGAACAGCTGGGACACAAACTGGTGCCCATATAGGATGCCAGCACTGCAGATGGAGGCTTAACCTACTGTGCCTTGGCACAGGCCCCATGCTCTGTCCATCTTGTGCTGGGTGTAATTCTAGTGTTAACAGATTGGTCCTTCTAAAGGAAGATGCTAATGGATTCCTCTCATATCTTCCTAACTGCCCCAGGCAGAGTTAGAGGGACTTTCTGCCATTGTTCAATTGGCTTCATGTTAAACCTGGTCTTCTCTAGACCTGAGTCTAATAAGTTCTTTTCCTTTCCAGGTTCATGAAGTGTATCAGGGTGTCTGGCAGACAGTGATGCTGGAAAAATAGAGTACTCTGAGAATTCCACTTGCTCTGAGTATTGTACCCAAGAGCTGACCTGGGCCCTCAGCTTTTGGTGCCCACTATGCTTTCCTCTTAAGTGTAAATTGTATGGTGCTACAACCCATAATCTTTGGGATTAGAAAGGAGCTTTAAACGCCCCAAGTTGGTGCATGAATTACTTCTATCAAATATAGTCAGCAGCCTTATATTAATTACTTCCTGTGTGGGCAGCTTTCAGGACTTCATTCTAATAATGGAGAGTTGGAATTCCATAATAGCTTTGTCTTTATCTGTTAGGCTTCTATAGTGAATTAACAGATGTTTATTTCTTTTAGTACAAGAGGCTGAGAAGTCCAAGGTCAAAGTGCCAATAGATTCACTGTCTAGTGAGGGTCTGTGTCTTAATTCTTAGATGGCTGCATTCTTTTCCTGATTTTGAAGTTTTATTTGTTTATTTGAAAGAGAGGATAAAGACCAAGAGATCTTACATCAGCGGGTTCACTCTTCAGATGGGCACAATGGCCGGGGGTTTCCAGCGCAAAGCCAAGAGTCAGGAGCTGCTTCTGTGTCTACCCAATGGGTAGTAAGGATAAGACCTTTAGGCCATCTTCTGCTGCTTTCTCCAGGTCTTTAGCAGGTAGCTGGATCAGACGTGGAGCATGTGGAAACCTGTGGTGTCTGTTTTGTCACTGTGTCTTCCCCTGGCAGAAAGGACACACGATCTCTTTATGGCCTCTTTTATGATGGCACTGATCTCATTAACAAGGGCTTCTCAGTCACCTCACGTAGGCCCTGCCTCCATACACCATCACATGGGAATTCCTCCATTGTGAGTTTGGGGAAGATGCAAACATTCAAGCCATAACAGCTGCTCTTTCACTGAATCAAAATCCATTCCCCTCTCCCTCTGCCTCCTGGCAGTGTCTTCCTATAGGTTCTGCCCTCCACAGCTCTAAGGAGTAATCTAATCTAGAACAATGAGAGCATCACTGGATCATAACCACCAAAGAAGATGAAAATCCATAGCTCATACTGACAAGAACTAGATAAACAATATACAGATGCTTTAATAGGTGAGACAGGGCTCAACTATACACAAGAACATGATGAACATATAGGGAACTACAACCATTCGTCATGATAGGAATTAAAGAAGGAATCATGAAGCGCAAAATCTAGAGGAAGCAGAAGTAAAGCTGGAATGTTCGCCTCTCTTTCCGCCAATTGCTTTCCAGTTAAAAGGGGGAGATGCAGCAACCACCATAGGGGTGGCCAGGCTGCTTCATGATCAGGTAATCCAAATCACATTACTGATGAGGGACAGACAGATGTGTTTGTTTCTCTGTGACACCCTGGGAAGAACACAGCACCACTGACACATTCCAGACGGGGTTGAAAAACCTGGAACCAATCATAGGGAGTCTCAGACAAACCCAAATTGTAGCACATTCCATGAAAAAAAAAATTGTCCCTAAAATGTCAGTTTTTGCAACTGCTCCAAAATAAAGAAGACTAAAGGGATGTGAATGTGATAAACAGTTCTGGATCACATCCTCTACAGCACAGTGAAATGCTTGGAATGGCATTTTTTCATTAATACACAAAATTGGAATATTGAAATTGTGTCAACATTAAATTTTTGTAATTTTGTAGTTGTCCTATGGAAGGCAATATCCTGGTCCTTTGGACACAGTAGGCAACTATGTGCCCTTTGCCCATTAATCTGAGTACCTTACTTTAAAATGTTTCAGGACAAACAAATGCGAATGAATAAAGATAACTGGGCATCTTCTGAACTATTCCTCTTTTTTTTCCTGCAAATTTGAAGTTCTTTCAAAATAAAAAATGGCCAAGAGACCCCATGTGGATCAAGTCCCATATAAATTTGCAGTCAGTGTAATTGTGCCTTTTAAAAGACCACTCTTCTGGCCTGGAAGGAACATACTAGGAATGGTTAAGGACCCTGTGTGCTATCCCCAAATAGGGAGTGTTGGAGGAATTAGAAAAAAACTCCCTTGTATAATTCATCTATAGGCCAAGAAAACAAACTGAAGCAGAATTTTCTGAAGTGAAGCAATTGGGGAAGGCATTTCTGGGGCGGGGACTGTGGAAAAACTAAAAGACAGAGCCAGATGGACAGCCAGGCGAGGCCAGGCAAGATTGCTCAGTACAGGAAGCCAGACTGCGATAGCTGAGCATAAGGACCGGTGGTTAAAGGTTGGCTCTCAGGCTGGAAAGGGACCTCAGGTGTGTGACTTCAAAGGAAACCTTAAATGCTTTCTATATTTGTTGCTTCTCAGCCTTGCTCCAACACATCTCCATCTTTGCCTCCTGCCCATTGGGCATCAAATTTGCCATTTGTGGCAACCTTTTTATACCTTTCTTTTGGTGGCTGAGGCCAGTCTCTTTGTTCAGCCTCTTATTATTGTGATTATCTTCTTGCATTATGAGTTGCTTGAATGCAGCATTTGCCTGACAGCCCATCACGATGCCATCTTCTTGAGTTATTAGAAAGGCTTATGAGGCCAGGATAAACAGCATGAATCAAGAGAGAGAGACAAGCCTCCATGCTCCTGCTCACGTCACTGTCACTCAGGAAGGATGTAAGAAGAGAGAGGGGGTGAGTAGGGGTGAGAGAAGAAAGAGGACAATGGAGAGAGAGGGAAGAAATCAGGATGAACAAAAGAGAATTGGAGAGAAGGAGTGAAAGGAGATGGGGAAAGACTTCACCTGGAAATGAGGAGACCCTGGTAGAGGATTATTTTTCATCACCTTTTGGGAAGACTTTAAGCAAACAGGAAATTCAGACCACATGTAGGACTCTGCCTTCTAGAGGTTCCTGCTGTTGTATAAGCTTGGGTAAGTCCTTTGTCATTCTGGGTGACCAATTTTCTTCCCCCCCCCCCTTGTTTTCAGGGCTGCCGACTGCCAGGGCTGCAAGGGCATAGATGTCCAGGCTATTAAATTTCCCTAAAATCTTTTGGGGAGGCCTTTTGAAAAGTCACCAGCTTGGGGTCGTAGTCCTTAATTAATAAGTACATTGGTGCTTTCCATGCACCGACTTGTGCAGGTCACTGTATGAATGGGACCAAGAATGTCCTACTCATACGTGCAAACCCTGAGAGTTACCAGTCGGAATCACACTTGAGGATTTTAGGGACAAATGCCTTTGTGTTTATTGGCATTTGGGCCCCTCCCCTGAATCAATAAATTTTTATTAAAGACCATGTTCTTCCTCATAGAAATTCTTGGGATTCTAAGTAAAAGGGAAGTATTTAAATTAAATGACATTGGAGACTTGAAGGCCAGGGACTGGTTTTGTGTTTTTATTAAGCATTTATTCTGAGTTTGGGTAACTTGTTTGATCAGTCTTTTCCCAGGTGGTCTTCCGAATGCTTCTGAATAGACTCTACTCCATGGAGTTCATAGCTTTGGCTGTTGTCAGATGGCAGCATTAGGAGTTGTTAGGAGTTGTCATACTTGAATTTAAGGCTCCTAATGGGTTCAGGTGCTAGACCATGAACCAGAACTAGAGGAGCTATTAGACCATGCCTTTGGTTTCTTTGATACAGATGGTAAATGGAGAATCATTAGCATAACCCAAGTGACTTCCCAGGATCATAACTATCCATCCTTCATTGTAATGAGCACTAATGACCTAGTGCTGAACTGGGTATTGATCAGAATCTAATGATTTATGATGTTGACCATCATGGATGTCCAATTGAAAGATACCTTGACTGGCCTAGACTCTCAAATGCCACACATTTCTTTACACCAGAGATAAGTATTAAAGTCCAAGGTCATAGTGCATGCCTGCCATCATTTCTGTATAAAGGACTGTCTTTGGCCAAGGTCCTGTCCTTCCTGTCTTAAGTGTGTAGAACTAAATTTACAAATGAAGGAAAGCTGTCTCAGAACCGGTAGTACAACCTTGATCAATTTTGATGTTCACTGCACTCCTTAGTTGTAGTCGGCCTGTTTGGAAAGTTCCTGTGTGGCAGGCAGTGTCCTAAGCTCTGGGGTTGTCATATACGCTGATATCATATTCCAACTAATTGTATTTTCCTGGTGAACTGGACTGGAGGGGGGCAACAGACTTTCAGGAGTCATCCCATTTATTGGGTGCCTTTGAGGTGCTTTTCATTACATCTGCTTTGGAAGTAGTTTTCTGAGACTCTTATTCCAGTGTCCCTAAATTATGCAGAGTTGAGAAAACCAGGTAAGGGTCTGTTTAGAGATGGCATTTCCCTAGATGGGCTATAAACGTCAACATTAGTCACTTTTAGTAAATCCTAAAAAAGGTATAGATTAGGCTGCACACAGACTATCCAGGCTGTCTCTTTGCGGTTAGATTTTTCATCAGTTTGCTGCCATTGGCTTACTTTCTGATTTTTCACCTGTTTTTCAATCTACACACACAGACACACACACACACACACACACACACACACAAAGCACTTGAGAGAAAAAATAATCCCAGCTTGTGATCATGGTGAACTATATTTAGTTCCATGTATTCTGTTTTGAAGACTTGGGATCCTTCGATTGTGTTACCTTTTGCAGTTTTAATGTATGTTTAATGTATGAATGTTATCATTTCATTAAAATCTGGAGTGATGTTTTTTAAATTCAGTTTTGTGGGGCGAGTGTTGTAGTACAGAGGGTTAGGTCACTGTGTGAGAAGCCTACATCTCATGTCAAAATGCATGCTCTTTCAAGTTCTGACTTTGCTGCTTCTAATCAGCTTCCTGCTGGTATGCCTGGAAAGGCAGAAGATGATGTGTCAGGTGCTTAGGCCCTGCCAGCCATGTTGGACACTAGTACAGAGCTCCAGGCTTCTAGTTTTAGCTTAATCTAGCTTTGGCCATCACAACCATTTGGGAGTAGAACAGTGGCTGCACTTCCCTCTCTTTTTCTCTGTCACTCTGACTTTCGAGAAAGAATAAATCTGAAAAAAAGAAGAGTTATTTGTTTTAAAAGTGGAGTGACAGAGAGAGAAGAAGAAACACACAGAGAGAAGTCTTCTACCTGCTGGTTCACTCCTCAAATGGCTGAAATGGCAGGGGCTGAGTCAACCCAAAGCCAGGAACTGGGAGCTTCTTCTAGATTTCCTGCTTGAGTGCTGGGTTCCAAGCACTCTGGCCATCTTGTACTGTTTTCCCAGACCATAATCAGGGAGCTGGATCAGAAGTGTAACAATGGCAACACAAACTGGTGCCCATATGGGATGTTAGTGCTGCAGATGGAGGCTTAGCCTAATATGTCATGGCACTGGTTCCACAATCAGACCTTTTTTGAAAAGTTCATTTTGGGGATGGCATTTTTGCATAGTGGGTTAAGGCACCCCCTGTGACAATGACGTCCCATATAGGCACCTGCTTGATCCCTGGCTTCTCAGCTTCTGATCCAGCTCTTTGATAATGCACCTAGGAAAGTAGCAAACAATGCCTGGAGCTCTGCACCCATGTGGGAGATGCTTATAAGACTCTTGGTTTCTGGCTTTAACCTTGCCCAGCTCCATCTGGGTGGTGAACCAACAGGTAGAAGATGTCTCTCCCTCCCTCTCTCTTTCTCTCTGTAATTCTGCCTTAAAAATGTTTTTAAGATTTTTTTAAGTTGTTTTGGGTTTTAGCACAATCTTCATAGATACCTTCTCGCCACGAGAGCCAAGTGGAGGAGGAAGTAGATCCAGCACCCCTGCCCCAATTGCTTGACATTTGGACTGTGTCCCCACTGTGGCCCACCCAGCATAGAGGGTGTATAGTAAACCCTCCTGGCCACTGTCAGCTGGAGAATTGAAACAAAAACAAAAACAAAAAAATTCAGTTTTACAAGCAGTTATTGAGATCTAAGGATACAAATGTGGAAAAGATGCCTTATGTTTACCAGGCCCTCACCTTGTAGTTGAGGGAGATAAGAAAAGATACAGAATAGATGATGGCTAACAACATAGAAGCAGGTTACAGGTTGCTGAGGGAATAGAGAATAGAGGCCTGAGTAATCCTTTCCTGTCTTTAGCTGAGGGCTTATTTATGCAGGGCCTTGGCACTGGAGTGGGAGCTTATCAAGTCTTCAAAAGGAGATGGCTTCTTAGTTCTTTGCTATGAAGACCAGGGTTTGCATCTGTAAGACAGAAACAACAGAAAGAAAACTATTATGTGCTTATTCATAAATGATAACAGTATATATTTATAGGTCGTTCTAGAGAGTATCTATTGTGTGCTAGGCACTATGTCAACCATTTTGTTACTATCCTGTAGTATAATTCTAGTTCTCCTCCTCTGAAGTAGATGGCACCAGCTCCATTAGATAGTTGGGAAAACTGGCCCAAAGAGGCGGAGCTACACAACTAAGACAACATAGCTAACGGGCTCTGAAGCTGAGTGCAGACTAACATATCTGTTAGTTTGCAATGCTCTAGCAAGTAAACCTAGTGCCTGCCTTAAAAAAGCATTTATTTGTTTCTGAAAGGCAGAGCTCTAGAGAGAAGTAGAGACAGAGAGGGAGAGAGAGAGAGAGAAAAGTTTTCCATCCACTGGTTTACTACCTAAATGTCTGTAACGGCTGGAGTTGGGCTGACCTGAAACCAGGACCTAGGTGCTTGCTCTGGGTTTCCCACGGAGGTGCAGAGTCCCAAGGACTGGAGCCATCCTTTGCTGCTTTTCCAAGCCAAATTGGAGCTAGATTGAAAGTGGCACAGCTGGGAAAGGAATGGGCACCCCTATGGATGTTGCTGCTGTGGGCAGAGGATTAAGCAACTATGCCAGCATAGGTGCCCCACTTTACTGCCTTTCTTGTGCTGCTGCATTCTCATTCAAACTCTTCATAGATGATTCCAGGATGCATTTTTCCAAGAATTCATCCATATTTAGGATAAATCATGTTCACCTTCAGAAGCTGAATCATAAATCCTTATTAGCCGCAATTTCCTGTGAAGTCAGCAGAATTTCTTCTATCAGTTGTTTAAATAGCTATGGTCTTTAGTCATCTCAAGCAGTTGTGTTACTTTAGACTTACGACATGGAGCCTCACTTGCTCATTTTCCCCGTTGGTTCACCATCGCTTTGGGAGTAGAACTAGGACCAACAAAAGCAGGATGTCTAGCTAAAGATGGGGCAAGATGTTTTCCTTTTGGCTTTTGTCCCTAGGAGCTACCCTGTAGCTTGACTGATCTGCTCTGAACAACTCAGTCTTTTGTGGTCAAAACACGGGGGTCTTTTGCCTTTTGAAGGACTGACAGCACAGTCACAGCTCACTCGCTTTCCCAGTCTCCAGACATTTCTACCACGCTCCATCACTCCGGGAGTGTCGTCCATGCAGTTGTCTCTGGTTTAAATGATGACGACCTTGCCCCAGCTGTCCCTGGAGGCTGGCAGCTTGATGAGTCAGTCCTGAGGCTTGCTAGATGCGTCTCAGTATTTCACATGCCTGTGTTGATTGGACAAATCCCAGAATGGGCCTTAGGACTTGCTTAGCCTTGAGTGTCCTGAACATCATTATGGAAAGTGTGTCTCTTCGAGGATTATTTATGTCTCTAACTTGTGTTTTCTTTCTCAGCAAATGAAAAGATTGAAGACATCAATGGCTGTCCAAAGAACAGATCACAAATGGTAAGTGGTACCTGTGTTTGTGTTTTGTTAGCGAACCCTGCTTGTGAGTAACATTGACCATCTCAGATTATTCTCACCAAATGCTTTCCTTGGGGGGATGATGATATTAGTAAGTTAACAGTTTTTTCCAAGTAGCTTTGCTTAGCTTCTCTGACATTTATTGGCATTTATTGATAAATGGCTGATTTTCATGTCAGTTGTGAGACAGCACAAATAAAACATCATTCTTGGTGTTAGTTGCCAATTGTGTAGCCCTGAAGGCACATGTACACATATGTACAACTTGCACTGTGGGCAGATAATACGCTGGACTCTGACTTTTCAGGATCTGAAGGTGAGAATGATGTAAAGTTAGAACTGTTAAGAGATAATGTGAAGTGTACATTCCCATCTGAACCATTCTGCACAGAGCAATGAACTGGCAAAGCATTTGAGAACTGATAGCATAACCTTATCAAACTCCAAAAGCTTTACCCTTCAAAATATGTTCTGTTCTTGCTGCTTGTCGTGCAAAATCATTTCACATTCATCGAATCCCAAATCTCTGAATGCTTCATTTTTTACTGCAAAATGCTTCTCATATATGAATATTTCCATGAAGAATGTTTGATCTGATTCTCTTAAGACGATGAGAAAATGTTTTTAAAATATGAAGCTGTAACTTACAGACAGCTTTACTTCTTTTCTGGGCATTCATTTAGTTCCAGGAATCTAAAAAAGGATGCAATTTGTGTAACCTCACCCCACCCTGTGCCGCTCAGCATAATCTGATTGGTCCTCTTTTGGAATGCACTAAAACGATTGGCATTCCTTGGGTTACTCTTTAATGTTCTGAATTGTTATCCCCAAGTTGGATAGAAGGATGGGCTTTTCAGTCAACCTTTTTCATGGGCAAAAATGGTTCTCTTTCAAAGATATTGGGGTATGTCTTGGAAGTGGAAGCTCATCACTCACAGTTTCTATTCTGAAACCAGTTTCTCTTCTATTGCCTCTCTAGAGTTTTTTCTCGTTCATTTTGTTCCACCCAGTGACTGCCCTGTTCTTGCATAGGAAAGTCCCAGGCAGACAACTCATAGCTGCTTTTACTTTTGGAAAAGTGTGGCTGCTATTTTTGTTAGAGTTACTGCAGCTGTCTGGTGTATTAATAATTGAGAAAATGTGGATGATTGAAGATTAATTTTAGTGCAAGCATTTCACACATGCAGACATACCTTCACATGAAAGTGATCCACATCGTCTCTCCAGGATGGATTTTGATGCATTTATGCCTGCCTAATAGAATGAAGAGTTGGCACTGGTATCTAAGGGTTGTTAATGTTATTTGACTGATTTGTATTTTCTGCACCTTCAATTGGAGGTATTGCGTTTTGTTAACGTTCACTCAAGCTCATGAAGCAATATTGCCTCAGATGCTTCTGTGCAATTTAATTCTGCATTCAGACATAAAATTTATCAACACTGTCATTGCAAGTTTTTGGATTCTTCATAACTCTTTCAGTTTTGCCAAGTATTTTTTCTTTGATGGAATGTGTCTGTTTAGACCACAGCATAGATAATCTTAGATAGTCTTTTTTTTAAAGATTTATTTATTTTTGTTACAAAGCCAGATACACAGAGAGGAGGAGAGACAGAGGAAGATCTTCCGTCCAATGATTCACTCCCCAAGTGAGTGCAATGGCCAGTGCTGTGCTGATCCAAAGCCGGGAACCAAGAACCTCTTCCGGGTCTCCCACATGGGTGCAGGATCCTAGTGCTCTGGGCCGTCCTCGACTGCTTTCCCAGGCCACAAGCAGGGAGCTGGATGGGAAGTGGAGCTGCCGGGATTAGAACCAGCGCCCATATGGGATCGCGGGGCTTTCAAGGCGAGGACTTCAGCCGCTAGGCCACGCTGCCGGGCCCAATAGTCTTTGATAATGAGTTCCACTTCAGGGGTGGGGAGGCAGACAGTCTTGTGAGTCTAACAAAGAAGAGTTCAGCAGACGGGATGTGAGTCCAGGAAAATATAAGCATTGCTACCATAGTCATTTCACTCCATAGGAAATGAGAGAGATGATGATGATGACAACAGAGTCTTTGTCCCTTCCACTATGGTGACGTGTCCACAGAATTTGTTAGAACTTCATGGGAAGTTGTTACACAAACAGACCTGGGTCTGTTCTGACTACTAGGACACCTGTGTGTACACACACACCTGCCTATATGGTGATAAAACACTACTGCTTATGGGAACTGTAATTTGAAACTAGCATAGCGTGTGAACAACGATTTCTAGGTGATTCATCTCCTGCTGCAGTTTTATTTAGGATTGCTAATGATAAACATTTATTGTTGTTCCCTGAATGTTGCCTGCTTGAAGAAGACTGAAAGAGGGAAGTGTATGTAGAGAAGGACAACAGCCCACAGTGAGATGAGATCTTGGGAAATATACCCTACTGGAGAGTAACTCATTCTCTTGAAAATAGCCAGTCTGGTCTCATTGTGATCACTGCGCAGAACATCTTTAGGAGTATCTAACAACAGAGCCAGAGAAAAGCAGTATTGTTTCAGAGCAGGGATGGAAGAACTGAAGTTCATTATCTAAGAGGCTGATTTGTGTCATCAGCAGAAAGCTCCTGGGTGCTGTTGAAGGAGCAAGCACTGAAGAGAGTGCATCTCTTCCTTTACCCTTTGGTCCTGAAACATCAGGCTGTCTGGGACTCTGCCCTGGGCTGTAATGCCTGCATGCATGCTCTACTCCAAGTCCTGTTCTCTACCCAGAGCATAGGGTAGTGATAGCAGACACTTGAGAAATACAGTTTAGAGAATTCCAAGGGTGGTGTGAACCTGTCTGTCTTAGAGCCCCTGGGTTAGGCAACTTGAGTCCACAGGTGAACCAGATATGAGCCCTGCCCTCAGGGAGAACAGTGCTGTCAGTGACATCTGGGTGCTGTCCGGGCATGAAACGGACCCATTTCTACATCAGGCACGGGAAGGTTCCAGGATAATGTCCAGGGCCTGAGTCTTAGAAGGCAAGAAGGATCACCTCTGGGAAGGAGGCCTAGATAGTTGGAAGCAGAGACGGCAGGCCTAAGACCCATTCCTGGAGACCGTTTACTTGAAGATACAGGGATGCTGCAAGGCAGTCATACCAAACTGCCCTGAGCTGGGATTGACTCTCCCAGCCTCTCAACTCTGCCTTGTTGTGCCAAGGTGGTAGGCATAGAAGAGCCCCTGGTAGAACAAATACATAGGTATTTTCAGATGTGGAACAATTTCTGAATTCTTCCCTGTTCCCCAGATTGTTGCATCTGGGGGAGTAACCCTCAGTGGGGCCCAGAGCCAAGTTTTCTACATGACAAACCCCAAGGCCTTTAGCTGCTGAGAATGTGAGTTCAACCACAGGGCCTATGAAATGAGCATGTGACTTGGTCAGAGATGTTTGTGTTTGTTCTATTACCAGTAACAAGCACCTGCACCAGACTTTAAGGTTTGCAGGCTCCACGTTCCGTCTCCCTGATCCTGTTACAGGCTGCCTTATGCTGCCCTCCTGAGACAGAGGAGTGCTAGGTGATGGAGAGCTAACCCTGGCACTCAAGCTTGGTGCTTTCCACAGCAAGCAGCTCTCAACTCTCTGGAAATGAGGCTTTCAGTGATGGTCAGTAGAGGTCTGAGATTCAAGGCAGCAGTGTTCCTTGCCCCAGTAAACCTGGCATTGGTTTGTTTTTAACAACTGCTTTACCTCATTGCTGTCTGACCTAGATGCTTTGGGGGCCAAATCCTTGGAGATGGAGCTTTAGAAACATGCCTCACCCATCATTCCTCCCACCCCATCAGACACACACACACACACACACACACACACACCACCTTCGTGCACTTGGCCCCTAAAAAAGTTCATGTGTGCGTCAGAGCTGGTTCAAATGTTTTGTCTGTTCTATGTTGCCATGGCAACATAGTGGCATCTTTCTGACTTTCAAGTGGTGTGTTCAGCAGAGTTCTGTGTGTGTTTGGAAGGGAAAACACTGCTTGGAGCTCAGCCAGCGGGTGCTGGGGGGAGTTGCTGCCCGGCTGCTTGAACTCCCCGTGCTCAAAGAAGGAGGCAACGGCTCACTAGGAGCCTGGGAATAGCCAGCAGCAGGGGGCGGTTTTCTTTTTTAATCATTGTTATTTTAAGAGCCTTGGCTTTCTGTTGTTGATTCGGGAGGTGCAAAGTTGTGGAGGCCTGCTTGACCTCTTTCAGCAAAAAAGCCCCAGGCCTGTTTTCCCTCACGCCTCCTCCTGGGCTCTTCGGAGACTTCCTTCAGTGCCTCTTGTTGGGATCCAGGACCTGCCTGGCCAGGTCTGAGTCTACTCTAATATTGTGCAGATCTGAGCTCATCATTTAGCACTCAAAACCCTTGCTTTTCCTGTTCTATAAAGCATAATACATACCTCAAAGAGGCTACTTGAGGACCAATGAGGTGAAGATTTATTAATTTAAAAGGCAGAGCAGGGGCTGGCACTGTGGCATGGCACATTAAACTAGTGCCTATGATGTTGGCATCCCACATGAGTGCTGTTCAAGACTCAGCTGCTTCACTTGCAATCCAGCTCCCTGCTAATGCTCCTGGGAAAACAGTGAAAGATGGTTCATGTACTTGGGCCTTTACTACTCATCCAAGAGACCTGAATGAAGCTCCTGGCTCCTGGCTCCAGCCTAACACAGCCGTGGAAGTTACAGCCATTTGGGGAGCGAACTGGCAAATGAGATTGTTCTCCCCTCGCTTACCCCATGACTTTGTCTTTGAAATGAATAAAAATAAAAGACAGAGAGAGAGAGAGAGAGAGAGAGAGAGAGAGAGAGAGAGAGAGAGAGAGATTTTACATTCTAAATGCCCATAGCAGCTAGGTCTGGGGTCAGACCAAAGCCAGGTGCTGGGAACTCCATTGTGGTCTCCCATATGGATGTCTGGGTTGTCTTCTGCTGCCTTCCCAGGCACAGGGTTAATGTGCTAATGAAAATATTGTTGGGTAATGACAATTAAGGTGATTAAATAAAGCTAGAGCTATGAAGTGTTTGCCCTGTGCCAGGTGATGATCTAAGTGCTTTATGAGTGGCCTGGTGGGCCATCTTGCCAGCAGCCCTCATAGGCCGGTGCTCTTGTTCCCATTCTGGTATATGACTGGTACTCTATATAACAGTTTCTGTAATGTTGTCGATTGTCTGACTCTGCTTCATGTTTGGGTGATACAGAATCCTTTGGAAAGTTGAAAAAAGATGCTAGCTTTCTCCTCCCCAAATTGGACAAGCCTCAGAATTTTGCATACATTCTGAACAGATTATGGACCCCAGAAACTGGCCTTTGTGTTTCCCGCGTTCAGTGCTTCTGCTGCTCAGGTACAACTTTGTCCTTTCAGAGCACCAGAGGAAAGCGCAGTGCCCAAGTTCCCAAGACTGTATCCATGTACAAAAGAGGAGAGCAGTGACTTCCAAGTTTCTATTCTATGAGCAGAACCTTCCCATTTTCCCAAAATAAAATTTGAAAGGCTGAGTATCAGAGAGAGAGGGAGACACACACGTGCGTACGCACAGATTTTCCATCTTCTGGTTCATCTTCCAAATGGCTGCATGGCCAAGTCTGGACCATGATGAATCCGGGAACCTGACAGTCCATCCAGATTTCCCACATGGATGACAAAGGCTGAAGGACTTGGACTGTCCTCTGTCACCATCCTAGTGGTATCAGTAGGAAGCTCAAGAGGAAGCACTGGCACTCTCCTATGGGATGCCAGCTTTGTAATCCACAGCTTAACGTGATGTGTCACAGAGCTACGCCCCCCAGCCCCCACCAAGCAAAATCCTATATGAAATCCTATATGTGAAAATGCTATGAGCTGAGTTGCTGCTGTAAGTAGGAGTTGTCCACAGGGCTGGACCCCAGAAGACACAATGTGATTATACCTGGGAAGGAACACCACAGTTCCAACCCTGACTTCAGGACTGGCATTTCTAGCTCTGCTCTGACTGTAGTGCTCTTTTCTCTGTTGCTCCTCTATAATGAGGCACTGTTGTGTCTCTTTTCCACCTCTGGCCCGAGGATCAGTTGCAGCCTGCTTGTGACCCAAGGTGTGTCCCTGAGGCCCTTCAGTGGGTCAGTTTGTATAGCAGGGACAGAGCCCATGCATGCCTCATGGGGTTATTGAGTGTTTTCATGTGATAATTTGTGTGAAGTGCTTACATGCTGCTGGGCTCAGGGTACACTTAGCAAACGTTTTAGCTCTTTTGATGATGGTATTTCAAGGATCTTATGAAAAAAAAATTTTTTTAATGGACAGATTTACTACCTGGGATGCCAGCATTCCAAAATGGTAGTGTTTTGAGTGCTGTGTACTTGACTTCCAATCTAGCCACCTGCTAATGTGCCTGGGAAAGCAATAGATGACCCAAGTGCTTAGGCACCTGCACTCATGTGGGAGCCTAGAAAGAAGCTCCTGACTTCAGCCCAGCTCTGATCATCACAGCCATTTGGGGTGTGAACCAGCAGATGGAAGGTTTTCTCTCTGTGTCTCAAATATTTAGGGAAAAAACCACACATATGTGGAGCATGGCTTGCCCTACCTTTGGATGATACTAGAATGTATTTGTGTGATTTCTTTGAGTGATAGCTCAAAGGCCCTCATCGCCCATAATCTGATATCACAAGGCAGTATGTTCAGTCTTGGTTCCATCCCATCCTGACAGTGTGGCCCTGGAGAACGCACTAGGCCTCTGCTTTATTTCCTCTTCTGGGAAATGGGGCAAGGAGTAACACCTTCAGAGCTAGGACAAGATTTCCAGGGAGAGGACTGCATTCACTGGCTACTTACTACCTTCCCAGCTGCGCCAGTGCCTCTCTCATTAGCATAGTTACTCCGCCAAGGAGCACTGTGGTGTAGAAACGCTCAGTGTCTGTATTTGACACACCAGAACTGAGACTTTAAAAGGTGGATTGTGGTCCCAGATTATTCACCTTGCAGGTGGAGGTGATACTCAAACCCCCGAACTCTAGTTTTGAGTTTACCACTGTGGCTAAGAAAAGGTTTAATAAAAGTGGTCTCACCTTCCCTAATCCTCCTTTTTAAATTTTTATCCATGGGTACTGCAGGACCAATGGGACTTAGCTGAGACTTTGCCCAGCGGGTGGGGTGGGAGGTGGAGTATTTCTGAAAAGGGCCTGAGTTGACCTGGGAATGGAAGGCTAAAAGCTGCAGCAACAGCAGGTGGCCCCCAGGAAGACAGCCTCTTGACGGGGCCTCCAAGAGCTGTGGCGCCAGGTTTCTCTGGCCACGTTCTCCACAGAGCCTCCTGGGCCAGGAGAAGGCCATCTGCATCAGGATCAGGTTTCTAGGCCCAGTGACCTGAAGCCTTCCCTGCAGCTGCCACAAAGGCGTCCACACGCCTGGGGAGTGTCTGAATCTTTGGCAGCTGTTCTGCCTCTTCCCAGAGCCCTGGGCCCATTTTTACAGTGCCCTAAAGGCACAACCATATAACAGCACAGAGAAGGAATGAGGAGAAAGTCTTGGGCCATTAGACTAAAGCAGAATGGCCAAGAGCCATTGGAAGGTACCCACTGCTTCCCACCCAGGTCAGCCCATCCACTGTCACTACTTTTTTTTTTAAGATTTATTCACTTTTATTACAAAGTCAGATATACAGAGAGGGAGAGACAGAGAGGAAGATCTTCCATCCGATGATTCACTCTCCAAGTGAGCGCAATGGCCGGTGCTGTGCCCATCCAAAGCCGGGAACCAGGAACCTTTTCTGGGTCTCCCACATGGGTGCAGGATCCCAGTGCTCTGGGCCATCCTCGACTGCTTTCCCAGGCCACAAGCAGGGAACTGGATGGGAAGTGGAGCTGCCAGGATTAGAACCGGCGCCCATATGGGATCGCGGGGCTTTCAAGGCGAGGACTTTAGCCGCTAGGCCACACTGCCGGGCCCACTGTCACTACTTTTGCTTCATCTGTTTTTCTATGATGGCTACGATTCTCATGCCTGTGCTCTTCTTCAGCCATAGCCTTGTTGAGAGCTCACCAGCTTCAGCATAGCATGAAAGGCCTTGCAAGAAGGAGTTATCATCCTCTCCTCCCCCACGACCACTAGAAATCAGCACTGCAGTTACAATGGGCACCCTGTGGTGCACCAAGACCATGGACACATGTGCTGTTATAATTCAAGCATGCTGTCCAGTCAGCCAAGAATAACCCTTTTCTTGCCCTTCCTGGGCAATGTGACCCTTGATATTCGAGTTTATGTTTCCTCAAGGAGTTCACATAATTGAGTACTCCAGATTTTGTGTTCCCAAGGTGTACTGTTCTTTCCTTTGGTGTTGCTTATTTAATTTCTTTCGGGAAGAAGATACCTTGTATTTACCAGAGCATCTGAAGTGCCTGTCATTTAAATGACTGACATATAGTAGGTATTTAGTAAGGAAGGTACAAGGGAACTTCAACAAGTTAATGGAGATGGAGTTGAAAGGTAAGGTTTTAGGATAGGTATTAAAGTTAGTGGTTAAAATGGACATATTTCATATAGGAGTTCCTGTGTTTTAATTCATGGTTGCAACTCCTAAATCTAACTTCCTGTCAACGCAATACCTGCAAGACAATGAATTTGGTTTAAGTAATTGTGTTTCTTCCAGCCTAGTAAGAGACCTGGACTGGGTTCCAGATCTAGACTCCAGCTCCAACCCACCAGCAAAAGGTAGTTTCTTGCTCATTCTAAAATACATTTTTTTTTCAAAAAAAACCAGGTTTATCTTATGACAAAACATTTTGAAAGCCATGCACAGAAAGATCTTTTAAAAGTTTGTGGAAATGAATATCATGAAAACACTGCATAGGTTCCAGAATTTTTTGCACCAGAATAAATTCATAGTTTCATTCTATTTTTATGACCATTTTAAAAGAAGCTTGATTTATTCATTTATTTGAAAAACAATGACAGAGCCCATCACTATGGCTCAGGGGCTAAATCCCTTCATTGCAACTGCTGGGATCCCATATGGGTGCTGGTTGTGTCCCAGCTGCTCCACTTCCTATCCAGATCCCTGCTTGTGGCCTGGGGAAGAAGTAAAGGATGGCCTAAAGTGTTGGAACCCTGTACCCATATGGAAGAAGCTCCTGGCTCCTGGCTTTGGATCAGCTCAGCTCTGGGCATTGTAGCCATTTGGGGAGTAACAGACCAAAGATCCTTCTCTCTGTAAATCTGCCTTTCTAATAAAGATAAAGAAAATATTTTTTTTAAAAAAAAGATTTATTCCAAAAGCAATGACACAGAAAGACGGAGACAAACCTACAAACACATACACACAGAGAGAGAAAGAGAGCTCTCTGTCCTTTGGTTCAGTTTCTAAATCTGAACAACAACCAGGACAGGGCTAGAAAGCTGGAACTCCATCCAGGTTTCCCATGTGGGTGGCAGGGACCCAGGTACTTGGACTGTTGGCTGCTCTGTCTCTGGCACAACAGCAGGAAGATGGATGGAAGGTGGCACTCTACACTGATATAAAACCGCCCAATCAGTGACTTAATCTACTCTGCCAAAACGCCCATCAACTTTCTGAAGCACTCTGGTAGATGGTCTAAGGAGGCAGCTGTCTGAGTTTGTGTGGCTGAAGTTACTTTCGACCTCATGATTCACAGCTGAACTATGGTTTGGATACTGAATTCTAACTTGCGAATTTTTAATAAGCTTTAAGAAATAGATTTTTAACACTATTTTGGAAATGTTTTCTTTCTTCCCCTTTGGTTTATTCAAAGATTACAAAAAGAAATTTTAGTAATTCTCAGGAATTGTGGTCACATTTTAGTTTAATGATTTCTTTTATGTCGTGTATTTAGGTAAATCACAACAGACATTATTAATGTGGATAATCCAAATGGAAATAAGAGATGCTGTTGTTAGCGATTTTGTTTTAACTCATTTCTAACAGTCATGTGCAATGAGAGTTATGTTTTGTTTTTTGCATTAAGAGGAATAGAGAAGGTAGACATTATGCCCTGTGCTCTGCCCAGAGGCCAAATGTGAGGCATGACTGGGAGCCTCTTGTTCTTTCCTTCTCCCCGTGTAATGTCCTTGTCTCTGATTCTCATTGTTTTGATCAAGTGTGTAGCAAACACCAGAAGTGTGCTCAGAATATGTACTGTGTATACACTGTTTCAGTTATTTTACTTAACATTTTATCCTCATGAAAGCTAAAGGAACAGATACAATTATCATTCCCATTTTACATATGAGAAAATTGAGACAATGCAGATGAGCAATTGATCCAGGATCTTGTAGCTAGGTGATAAGTGGCAAGCTGAAGTATGCATTCTAGAAGTTCAGCTTCTTAATTGTTATGCTATTCTGCATATGAGGAAATCAACTGAGGAATTAAAAAAAGGTTATGGTGTGGAGGTATAGAAACTACACTGGCAGCTGTAGCCTCTCCTGTAGGGACGGATGGAATTCAATCCATGTCTCCAGTTGAGCCATTGCTGACTGCTTCCCAGGATCTGCATAGGTGGGAAGCTGGAGTCAGGAGCCACAGCCAGCAGTCAAGCCTGTGCACTGTGATATGGAACACATCAGGTGTCTTAACCTGCTCAGCCAAATGCCTGCCCCTACCAAAATATTTTGAATGAACTGAGCTGTTTGCTTTCCTGGAGGGTTAGGATGCCTCGGGCCTTTTTCTGAAAACTGTTGAGTATTCTGAATTTTGTGATGTGAACTGCACACAAGGCCATGGTTTCATAATTTTTACCCTTCTCAGCTCATTTAACTTCTGAGACCCTTGGATATTTTCATTGGAACTTTGGGATGATAATCCTTTAGCACCTTGTACTCAGACACCCGTATCCCTACTAGATGTTAGTCCTTTGAGGGCAAGAGTTGCACCTGTCCATCTGCCCACTCTGCCTGGCACCTGCCAGATGATCAGTGACTACCTAATGCAGAAGTTCCCTTCACACCTGTGCTGGGACTTGGCACTAACGCAAGTTAAAGGGCTCAGCAAATGTGGGAAGACCAAGCTGCTGGTGGACTGTGCAGAACTGAAGATATTCTTAATGAAAACAAAAATTGGATGCTGATTTATAGCAGGGTGGATGATGGTTTACATAAAAGCCATCTGGGCCTCCTGCTGGGATTCGCCTCCCTGTGAATGTCTTTATGGAATCTTGATAGTTCAGCCTAGCAGAAGATAGCTTTTTGAACATGTGCTTTTCTGTTTTTCTTTCTTTCAGCTTTTCCCCCTAGAAACTGAACTTAGCAAGGGATTCCTATTTGTACTATTGAGGCACAGTTAGCCTTTGACAACTGCATGTTGGGAACCCATCATGTAATGAATGTCAGGGTCACACTAAAGCAGAGGGCAGGGAATGGTGTCCAGCAAGCCAAGTTCAGATCCCAGAAGATCTTTGCAGTCAAAAACTATTCAGATGCCAACAAGTAGATGAAAATCGATGTAACTTCCAAAAATTGGTCCTCTGCCTTTTTTGATGTAAAAAAAGGAGAGGAGTTAATTCTCTGTAGTGGAAAGTCGGCTGACACTGGGTAGTCCCTGCTCCTGTTAGGTAGATGTGGATCCTGTTTGCAACACTACCCATGATTCTCTGTTGTCTCACATCTACCCATTTTTGTTTGTTACCTTTTTCCTCCTATAGCTTTCATTCTTTTGACTCCCAAACTGTGATACTCTTAATAAATATCATACAGTACTTCAGGAATCATCACTGCACATTGACATATGGTAGTTTGAAAGATCACTGAAATGTGTAAATTATAAATGTTAGTAGTGATTTCAATTTTCTCTCCTGTTGAGAAATTAAAACAAGTCACTCTTTTCCTCTGTATTGTTTGTTCTTTTGATGAAAAGATTGCCGTTGGTTTGAGTGCAGTTGCTTTGCTACACTGCTGAAGACAGAGGGAAGGACAGTGACAGATCAATTAGTTGTCTACTTCTGGTGAAACACCTGCTGCTTTATTGTTGTTGCCCTGTGTTTATGTAGGGCTACATGACTTATAGCACATGTTGCATTGTGTCCACATTCCAACTCTTCATGGGATGGCTGATGTATGCACTCAGACACTTTGGGTCTTCATTCCCCAGCTGGGAGGTAGAGGTAATAATGTCTACTTTGTCTAGTGATGAAAATTAAAATAATTAAACCCAGTGTTTCCTGTTTCATAGCAATACAAGTATTAGTTTCTTCTTTAAGACTTTTTTATTTATTCAGAGCGAAAGTCATTTCAAAGAGCAAGAAGAGAGACTGATACTCCATCTCCCAGATGGCCATAACAACTAGCCTTCAGCCAGGCCAAAGCCAGGATCCAGGAGCTTAATCCAGATCTCCAGTGTGGGTGGCAGGGGCCCAAACACCTGGCCATCTGCTGCTTTTTCCTTGAGCCATTAGCAGGTACATGAATTGAAAGTGGAACATCTGGACACAAACCAGTGCCCATAGGGGATTCCAGTGTTGCAGGTGGTGGCAATATCCACTATACCCCAGTATCAGCCCCAGATATTACTAGCTTTTTGTAGGGCTTTCAAGAAATCAGTATCCCCATTCTACTGAAGGGAAACAGAGTGTTGGGAAAATTAAGTACCTTGTCCAAAGAAGTGCAAGGAACTTTGAGACACTTACACGTCTCCAGACTTCTCTGGTCACTTGGAAGCATTGATTTCCCTATTTGTCAGTAACGCCTGCTCTTTGTAAGTGCTGCACCAGTGAAAACCACTCCAATAATGGCAAGCGGAGTATGTTAACTTGTTACGGAGTCACTATCATGGGCAAGAAGATGTCCTATCTTGTTGTGGACGTGGTAGAAGTTACAGAGCTGAACAGAGTGGTAGAACCTGAACAAAGTCTTATCCCATAGTCCACAGAAGGACTGTGAAGATGAGAGGAAAGGCACTGTGCTGGGTTTCACTGCGGCAGTTGATTCTGCCTCTCTGAGGTGTGGGGTTGTAAGATGAGCCATATGCAATTAAAACCTAGGCTGAGCCTCATCCTGGTTCTCTAAGGTGATATCATGGCAGAAACCCCAACTGGATCAGGAGAGCCTTTCAGGGTTAGCTGTGGGGAGGAGTGCTTCTGCCCAACTTGATCTTTTCCTTGCCATGCATTGTATAACCAATCTTGTGAGACTCCTTGGAGACAGACTGGAGGGGATTTGATTCCGAGTTGCTTTATTTATGTGGCCTGTTTTTATGGGCACCTGGGAGTTTAATTTTAACCCTTGGGGTGGAACGGTGGTGAATAGGGAGGTCAGTGTCTTCCTGGTTGTGTTGATAGAACCATATGGAATGGCCAATATTTAACCATTGTTTTGCCTAAAAAAATGGCAGTTTGATCTGGGTCAACAAAATACTTGACAAGAACATAAATAGTAACAGAGATTAGCTCTGATGGCAGGTTAAAAATTGTCACACTTTCTCATAGGGGCATTTGGATAGTGTGTCATCTTGGAAAGCTCAAGAATTTCCTGCAATGAACACCTTCCTTGTCGATTTGTTCTCTTTCAGTGATCTTTGACTGTGCTTCTGACACTGGCTACAGCAATAAGCAAATTTGAGAATAATTTTATCATTAATGTTACCTTTTTAATATCATGTTTTCTGATTGCTTGGCAAGTAACTCTTTGCTTTGATTGCAGAACTGAGAATTTGAAATTCATGGCCAGTAAGACACATGTTGATGATCACCAGTCATCTATGGTTCAAGTACAGTACTTTAGCCATGTCTGCAAAGAGCTTTTTACATTTTTTAAATGTTGAATTCATTAATTTATTTGAGAAACTGAGTTACACACACGGAGAGGGAGAGGGAGAGGGAGAGGGAGAGACAGAGAGAGAGACAGAGAGAGAGAGAGAGAGAGAGAGAGAGAAAGAGAAAGAGAGAGAAACTCCTAATGTGTTGTTTCACTACCTACATGCTGTCAGTGCTGGACTTAACCAAAGCCAGGAGCTAGAAACTGTTAGCTCTCCCCTGTGTGAGTGGCAGGAACTCAGTTTCTTGAGTCATGACTGCTACCTGGCAGATTGCACACTAGCAGGGAGCTAGAGGCAGGAGTCAGAGGCAAGTGTTGAACTCAGGCACTCCAGTGTGTGTCATGGATGTCTTAGCTACTAGGCTAAATGCCTGCCCTTTACAAATAACTCTTGAAGCAAAATAGATTAAGGTAATATATGGAGCTTGATATTATTATGTCTGGCATGTACTAGTCACATACTAAATGCTTGAAGAAGTTATTAATGCAGTGGAGTCAGAATGGTAATTTTTGGAATAGATTTCCCACAGACATTAGCAGTATAAGGTGATACATATATGCAGAGAGTAACGGAACAACCTTCATGCCAGCCGTTAACAGTAGATGAGGAAAATCTTGCAAAATTCAGAATTGAGGATAAAAGCATTTAGACAGGTCCACTGACTTTGCTTCCTGCTTCTTGGGTACTGTCAGGCCACACTTTGTACTAGGTACATGGTATCTTTGAAACTGAACAGTTAAAAGTCTGTGGAATCACTGTTCATGAATAATACAGAAAGCATAAACTATAGATATTGGCAAATTGACTGAGCCATAAAGCTGAGTTGTACAGCTTTGTGTAAGTCTAGACCTTAACATTCCCCTACCCAGTACTAACTTACTGTTTTCCTTTACATATACTTGTTTTGTGGCTGCAGGTAGGACTTCGGATGGTCCTTTCCAAACAGAGAATTCTTTGCACTGCAGAGATTGTGTCTATTCCTGAACACTGAACATCTGTCTTACTTAATTTTATTTGGTTCTGCTGCCTCCTGAACCACCTGTGCTGGTATTCAAGTTTGGGCATATAAATGCTTCAAAAATTATAGTGAGGACATAACAAATCAGTGTCAGCTTTGAGTAGGAAAGCTAATGAGTGTTGTTGGCATGCTTGCAATTGTGTGTTTAGTTAAATAATTGTTTACTTACAAGCAGTCTTCGCCAGGTGGCTGTTCTTTGAGGGAAGGCCCACACTATACTCTCTTGTCTGCCGCTCTGTTTTCTCAGCCAAGAAGAGAGCTGATGCCTGATCAGTATTTTTTGAGGAATACCCAGATTCTAGTTGGTTCCTGTCTGGAATTCTCCACATAGCCACAGTTCCACTCTTTTTCATTGGTTCAAAAGGAACCTGAAGTTAAGAGTTTTCTTTTAAAATTTGGGCCTGAGTTTGTCCTTTTCTTCATGAATGAAAACAAAGTTCTCTACAAAACTTTTGAAGTTTCCATGTTTTAACAGTTTTGGTGTAAGTACACATTGTGCAGTGATTACCACCATCATGTGAATTAACAGAGCTCCCTAGAACTTGTTCACCTTGTAAGAAAGTTTGAACCTTTGGCCCAGCATCCCTCAGTATCTGCTACTCCCTAGTACACTCCTTCATAAAATCATATTTTTAGATTCTATTTTTAGGTGAGATCATTCATTATTTGTCTCTTTGTCTAGCTTATTTCATTTAACATAATGTCCCCTGGGTTTATCCCTATTGTCACAAATGGAAATGATTCCTTTTTTTGTGCTTGAATAATGTTGTGTCGTGTGTGTGTGTGTGTGTGTGCGCCAAATTTTCTTTATCCATTCATCAAATCATAGATACTTGGGTGTTTCTATATACTGGCTGTTGGGAATAATGCTGTAAGAAACATGAGGGTAGAGGTGTCTCTCAGAGACACTTATTTCATTTCCTTTGGTATAAGCCCAGTAATGCAAAGTCTATATCACATAGTGAGTGGTTCTAGTTATAATTTTTTTAGGCACTTTCATACTTTTTTCATAATGGACTATTTGACTTTTCTTACCCAAAACTAAAGGTTTTATTTTCTCATGGGCCATAATAAAGGAGGCATTGATCACGAAGCTTTTTAGATAGGCAGCATTGATTCTCTGACGGGGTCCAAATGAATTCTAGGAACAAAGCACCTACTGGTAGAAAGACTTTACTTATGTCAAGCATCAGAGTGCCTTACAACTCTGAAGTGATCTTTTACTCCCAGGAAATGCCATTGCTGTCTGGAATTCTACCATTATGAACTTACATGGATCTTTTGAATCCTGACTGCAGAAAGTTCCAGACCACTGACATGCATGTTCCGATCTTAGCCCCTGAAATGCTGAGATAGGTATGAGCAGGCCCATGTTGCAGGACAAATCCAAGATTTAAAGAAATTAATAATTTTCCAGGGTCTCATGGATGGTTTTTCTGGGAGCCAGGACCCAGGTATGGAGGGTCCAAGTTCATTCTCTTTGAATAGATGTTGCCACCTAGTACTTAGGGGCAAGAGGTAACAGGAGAAGCCTGCTTTCTTGGTGTGAATCAGCTTATCAGCATCTTTTAAAGAGATGGACTTCAGGAACACAGGTGTTATCTGGTGTGTTACAAATGGCTCAGATTCTTGGATCACAAGCATTGGGAGATAAGCCCTGGAGGAAGGGGTGCAAGGCAGATAATCTTGTCCAAATCTGAGTTTTACCAGCAACAGACTTGACTTTAGAGTATCATGGTCTTAACTTGCCAAATTATAACCCAGTAGCAAAAACTACCATTTCTGGGACACTTATTAAATGCTGCTCATATGTCCTCTTGTCTAATGACAGTCATCACCCTGAGTGGTAGGTATTAGAATGCCTATTCTGCAGATCAGACCACTGATGTAGCTTTCCAGAGTTTTTTTTCCTATGATTATTATTAGTATTATATGATACAGTTCCATAGGCTCTGGGATTTCCCTTACCCCTCCCAAAATCACCTACTCCTCCCACTGATTTCCCTTATATTATTACAATAGTATAGTCCTTCATAAGTAGTCGTAAGTCTATCATTGTGGGCATGGGCAATGGTAGACAGTCCGGCATCCTATTGTCAAGATATATTGGACAGTTTCTTTGGGAATTGAGTTGAAATGATCACTTTAAAAAGGAAAGAGTGTTACCCTGAGTCTGTAGCAGGAGGGGTGATCCTCACAATGGTATACCAACTGAATGCATGCAGAGGCTGCCAGACCTAAAACTGATTGGCACTGGAGAAACCTGAGGTTCTTGCTTTTCATTTCTTTCTTCTCTAGAAGGGATTATTCATACCCATATGGATCAGTCCATTTGCTGTAATAGCAGAAAAATTAATACAAGTTTTTTTTTCAAAAAAGAGTTTTTGATAGCATCTTGGAAAGATGAAGGCAAAAACGATACAAGCAGTGCAGTGGATAACACTGCCAAATCAAGGGAAGGACTGAGCAAGGCAATAAAGCAAAAAGAGAAGAAACCCAACATGGGGACTAATAAGCAGCACCCAGTCCCTGACTCCCATGTTCCTCAGCATTTCTGTGTCACCAAAGCCAGGACAAGGGGCACAAAGCTACTGGTACTACTGGGCACAGTCGATTTTGTACACCTGCCAAAAAGCAACAGCACTGGTAGCCTCCAGAAGGCAGTCCCTGATGTTCTCAAATACTTCTCTACTCCAGAGAATGTGAATCACTCGCAGACATTTGTCTCATTTCTGGAGTCTTCTAAAATCAAGGCTTGTGAGGCCTGGTGCAGTAACCTAGCAGCTAAAGTCCTCGCCTTGCATGTGCCAGGATCCCATATGGGTGCTGGTTCTAATCCTGGCAGCCCCCTTTCCCATCCAGCTCCCTACTTGTGGCTTGGGAAAGCAGTAGAGGACCTTGGGACCCTGCACCCATGTGGGAGACCTGGAAGAGACTCCAGGTTCCTGGCTTCGGATTGGCACAGCTCTGGCCATTGAGACCACTTGAGGAGTGAATCAGCGGATGGAAGATTTTGCTCTCTGTTTCTCTTCCTCTGTATATCTGACTTTCAAATAAAAATGAAATAAATCTTTAAAAAAAACCCCAGACTTGTGAGGACACTGAAAGCCCTGCTCCATGGGGTCCTGCATCTCCAGTGCTACACTTTAGCCCAGGAGCCATGTGATCATTTGTCCATTGGCAGAGATGCTAGTGGACAAAAAGAAATAACACTGGGCAAATGATACAGTAGGGCGTGGTCCAAAGAATGACAACACCCTTCAGCCATACACTTAAGAGGATGTCTCACCATGTTGCAATTTGCTTTTTGGTTTTGTTCCATGGTCAAATTTCTTTTACATTTTCCTCCTTGTTGTCTTTATCTTTGAAAAGGGTGGAGGAATAGGTGTCTGCTAATGCAGCAGACCTTCCTAGTACCTGTGGTTACAGATGTTGATATTCTCATCCTATATCCCACCCCCAGCCAACCCCATCACAAAATAACTTAAACTCTTCCTCCATCTTTCAGACAGGCTGACATTACCCTGGTAACGGGGCATATATAATGCTGACAAGGCTTCCACAAGAACTTGAAAGACTACCCCTTCTCATGTTCTTTATGTGACTACTCTTACCTGGCTAACATCTGCCCCTGTCACGTGACCTTTTTGTACTCTTCTCACTTGCCCACTGGGCTCCAGCCATTCTAGTTTTCCTGGGGCTCACACAGGTGTTTTCCTTTCCACTTTAAGGAAACCATTTCATGTCAAGTTTTCTTGCCTTCATGTCCTCTTTTGCTCCCATTTGTGTGCTGGATAACTCATTTTCTTTCATTTCTTCAAATATTCTCCTGTATTTACTATATGCTATACTTTATCCCAGGTGCTTGTGGCTACAACAAAATATGTAAAAAACTGCTGTCTATGGATGCACCTGTTGTCTCTTCCTTAAGAAGTCCTTGCCTGAGCCCAGTGGAGTAGCCTAACAACTAAAGTCCTCACCTCACATGCACTGGGATCCCATATGGGCGCCGGTTCTAATCCCAGCAGCCCCACTTCCCATCTAGCACCCTGTTTGTGGCCAGAGAAAGCAGTTGAGGACAGCCCAAAACCTTGGGACCCTGCACCCATGTGGGAGACCCAGAAAAAACTCCTGGCTCCTGGCTCTGAATCAGCTTGGCTCCGGCCGTTGAGGCTGCTTGGTGAATGAATCATTGAAGGGAAGATCTTCCCCTCTGTCTCTCCTCCTCTGTATATCTGACTTTCAAATAAAAATAAAATAAATCTTAAAAAAAAAGTCCTTGCCTGACCTATCTGCCCTCTCCTCCTCCTGCCCCAGGCTGCACCAGTCATTCCAGAATATGTTTATTTTCTCTTTCATAAGAATCGTGGGGCCCGGCGGCGTGGCCTAGCGGCTAAAGTCCTCGCCTTGAAAGCCCCGGGATCCCATATGGGCGCTGGTTCTAATCCCGGCAGCTCCACTTCCCATCCAGCTCCCTGCTTGTGGCCTGGGAAAGCAGTCGAGGACAGCCCAATGCATTGGGACCCTGCACCCGTGTGGGAGACCTGGAAGAGGTTCCTGGTTCCCGGCTTCGGAATGGCACAGCACCGGCCCGTTGCGGCTCACTTGGGGAGTGAATCATCGGACGGAAGATCTTCCTCTCTGTCTCTCCTCCTCTGTGTATATCTGGCTGAAATAAAATGAATAAATCTTTAAAAAAAAAAGGAATCGTAATAACTTGTTGTGTAGTGATTAGTGCATGTCTTGTTTCACGTCTGTTCACCTACAATAGACTTGTGATTTCTGCAAGATTTCCTTCACTATTGTGTCCCCAGCCCCAACACATTGACTGACACCTGTACGTGTGTTTAGGAAGTATGAATTAAGGAATAGGTAACTAATTGGAGGAGGAGCGTGAGTTTTGATGGCTAGAAGCAGTATCAGGCACAAGGGTCACAAACACTTTTGGAAGGAAATTGAGCATGCACGAGTTTCACTAAACCTATGCTGTACTCTTTTTAAAAGTCTCCAGAACTTGCCTGGTCTCTCTAAGCTTCTTCTGGAATCTGGACTCCCATTGCCCAGGTGTCAAGCATTTCATGATTGTAAGAAAAAAAATTCGGTAACCATGCCTATTTGGCACTTGTTCCAGGATGGGGATCTCTGGGTGATGTGGGGAGAACCTGTTGACTTCTATGAGCTAGTCGCCTTGCATTTAGTAGGTATGCTCAAGGCATCATCTTCCCCTGAATTTGTGATAGCTGCCATGGTGATGGTGTTCGTTTGCATTCATCATTTTCCTGTGCTTTGCACTGGACTACACTGGTTGGTATTCAGAGAAAAATGCTGCCATGACAACTGCCACAACAGATGGTATTTGATCAGTCTCTAAGTTACCAGGCAGATAGCGGTACTTCCGAGGTTTGCATATTTTACATTATCCTGAGGCCCAGTGCAGCCTAAACCATGACTGAAATGTGAAGTTCTCCATTTGCCTCCTGTCCCTGGTTCGCCTTCCAGTTGTTGGGCATTTGTTTTGATTGTCCCTGGCAGCCTGAGTAAGGGTATTCCTTGGGTATGGACGATCCAAGGCAGTAACTAGTGAATTCTGTGGAAGTTGCTTGCGAGCCTCAAGTTCAGTCGTTGAGAAACTCTCCAATCTTAACTTGGAGGTATCAGCTGCCTGGAAGAATGATTTGTTGTAGTTTCCTTTTCTAAGTTTGTGAGCCACTACAAGAGAAAGGCCACATTTGGCCCTAAGAGCATCCTGAACTTGGGCTGTCCCTTTTTTCTGCTTGCCCTCTTTACTGCATTTTCTGATCCCAGGGACTACAAACTATATGGGGGACCCTCTTTGGGAGGAAACTCCAACTCAGCTAATGTTGCAAATTTCAGCTGTTGGGCTCATATCTATGGCAACAGTTGTAATAAACTTCTCACCCAGTCCTCATCCCCTCTTTAACACCACTGGAATGTCAGACTTTGCAATTTTTTTTCCCCTGGCTAATTTTGGAAAGTAGTTTATATTGGCTGCTATGTGCTAATGAACAACTTTGATCATATTTACATACTTCACTGGGCTCTGCCTCCCAACTTAAACCGGATCCTCCTCTCATGCTGTGTGTCTGGATCACACATGAGCCCTGAGCCTCTCTAAAGACAGTGTGAGGACATCCTGGTGCTGTCAGGAGTACTAGGTGCTGCTGCTGGGGCTTGTCCTTCTTGGGCTGTGGCTAGACTCTGCAGTATCAACAGCACATAAAGATGGTTTGCTTCCCTGCGCTGGATTCAGAGGAGAACTTGAAGGTGAATTTTTGTCGCACGATGGCCTAGATCAAAGAAACAGTCTCCCCTTCTGATCTCATTCCAAATGAAGCAGGAGGTTGGAATCCACCTCTGACCCCGCTCTGCTTCCAGGCCTCAGTCTCTTCCCGGGGTGCAGATGAAAAGAGCGTGGGTCAGCGCTGCCTTGTCAGGAGTGATTTTTAACCTTAATGGAACATTATGAAAGAGGGGATTTGAAACGTAAGGAATGTTTTTTGAACTCCTTTTGTGAACAGAGTTCATAGGCGAGGTAAAGCATTCAAGGCACTCTGGGCTTATAAACGATCTTTTACACCATGACCAAGTTCTTGGTTTTAGCATTTTCAGGCCATCTGGAGGTGGCTGCTTGTGGTTCACCTCCTGTTAGAAGAGGTTCTTAGTGCCCCTGTAGTCCTGGTTCACTGACTGAAGAAAGATCCTCATGCTTCCTTTGCTTCGGTTCACCAAAGGGATGGGACAGAGGATGCGTATGCCCCGTGACTTCGCAGTTGCTAAGGAGAAAAATGAAGTAAGTGAGGCTCCTGTGACGGGGAGGAGCACACCTATGTCCCTGCCCCAGCTGAGCTGTTGACTAGTGCAGCTTTGGTCACATAGTATCTGCCCTCTTTACCTCGATTTCTCCAGCACATAATACTTGCTGAAACCAACATCATCCAAAGAATCATAACCTGGCTCACAGCAAACATCCACACAATTGTGTTAACTGAGTGAATGATGAAAGGAAACCTATGACTTAGCGTTTCTCATCCCCAACCCCTTTAACACTCCCAGTTGACAGCATTTTCCTGTGTGTTGCAGGGTATTTAGCATCATCTCTGATTTTAACCCATTAGATGCCATTAGCCTATCCACCATCCCACATCATGACAGCCTAAAATGTTACTGACATTGATGGGTATTCTCTCTCCTCTACTTTTTTCCCCATCCAATAAAAAAACAGCTGATCTAAATTATGAATTTCTAGGGAAAAATGATAGGACTTTGAAAAATTAGCAAATGATGGAGAAATATTCTAGGTAACCCATTTGTAATTTTCTCTGCTTTTAATAGAATTTAATGTTAAAAGAAAGCCAGGCCCAGTGTAATAGCTCAATTGCAAAATTCTTACCATGCAAGTGCCAGGATCCTATATAGGTTCTGGTTCTCGTCCTGGATACTCCACTTCCCCTACAGCTCCCTGCTTGTGATCTGGGGAAACTTTGGGACCATGCATCTGCATGGGAGACCCGAAAGAGGCTCCTGGCTTGTGGCTTCAGACAGGTTTAGCTCAAACCATTGTGGCCATTTGGGGAGTGAACCAACAGTTGGAAGATTTTTCTGTCTCTCTCTCCATAAATCTGGTCTGCCTTTCCAATAAAGGAAAATAAATAAACTTTTAAACAAAGTCAAGGGACTGGCATAGTGCCATATTAGGTTAAGCCTCCTCCGGAGACGCTGGCATCCTATAGGGATGCCAGTTTGAATCCTGGCTGTTTCCCTTCCCATCCAGTTCTCTGCCAATGTGCCTGGGAAGACAGCAGAAGATGGCCCAAAAGCTTGGGTACATGTACTCACATGAGAGTCTAGAAAGAAGCTCATTGCAGCCATTTGGGGAGTGAATCAGTAGATGGAAAATTCTCCCTCTGTGTCTTTCTTTTCTCTGTGGTACTCCGTCTTTCAAATATTTTTTAAATTAATTTAAAAAAACTGCATTTAGTATACCAAGTCCCGTGTTGGTATGGTGAAGTTCCAGCTCTGACTCTGCTTCTGATTACATCTACCTGTTGATATGCAATCTGAGAGATAACAGAGTTTGTGGTCCAAGGACCTGGATTGAGTTCCTGATTCCTAGCCAAGCTGCTATAACCATCTAGGGAGTAAGCCAGTGTATGGAAGATAGCAATCTCTATGTCGCCAAAAAAGGAAGAACAACAACAACAAAAAAGCCCAGCAGATGGCTGAATTGAAATATATAAAGGTTAGTTGTGTAGGAAGACATTGCCATGTGCTTTAACTGCTGCTATATGCACCGAACGCTCCATAAATATGACAAGTAAGTGTATTTTATGCTCCCTCGAAGGAACATATTGTAGCAATTGTGTTTTTAATAGAGCAGTGCTATTCTTGGTTGTGTGGGTGTCCGTCTTGTTTGTTCTTTCTCAGGGCTATACTGTTGCACTGGTGCTACCTTTGTCACCTTACCTACATGAGACTTCAAGATAAATGTCCATATATCTTCTTAAAAATGTATTTTATTGGTCCCTGCGCGGCAGCATAGCAACTGAAGTCCTCAGCTTGAATACACCGGAATCCCATATGGGTACTAGTTTTAATCCTGGCAGCTCTGCTTCCCATCCAGCTCCCTGCTTGTGGCCTGGGAAAGCAGTCAAAGACAGCCCAAAGCCTTGAGACCCTGCACCCACATGGGAGAGCTGGAAGAGCTGCTGGCTCCTGGCTTTGGATCAGCTCAGCTCCAGCCGTTGTGGTCACTTGGGGAGTGAATCAGTGGATAGAAAACTTCCTCTGTGTCTCTCCTCCTCTCTCTATATCTGTCTTTCCAATAAAAATAAATCTTAAAAAAAAAACAAGAATTGGGACTTGAACCTAGGTACTCCAATTGGCATGATGGCATTTTAATTTGCAGACCCCAGTGTATCATTTTCTATTTTGTATTAACAGACTTGGGGGGAATGGTCAGCTTTTTCTTTTTCTCATCATCCATGGGAAAGTAATTGCCAAAGCCACTCACAAGCACTATAAATAAATATGTGTGTATATGTGCACAACTACCATATGTATGTATATGTGTGTGTGTGTGCGTGTGTATATATATGAGAGATTTATTTTTGTTGGGAAGGCACGTTTATATAGAGAAAAAGAGAAGAAAAGAGAGAAAGATCTTCAATCCAATGTTTCATTCCCCAAGTGGCCACAATGGCCGGAGCTGAGCCCATCTGAAGCAGAAACCAGGACCTGTTTCCAAGTCTTCTATGTAGGCTTTGGGCCTTCCTCTGATGCTCTCCCAGGCCATAAACAGGGAGCTGGATGGGAACTAGAGCATCCAGGATGGGAACCTGTGCCCATTTGGATGCCAGTGTTACAGGAGGGAACATTAGCCAGTTGAGCCATACACTGGCCCCATCCACCATATTTTTACTGTATTTTATTATTATTATTATTTTATAATGCAGTTGCATAGAATTTGGTGTTTCCCCTCTCCCCTCCCCAAATTCTCTCACTGACTTCCCCCATCACCATTTTTTAAAGATTTATTTATTTTTATTGCAAAGTCACATATGCAGAGAGGAGGAGAGGTAGAGAGTAAGATCTTCCATCCACCAATTCACTTCCTAAGCTCCCACAATGACTGGAGATGAGCCAATCCAAAGCCAGGAGTCTGGAGCTTCATCCAGGTCTCCCACGCAGGTGCTGCAACCCCACCTGCCGTCCTCAAATATTTTCCCTGGATGCAAGCAGGGAGCTGGATGGAAATGGGGGTGCTAGGATTAGAACTGGTGCCCACATGGGATCCCAGCACATGCAAGCCAAGGATTTTAGCGACTAGGCTGTCATGCCGGGTCCCCCCATATTGTTTCAAAGAGAGAAAGAAGCTAGGCTCATAGGAAGACAGGGATATGGACATTTTCTTACAAACTAAATAGCAGTGCCTCTTTGTGGATACAACAACCCATTTTGAGTTATAATGTACATTATTACTGTGTGAACCAGTAAAAATAAGGAAATCGAGGTAACATTTTCCATCAGAAGCATGGTTTCATAGTAGGGCGAAATAGTATTTAGAGATATAATCATGTGTTATAAAAGGAAGCAGATTGCTCAAAAACACCACTGATAAAGGATTCCTAGTCATTTACTTCCTTTCCCCCCATTTCTTCCTTATCTCCCAGGTAATATTACCTAATTGTCATGTCTGCTATCCTGAGGTTAAACAGAAAGAAAAGAGCAATTAAAAGTCCTTTTCTTCCAGCTGTATAAAGAATACTTGTGATGCAGACAGGTATCACTCAGAGTGTGAGAATTTATTTCCCTTTCCGGGAAACTGTATTCTGCACCTTTTTCTAGAGTTGTGAAAATGTCTCCCAGGTGAGGGCCCTTGACAGATGCAAATATGTGGTAATTTCAAGCTCAACTTGAGTGGGTTCCCAGAAGAAGAGTGCATCTTGACTCCAGTATCCCGAAGTATAACATATTCAGAAGAGACAGAGGACAGGACAGAGAAGGAAGATGTTAAATATCAGTAGGAAAGTGTAGATGAGCATTAAGAAGTCTGCCTTAGAGCCAGTCTCTACTCTGATTAGAGCTCTTAAAACATAGATGCTTTATGCTGACTCAAAAATTGCTTTGGGATCAGGAAGGAGAATGGCTGTGTGTCTACTGTTGGGTGCAGGACGTGGCGGGGAACAAATGATTCTTCCCCAGTTCAAAATAAATTCCACAGGTTAATACTGGTGTAAGTTTGTGAAAATGAGTGGCAATGAGCCTGGGAAGTCATGTGAGGTGGGCTCATTGGGAAGGGGAATGGGGCCCCAATTATAAACAGTAAATTGTATGAAACACAAAGATCCCTATGCCAAGGCCAAAGTGATTTCTCTCCTTTGTTGTCACCAGTGACAGTAATAAAGCCGAAATATTTTCCTTTTTTTTTATTGTTTTTTTATTATTAATTTCATTGCATTATGTGACACACATTTTTTTTTTTTTTTGCACTGGAATTCCCCCCGCCCCTCCCCAAACCCTCCCCCTCCCACGGTGGATTGCTCCACCCCGCTGTATTTCCATAGTTCAACGAAATATTTTCCTTTAAACCAAGAGGTAATTAGCCCCGACAACTGAAGTCAAATCAGACTTTTGGGAAATGACCTAATTGTTCTTTTGTGCAGGCTAGACACTGGCTTGCCCTTGGCCGTGGCATTAGCCATAGCAAATCTGAGAGACCTTCCAGAGTCTGCCTTGTGGGGCCCTTCTCATCATAGACGGAACAAAGAGAAGAAGGGTCCAGGAGGTGCCAGCCCTCCCTGGCCATGAGCCGGGCCTGCCATGCTGGAAATTTTGTGAGGAAACACTACCCAAATTCCTGCTGAAAATCCCATTCATGGTTTCTGCCTTTGACCGCCTGTCTTGTTGGTGGCTGGAAATGTCTGCCAGCTGTTGCTGGATGGGCGGGTCCATGTGTCTCGTCTCCTTCTCCATTTCTCTGGCCACTGCTCAAGTTTTCAGGATTGCACTGCAGACAGTGATCAAGATGAGAGTTCCTGTTCCACCGCAGTTATTTTTGGCAGCTATGAGCAATCCAAGGCCTTGGTTTTTGGCACTGTGTGGTTGAGATATTAGGTAACCTTTTCCTGTGCAAGTAGAGACAAAGAGGGTTGCTAACCTGCAGGCGCACGTCCATCCAGTGACCATTTTCACAACCTTCTGTTTGCCCTTTGTTCCTGGTAAGAAATGACCATGGAAGTTAGGATGCTCATTAAGTGTATATTTTTTCCCCCTTAGATTGAAAACATAGATGCCTGCTTGAATTTCCTGGCAGCTAAGGGAATCAACATCCAGGGGCTGTCTGCAGAAGGTGAGTTAGATGCTTATCCTGGAACTACCTTTTCTTCATTGGAAATGCCCACCTGCTGCGTATTGATAACCTGAACAGAGTGAAGACCATGGGGACCGGTGGGATGTTCTGGTTTTGTTTTCCTTCAGGAAGCTCAGTGCTTGCCTAGACTTGAGGATGCCAACTTTATGACAACCCAAGGAATCACTACAAGAGTGCAGAACCAGCCATACCAGCTGCTTGGGCAAGACCCCAAGGCAAAGGTGAAACAGGAGCTGCCCCTGTGTGAGAAGGGATGTGGGAACAAAGCTGATTTGATGTAAAGGCCTACTGATCATTATAAAGTCAGGTCTTACCTGTGTGAGAGAAAATACTACATCTCAAAAGTCTCTAAATTGTACAGAGACCAGGGAGAAATATATAATCCTTATGTCTCACTTGTGTTAGAAGCACCAGCACCTTTGCTTGCTTAAAGAAAAAAATAATGAAAGAGAGAAGGAACGAAAAGCATGTGATTTAGTCATGCAGTGCTTCATTTTAATAGCCTGATTGATTTTTAATGAACTTAAATTTGTAGGCTAATAATTAGTGCATTAACATTTGTGGGTCTTCATTATGGAATGTTGGACAGGAAATGGCTGATCTGAAGTCTCAGCCTCCTCAGGCAACTTCTCAACCTGGAAACTTTCACTCTCTCCTGTTTGTCAACATGAGCAGCTGCCAGCTCAGAAGCTGCCATAGGCCCCGGCAGCCTCCCAAACTCATTAGGCTGCACCTGCCTCCAGTTTTCCCAAAGCAGGTAAAGCAGTTTGAGCTTCAGATGGTGCCACTTTGCCCTAGTGAGGTCACTTTTGAAAAAGCTTCATATTACTCTGGACCTCAGTGTCAGGGTCAGGCCAAAAGAAGCTGTGAAGGAGGCAACCAAATGGGACAGGTGAGTTTACAAACAGTGGGTACTTACTGTTGGTGTCTCTTCCTTGCATTTGCTGTGCTGCATAGTGAGAATTTGGTTTTCTTGGCTGCATGTCTGAGCTGGCATCTGTTCTGGAATTGGGTTTGGGTGGTAAAAATTGCCACTATGTGGGAACTCCTGAATGTGTCATGCCCTTAGTGGAATTGCTGAAATTCCCAGATTGGGAGCTCTAGTTACATGCCAAGTTTGGCCACATTGCTAGAGTCTCAGAAGCACTTGTGTTGTGGTCAGCCCTGCTTCCAGTTCTGAAAGCAGGAAACTTGTAGGACTCTCCTGCCTTGTGGGATATAGTGAGGTCGGAGCCGACTGGCACCTGGACTGCATGTTGTTGGGATTGGTGATGATGGCATTCAGTGGAGCAGATAAAGTTCTTCCGGCTAGATAGTACTTGTGCTGCCAGGGCAGGGCATGGTCCTCTCAGTCCTGGGACTGTTTGGATCCCAGGGACAAGTCTGTGCAAAATAAACAAACACAAATACACGTACACGCACACATGTCTGTGCTACATACACATGCACAAACAAGCCTGTGCTACACACACACACACACACACGGACAAGCTTGTGTTGCACACACATACAAACCTGTGCTACATACACACACAGATAAGCCTGTGCTACTCAAACACACACGCATGGACAAGCTTGTGCTACACACGCACTCTCACACGCCCTCCTCCCTGCCCTCACCAGCATGGACTTTGAGTCCTTTTAGAGTCTGAGTGTAATTAGCAACAAGGCTTCCAGGGAACACAGACTCTGCAGGTCCCCTGGCCCTTCAGCAGTCAGTCCTGCTCTGCCTCACTTGTCCTGCCACCTACCCCACCTTCTCCTTACCCTAGGGGACCTGGAATCAATGCTGTAGTTGTTGAGTGTGTAAGCACCAACCAGGCTCTTAAGGATTGTATCTGTATGAGCTCCAGTTCTCACAACTGAGGCTGTAGTTTTTTTAACAGCCTCTGTTTACAAGGGAGGCACTTTGCCTAAAGAAGTTGTGAATGATAATCCTGGGACACATTGCTAGAGAGGGGCAGTAACCCCATCATTTAAACCTAGGTGTGGGGGTTTCAGGTGGCTAACTTGTGAGTGTGCCATGTAGAGGAGAGAAATCAGACTGAACTCTGTTACCTGGAACATGGGGAAGATGGTGTGTGATCTAAGGAGGCATGTCTGAGGAGAGACCCTCATCTCTCTGCCCTTTCTCCATATGGACATGGCTCTTGTTGTCTCTGGTTCAATGTGCTGGGGAATCAGCAGCCTGGGCAGAAACTATGAAGTGGTTTTAAAGAATTTCCGTAACTGCCTTCCCCTTGTGCTGTTAAACCCCCCTTCTTTCCTGCTGGGTTGAGTTCCACTTAAATGATAGAATTCATAACTCTTTAATCATGTTATTAGAATAATTTTATGTCCACTGTGTGACTCATTATTGTTTATTTCTTCCACAAACTTTTAAAAAATATTTGTTCATTTGATTGGCAGAGTGGCAGGGAGAGAGAGAGATTTTGAGGAAAAGATAGAGAAACATCTTTGATATGCTGGGTTCAGATGCCTACAAGCAAAAACTATGTCTGCTTCTCCACTGTGGGTGGCAGGGACCCAAGCACTTCAATCATGCTCCAGTGCCTTCTCTGGTGCATTAGCAGAAAGTTCAGTAGGAAGCAGAGGGAGCAGAGGAAGTAGAACTTGAACCAGCACTCTGATGAAGGATAGTTGCATCACAGGCAGTGGCTTAAGCACTGTGCTACAACATCTGCTCTGCTCCCAAACCCCAAACTGTACTCATCTTCCCTGTATCATTCCACACGAGTGGCTATAGATGCTTGAAAAGGGTGATGGATATAGTCCCTGGACTTCCTTACAGGACTGGGGCACCATAGAGAAGAAAGTCATCATCCCTCTCTTGGATATCTATAACTCCCCCTTGTCTTAGGGACAGCATGTCTTGCTGGCTGGGTCTCATTCCTGGGCTGCTCTGAGCACTGCAGTCTTTTATGAGATCTGGCCGGCTCTTTCACCTCGATCTCTTGGTCCCTCCAGAACCTGCCACGGATGCAACAGAAACACCTGGGCTCCATTACACATTGCAGAGAGTAGCATACTTCCTGTCACATGACAGCAGCTCCCTGCCCTGTTATACAGTCACTGTATCGTTTCCCCACAGTCCTGTGGCCTAGAAGGCAGCTCTCAGCCAACTCTAATAACAACTTAGGAGTGAGACACCAGGCACCCCCACTTTCAGCAATTTTTGGCACCTCTTCTCTTAACTTAAGGTAGCACAAGGACCCCACTTTTGTGTTCCTTGGGAGAGAAAGAAAAATCTCCTCTCCATGATCATCTACCTCTATCTCCCAAAAGTGATGGTCTGTCATGTAGAGCTTCTTACACTGATGTTATTGGGAACAGTGACAGCAGGACTGGTTAGAAGATTGATGTTTATGTAGGAAGGTGTCTGGCCTCGAATTCTATCACCTCCTAATACAAGGGTAGTTTTGTTCTCAAGTTGGACTTTCTTCACTATTTCAGGGCACGTGGAATATATTGCTTCCTGTTAAATTATTGGAAGAAAATCCATTGATTGAAAACCTTCCATGAGCTTAGCATCCAGCTAAGCAATGTGCAAATTTGTATCTTATTTAATTTCCGAAGTCATTGCAAGTTTTATTCCTGTAAAAAACAGATGAGGAAAACAAGATGTAAGGAGGTCAGGTTATACGTGGGAGAAAGGAGGACCACATGTTGGGCAGTGACTAAGCTGTTTGCATCTGCTCTTTAAAGACCTGCTGTTTCTATTATTCTCTACTGCCCATCTCTAGCCACCTACAGAACTACTGGAGAAGCATCATACATAGTGTTTTTTTAAAAATCATGTCTTTTTTAATGCTTTTTGTTTTCCTTTTGAAGATGATTGAATGCCCTGAGGCTCCACCTCTGATTTTAAAAAAAATGGCAGTTGGAAAGCCCCAGAGATACATCTTCCACTCCTCCACAGTGACTCAGGCTCACATTGGCGCTCAGGCGGGAGTGTGCACCTGTCCTTGATATGTTTTCAGCTGCTGAGGCCTGCTCCATTTGCCTGTTCAAGGGCCTTTGTTCTAAGGCACAGATGGCAGGTGTTGGGGCCAAGGTTGAAGGCTTTGAGGAAACAGGTAGAGATGTGACTGTTTGGGAACTTCCTGGATTAGGTCTCCCTGCCCCACTTCAGGAGTCCTGGACCTTGAACCCCCATCTATTTTCTCTTGGAGTCTTGCCAGTGGGTCTCCCACTGTCTTGGAGTGATGTTTGAGATCCACCCCCAAAGTTTTTGCAATCCACACTTTACCAGTCCACAGATCATCCACACACCTGTGCCTGTGAGGAAGGATGGTCTTTTTCTCATTTTTGCTACCTGCCCCTCATCTATCCTGTAATAGAGAAGGGCAGAGGTCTCAGATAAGGCAGATTCTACTGCATGAAGCAGACATGTGCTAGGCATAGCACTTGGTGCTGAGGAGCACAGAAAATGGGATTAGTCAAGTAGTTAGAGAGCTGTGCTGATGCTGTGTGCTCAGGACCCTGTGAAGATCAGAAACAAAGTGCTCTTCCTGGGGCAGTCTAGGGAGCCTCCTAGAGGTGTGGTGTTTCTCTGGGTTTTACAGAAGGGATATGTCATGATTGGATAGGAAAGAAGGTAAAGGGCATAGGCAGCAGGATGGGGCAAAGGACTGCTCTTTCTCACCCTTGCAAAATGGAGAAACTTAGGCAAGAATATCCTTCTGCATGACTTTCGGAGGTAGTGAGTATATGCTTTTCAAGAGAAATTAGTTGCAAACCTGATTTGCTCAGTCTTAGATTGGAGCCCTAATGGACAGAAACCTAGGATCTGTTCTACAAAACGGAGTTTTTGATGCCAGATTGTTGCAGTGGCTATGCCCTTGTCAAACAAGCCTGAGGTTTCTCTTTAAAACCGTTGAAACATGAGGAAGCACTGGTGCACCAGGTTGAGCCGCTGCTTGGGACACTCATACCCATTGCACATATCAGTGGGCCTGCCTCTGATGCTGACCTATTCCTGCTAATGTGCACCATGCGAGGCAACAGGGGATGACCAAGTACTTGAGTCTTTTCCATGCATGTGAGGGAGTTGGATGGAGTTCAGGGTTCCTGGCTTTGGCTCAGCTTTGTCTTAAACTAATCCCAGCTGTTGTGGGCATTTGGTGAGTGAACCCACAGACGTGAGCCTCTCTAGTTTTCACCCTGTCATTCTTCTTTTCAAATAAAGAAAGATCAGTGCTTTAAAAATGTTGAAAGTGACATTTTGATTTAACTTGCCATGGAGCCCAGCATAAACCACAGTATCTAAGAAGACTGGAACCCATCAATGGGAACAAAAAGGCCAGTCAGAACCCACGGGAGATCATGGGGGAACTCAATATTGTCTTTGCAGTTTGTGCTTCAGTTTGTATTGAGGTGGCCATAAGAGGAGGAAAGAGGACAGGCTGCCAGGACCATGGTAACCTCCAGCTAGCTGGTCATCTTGGAAAGGTCCATTCTCTTCAGGTCTACATCAGTTACCTTCTCAGTAGGTCAGACAAAGGAGGTTAGTTGAGCAGATAGAAATGCTGCTCCTCTTCCAAAGCCTTGTGAAATGTCATGAGGAAAACATTTTTGTGGGCTCCTGGAGTCTGTTTTAGGCTTCCTGTGGAGCTGACTTACCAGGCCGTGCTATTTTGGACCGTGTCTGTTATAGACCACACATGGCATTCACTGTGTGGCTTTTCAAGCAGTCACCACTCATGCAGTTTTGTGATCTGAAAAGAAAATGAAACACTCCAAATGTCCATCAACTGATGAATGGATAAATCAAATGTGGTATCCATATAATGAGATACCAGCCAGCAGTACAAACTGATAAAATAATATGTTAAGTGAAGGAAGCCAGTTGTAAAAGAGTACATATTGCAAAATCCCATTTATATATGGGCCCGGCGGCGTGACCTAGCAGCTAAAGTCCTCACCTTGAACGCCCCGGGATCCCATATGGGCGCCAGTTCTAATCCCGGCAGCTCCACTTCCCATCCAGCTCCCTGCTTGTGGCCTGGAAAGCAGTCGAGGACAGCCCAACGCATTGAGACCCTGCACCCACATGGGAGACCCGGAAGAGGTTCCAGGTTCCCGGCTTCAGATCGGCGCAGCACCGGCCGTTGTGGCTCACTTGGGGAGTGAATCATCAGATGGAAGATCTTCCTCTCTGTCTCTCCTCCTCTCTGTATATCTGACTTTTAATAAACTGAATAAATCTTTAAAAAAAATCCCATTTATATGAAATGTTCAGGAAAGGCAAAGCTGTTGGAACAGAAAGCTGACTCGTGGTTGCCTGGGAGCAGATTTTGGAATTGAGTGCAGTTGAGAATGAGGCATCTTTATGGAATGATGAAAATATTGTAAAACTGGGATTTGTTAAACTCACTAAAAGTCATGAAATTGTAGCCTAAATTTTATGGGTACAAATTATATAATATCTCAGTAAATCTATTTTTAAAACCACAAAGAAGATCCCCATTCTGCTTTCACTAATTGGAATTACTCATGCTTGATTTGTTTCAGGGTACCAGGGACCGTGGCCTACTGTGGCTAAGCCAGGAGAATGAGCTGCTCCTAAGGCTTCTCCTGAACCTGCACTCAGTTCTGTAAAGGCTGCAGGTGGAGGGAGTCATTTCGGAGCAGGAAGTGAAGCACAGTTCAGCCAGTGTCCTAGGGACTTTGCCTTCGTTATCTTGCTTAATCCTCACTGAAATAACAAGCAAGTAGGAAAGGTACAGAAGGAATCAGGCTCAGATAGATGGAATCTTGCAAAATCTCCAAGTCAGTGATGGACTAAAGAGATTCAGCCGCAGGTTTTTCTGACTCTGGTTCTTTACCCTTTGGCATTTGGCACAGTGATTAAGTAAAACACCACTGGGGACCACAGCATTCCCTGTCAGAGTGCCTGGGCTTGAGTCCCACATCCACTTCCACTTCTAGCTTCCTGCTAGTGGGGAGGCAGCAACTAATGCTCAACCAGCTGGATCCCGTCGATCTACAAGGGAGGTGCAGGTTGAGCTCCGAGCTCCCGGCTTCAGCCTGGCCCATCCCTGGCTTTTAGGAGCACTTGGGATGTGAAGCAGTGGTTATAAGATCTCTGCCTCTGCCTCTGAGCCCTTCAAATAAAATGGAAATAAACAAATACTAAAAATCAGCCAAGTGTATTTATCAGCAGTGCTTTGCTCTTTGACAAATAGTGAAAGTTTCAGGAACAATGAGCAAACAGTTAGGAACAGTAAGTGGCTTACTATAAGTGGCTTAACCTTGGAGGTGGAGACAAGGCTGGCTCTTGTCTGCAGTAGGAACGGGCTGGGAGGCTGTAAAGGGTGCCAGTGTGGATGAACCTGCTTTTTCCACTGGGAAGCCTCGAAGTCCTTGGATGTGCTGAGTTATTGATTTCTCCTCTCTTTTTTTCTTGCATAGTTTTAAACAAATATTATGGAATATTTGATACACCAGAAAAATAAAAAATAAATGCCCTTGAGCTAACTTAAGAAATAAAACCATATCTTGCTTGCTTTTAAGTTCCCTACCCATGATGGGTATACAAGTTTACAACTAGCTTACAGCTAGTGAATGTTCAGCACAGATAGGAAATCATGGTTTTAGTTTTCCTAATTCTATGCTGCTGTCAGCCTTGCTTCATGATCAGACCCTGCTAGCTCCCACAGTGAGGCCTGAAAGCTGCTTTCCAGAAGTTTTGTGTCCAAGTCTTCAGAGCTAGGACATAGCTACACACCAACAGGAAGTCATTGAACCTGGGAGATCATATGTGGGCTAAAGTGCTGGGGCGGCTGCCTGTTCCTCCTCCTATGTAAGGGGCTCTTTTCTGAAAGGGCTTGTACCTGTCAACAGGTCTGGGCTTTGTACTAACCTGGATGTGTGTCTACCCCCTAGCCCAAGCTTCCCTCTCCCAGTCTCTGACTAGGCCTTGCATACTTCCTTGAGCTTCATGCCCTTCTGTCACCCCTGGCAGTTGAGGAAAGGAAAGCCAGCCCAGGGTGGCAGCAAAGCAGAGTGTCCTGTGTGTGTGTCCTCCAGCTTCTTCCTCTTCTCCATTATGCTGCATGTCCACCTGTCCTTCACCCTCAGAGTCTGTTTAGACTCTGCCCCATCAACATTTGATGTTAAAAGAACCACATAAAAGGAGGGATTGCTCATGTAGAAACCTCTTGCGATCTGTGGACTCTGCCTGTGAATAAATATTTTATTCTTCTCTGCCACTGTCTGAATGCCTCAAGGCAAATGCGTTTTTTACATCTGAAAAAATCATCTGAGTAGGAGGAATTCTTATTCCTTCTCTGTTCTGGCTTCTTTCAATATAGAAAACATTTTGTGTGAGTCCTTTACATGTCAGCAAACACCTGCAGTCTATCCCTACATCCAACCCAATTAGGGTTTTTTTGGTTGTTGTTGTTAAGTAGAAAAAGAGGATTTGCTGTGTGAAGTTAGCCCTTGGCTCCCTGCTGTATCTTGAACACAAACCAGGCAGAGCAGCCAAGGATCCAGGGAGTGTCCCTGAATGCTAGATGGCACCCTTGTCCTTGGACCAGTTACCTTGCCTGTGTAGCAAGCACAGTCTTGCTTGGGGACGCTTGCTATCTCCCTGGTGTCCTGCTTGAGAATTTTCTCTTGGCCGTTGCCGGGCATCTAGTTGAAACTTGCCTTGTGTATCCCCTGTAATCCCAGTGGAGGAGAATAAGCTTATTTCTTTGTGATTTCAGCCTGCTTTTAATTGACTGTGTTATCATGTAAGCATTTCAGGAAGTCTGTCATAGCCTTAAGGAGTAAAACTCACATGAGGGCTGCAGCAGCCCACTGGATGAATAGGAAGAAGACGCCACCCCCACCCCACCCTAACCCCACTAACAAGGATCTCTTTCCTGTCTTGCAGAAATCAGGAATGGAAACCTCAAGGCCATTCTAGGCCTCTTTTTCAGCCTCTCCCGCTATAAGCAGCAGCAACAGCAGCCCCAGAAGCAACACCTCTCTTCACCTCTACCACCTGCCGTGTCCCAGGTGACAGGGGCTCCTTCCCAGTGCCAGGGTGGCACCCCTCAGCAACAGGTGCCAGCCACTCCCCTAACCCCGTGCCAGCCTCACCAGCCAGCGCCACATCAGCAGTCAAAAGCACAAGCCGAAATGCAATCCAGGTGGGGGCTCCTCCTTGAGCAATAATTGTGTTTTACTGGCACCTTCTTTCACGAGTCTAACCTGTTTTGTGCATGTTTTTCATTCAAGCTTGTTCAATCAGTGCTGAATGCTACCAGTAGTCAGTGGGAAATTAGCATGACCTAGAAATGGACATGTTAAGGCTTCCTCCCTTGTCCAAAACATGCATTATTGAATCACCAGCAGCCAAAACCGATTAGCTGCTCCTGTCATAACTCTGACCCATTCCACACACACCTTCATGTGCCATAAACAGCTCCTAAAATAGGCTAGAAACCTGTTTTGTGTGCTGGCCTGCAAGCTGGGTGTTCAGTTACGTGTGTGAGTCATTTTACTTAGTAAAGGCAGTAGTTGTGTTCCAGGAGGCATCTCTGCTTTGCCAGAAGAGAAATGCTGAAGGCACCTAAGAGAAGTGGCAAGTGAAGCGGAGGAGGCAGCCACTCCTCTGAGTGGGGCTTGGTTTTTGTAGAACCCTGACAGTATTAAATGTTGTCAGAGGGAGTCCACCTTGCTGGAGTGAGCTCTTGCTCTGCAGAAATAGGGCCTTGGGTTTTATTGGTATTCCCAGACGTAACTGATGGTTAATCATTGCACTCACCACATACCAGATGTACAAGCTGAGTGCCAAGACAGTGCTACTATGGCAGTAGTTGCATTTGCATTCCTAAACAACTCTGCTGCAAACATTTAATGGCAGAAGCAAGGGAGAGGCTTAGAAACTAGAAATTTTTTCAATCATGGTAAAATTCTACAGACAAGCTGATGATGACTTTTTTGTACAGGCATTAGCTGTAACTCCAGAATGTCACTGAACAAACTGATGTCTTCATTTCATCTATTGTGAGATAAGCAGTCATGGCCATTTCTTTCCTGTCCTCCAGAGCACCAGCATTAAGAATCCTAGGGTTTCTTGTACACTCTTGTTGCCTTATATCACCCATTGTAGTTGGGCAAAGCATGAAGCTGCTCAACCACACCAAATCATTACAGCTCTTTGTCCATGAGAAATTTTCCAAGGGTGATGGTGTGCAAGCCAGCATGAATGGGTATCATGTAAATAAGACTTCCTAGTTCATTATCTCATTATGAAAAAGTGCAGATGAGGAGATTCCTAGAATAGCAAAGAGAACTAGACAGCCAGGCAGAGAGTCACTGTGCCCTCCCCTGCAGAACTGCCTGTGAGGGAGGCATTCCCTGGTCGGAGCATCCCTGATGGGCCTGCATGACTGAATGACTGGGACACATTTTTCAGGGTACATTCTGCAGAGTGACACACCCTGGATGCTAAATTGGGTTCTGTCGGAGAAGATGACTTTTGTGGAGGACAAATTGAGAAACCCGGCCTTAGTTATTATAATTGTTATTGCAGCTCTCTAGAGGCCCTTGAACCTACCAATGTGCATTCATTTATTTAGTGTAAGTCTTTGCCATGCATATTGTAGGCACCTTAGGGCCAATGAGGAATGAGATAGCAAAGATTCCTGCTCTCTCTATACTACTGAAGGAGGTTAGCAAATGAGTAAACAATGGAAGGGAAGGATCAGATAATGGTGAGTGTGAGTATAGGAAGCAGAGAAACTGGACCATTCATTTAGGTTGGGATAATGGTGATTCTCAGTGAAATTAGCCAACAAAGGAGTTGTAGGAGATAGCAAAGGACATCCGAGACACTGGCATGAAGGAAGCAGAACTCCCCTGTGACAATCCTAAGGAGACTGACTTTACCCATTCATTTCTTCTCACAGTTTACATGGTGGCCATGAACTTAATTCACACTTCACTCCGTGACACTCCTCTCTCCCATCAAGGGGACCTGAGATAAACATTGGCTCCAGGACCTGTTTTCCTCCCCATTTGGTTTCTATTGCACATACATTTTTTTCGGTTTCCATTCATTGAAGAAGAATTCAGATAATAAGTTTATTTTGTCCCTGCATTCCATTCTCTTCACTTTTGAATATATATAAAGCCAACATTGTTTTTCCTCAGATTTTTCAATGAAGATGGTATATATGGAAATATGGATGCAAGAAACATTTCTTGTATGTGCTTAATACTTAAACCTAACCAAGATTCTTCATACATACAAATGTATAACCCCTGAAAAAAACAACAGAATTTAGCAAGTTCAGCAGACTTTAAGTGGTCATTTCTACAATATTAAGAGCAAAATTCCTCTAACCAACAAAACATACAAATGTGGGTGCCCTTGTTTTGGATTAGCTGTATGGGCTGATTAGAACATTAGAACACTCATCTGAAAGGCAACAAGTAGAACAAGCATGTGGATGTAACATTTCTACATTGTGGAAAGGACTCAACTTAGTTTGCATAGCTACAATCCCTTGCTTTAGGCTGTCACTGTTGAGAGGCATTCAGGCTGACCAGAAACAGGAAAGAAATTTAATGTTAAACACACAGAGAATTTCTTAGATAATAATCTTAATTCTTAATGTTGGGAATAGATAATCCATAGAGTCAGATCTAGAAAGAAGCTAGCTATTGTGGGGGAAGAAAGTGGGCAGAGGGAGAAATCCATGAGCATTATCATTGTTAGTAGATTCTTACTGTTGCCTATATGTCTAACATATCATCTCTCTCCTCACTCATCTCTTCTTCCTTTTTCTTTTCTGTCACACAGTGCATCATCCAAGGACGCATCTCAAAGCAAAATCATCCGCTTCACTCTGGGTCAGAAAAAGATCTCTAGGTTAGACTTCTCTGTGTCCTGAAAAGCATGGTTGAAGCCCAACCCACTACTGTGTTCTTCCCTCTGCTCTGGCTGGCCTGCCCATTTCATGTTTGTGGTTCCAGAAAACATATCATGCTCTGGCTAATGACCCAATGGCAGTGAGTTTTGAGAGAGACAGAGAGAAATTCATTGTAAATGGGGTTGACGTGTACAGGATCTCTTTTTTTGCCTTGGTCGCTTTGTCAGAATCCATTCTGATTTAGGGAGAGGTGAGTTTCTAGGTAGTTTTTATGGTGATTTTGTGCTGACTTTGTTCCCTTGCTTCTTCTTGGCTCTAATCCCACCTCACCTGCATCTCATTTATGTGTGTTGTGCTTTTTGCAGTTGTTAAAATTACTAATATGGGTTCGTTTTTTCTCTTGAATTATAAAAACCTGAAGCATGAATAAAAATTAGAAGAGCTCAAACAGCAAGGCAGCTGTGAGGATACTTCAAGAAGTTTGTAGAAAATGGAATTAAAGGATTTATTTAGGTGCAGGCAAAGCAGGTTAAACCACTGCCTGTGACCTTGTGTGCCGTATGGAACCAGTTCAAGTTGATTGAACTGTCAGCTGTACTTTCCATACAACTCTCTGCTGTTGCATCTGGGAAAGCAGCAGAGACTGTCCCAAGCCCTTGGGCCCCTGAAGCCACATTGGAGAGCTGCCTCGAGTTCTGGGCCCTTGGCTTTGGCCTGGCCCAGCCCTGGCCATTGCAGGTATTTGGGCGAGTGAACCAGTTCTGGAAGATCTTTCTGCGTTGCTCCTTCTCCTTCTGTAACTCTGTCTTTCAAGGAAATAAATAATGCTTTTTTAAAAAAAAAATTAGTTGAAAAATATTGAAATTCACATTTTTATAAATCTTCAAAACTTCATGAAAATGCACAAAATGTTGCATGGCCTTAAAATTTTGACACCAAAAATAAAAGTGTCTTCGAATTCTGTTTTTCACAAACTTTCTGAATTTCCCACATGTGTCTTATGTATGTGGCTGTATCCTCTTGTTGCCTGGAAGAGACTGAATCAGTTTCCTAATAATTAAAATAGCTTTGTGTATACCTGTTTGGTCTCTTAAATCACACTCTGCATTATCTGCTACACTCTATGAGGATCGATTCTAGTAATGGGAAAAGCTACTGTTGTATTTGCTGCTACTTTTAAAGTGTCAATAATAACCTTTATCGAATGTACCACTTAATTGCATTATCTTATTTCATCCTCATATTAGTCTATGAGGTGACTCATGCTGTAGCCTCCATCTTCAGATGCATAAGCTAAAGCCGAAATTTACACAGAGTAGGGGAGGATGGGAATTGGGGATCAGGTGATCTAACCCCGGCACCCTTGCTTTAACCACTGTGCGACACTCTTCCTTTTTCTTGAGTTCTGTTATTGATGTTTTTTTTTTTTCAATCTCATAACTCAAACCTTACTTTAGCCTTTCCCCTCACATTGCCTTTGAAGCATCCTAACAGAAATTGTTGCTGGGTAAAAAAAAAAATCCTCCTCATTATTGAGTAATCAAGTATTTTCTCATTGATATCTCATGTTAAGGCACCCTACAGCTTCATTTCTCATTTCATTTGGGTTACAGATACATACTGAACATCAGCTTGCTTCCCAGTCCGCTAGCTTCTGGGTATCTTTTCCAGCCAGAGTTGACTTTCCTCAGAGGCCAGCTCTGAATCCAACTGGCTGCTGAGGAAGGAGCTGCCTGGTGGTGTGTACCTAAGGAGAGTAAGTCGGCGTGCTAGCCTTGCTTCAATGGGACAGGCTGGGGATTGTGTAGCAGACCTAAGTTCATCAGTGCCTTTTGTTGAGAAGCCAGAGAGGAAAAGCTTTCTCTGAAAAACAGAGCAGCCACCCACTGCTCTGGCAAACTGTTGTCTTCCCGTTAATCGGTGTCATGCAAAGGCCTAAGTATGGTGAAAGAAAGAGGGGAAGGCAGAGCTTGGAAGAAACCTGAAATCTTGTGTCTGTTCCCACGATGTGCACTGTCCTGGAAGACAAAGAGAACAGGAGCTAGCTGGGAAAATATCTAATGGGAAGCACATGCCCGGCCCAGGAAGGCTTTGTTATCAGTTCCAGATGATGGAAGAAGGCAGAGGCTGGGAAGCAGTGGGAAGAGAGGAAGGAGAAGAGAGGGCCTGTCAATTCCTCATGCAGCATCCAGGGCTGCCAGGTTTAAAGTAGGGGTCTAGCTTCCTTGTAGGATTGAATGACCCTGTAGAGTTACTGGTATGTGCATTTTGTCTCTTTTTAGGCCATTAGAAGGGTGTCGCATCTTGTCTTTTTTAGGCCAATAGAAGGATATTTTTTCCTTATTTGCCTAATACTCTTTTTTTTGCCTTATTCATCTGCACCTGTGAGAATGATTCTGACACAGGTTTTAGCTGATTAAGCACCGCTGTATATAGTAGTAAGTTTAGTTACCGAGGAGATCAGCCTCACCCCGTCTGAGCAGGCTACATCACCCAAAGATTTAGAAGTTAGTTTCTTGCTGGGACACAAATGATGATTCAGCACCAGCCAGAGCCCTGACCTTAATGAGCACCAGGAATAATTAGCAAAGTGGCAAGCATCTCCAGTGAGCCCCAGGTGGGAGGCTTATTTTGTGTAGTGGCTGAGAGGTGCAGTCTCACCTGGGCAAGCTTTTCATCTCCATGACCCTGAGTTTCCTTTTTAATAAACTGAATTTTGTCGTGAGTGTTAGGATAAAGTGAAATCATTTTAATTTCTTAGCACCTGGCATATAATCACTGTGCTATAAAGAAGCAATAGGGCAACTGTGGTGATTGAAATTGATCTGGACAGGTAGACAGGCCACTTCTAGCAGATCGCACACCATGGAAGTCTAACTATCTTGTGGGATGGAATCATGGGGCTTGGCATTCAGCCTTCTCTGCCTTACTGCTGAAAAGCAGATGCCATGGGAGTTAGAGATTTAACATTTAATCATCTTGTCTGGCAAAACACATTTCAAGTTATGAGCCCCCCAGCATGTGCACACAAGCTGCTCTTCTCCCTGGGAGAGGTCATCCTCTACTCCGAGCCTTTGAAGTGGTTTAGGGGGAAAGAACTGCTTTCTCCCCATCATCACGTACAGCGCATGGAGCGAGGAAGCACTTGTAGGTGCCGTGCTAGGAATGACAGTTTCACTGCCTTGCTTGCTCGTCTCTGCACATGTTGGAGAAGTTGATCATGACTGTAGTAGCAGCAGAATTGTTTTTTACTACCTCTGTTACACTACTTTTCTTAAGTTAATTTTGTTTTTTAGTGGCATGTCTGTTCCAGAGACCCCCATTGTGTCCTTTCATTTTCTGACTGTTTGGATGTAGATCTTGGAGCTGTTGGAACCTCCTAATGCTGTATGTGATGCAACCTGCCACCTCCTTTGTCAACATTTTTCTCCAGCAAGACAGCACAGTGGGCAGCATGTGTTATACCTGCAGCTGTACCATAGGAGCAAGACCTACTCTGTAGAAATTTTAATCCTAGTGCTGTAGACAGCAGATGCTTCCAGGGTAGGAGATGATAGAAGTTCCCATGATACATAAGAATGTTAACATTAATGAACTTCCAAATGTTAGCCAGAGGCCCAGGGTCTCATGTCACTGGTAAACAAGGAACTCTGCTCTCAGCCTCCCTAATTAATACCTCATCCCTGGAGTGTAGGACAAAGTGCAGGCTTCAAAGTGTGACCCACAAGGTCTTCCTTGCTCTGGACCTCCTTGCTTCTGCAGCCTCATTTCCTTCTCGGTCCCACAGTCCTACCATGGGCCAGCTCTGTTTTTCTTCTCTAGTTTTTTTTATAAGCCCTCCCTTCATGTGGGATTTTGACCTCCTAGCTCTCTACTCATGCTTCTAGTTCTCTATTCACCAAGCTGGTTCTTTCCCTAAGACGCTGAGTCTTATTTCAAATTTACAGCTATTTTGCTGTATAGGTTATTATTGTTCCAAGTTTTCAGTGCAGAGTATGAATCTCAGAGATGTTAAGAAACTTATGCCATGTCTTTTTGTGAAAATCCCACCTTCTAGTTGTCACATCACACCGCCTCACAGAGAGCCAGATTGCCTCATTGATTGAAGCTGGTGCTTGTCTCATACCTGGGGTGCCCAGAAATCCTGCAGTGGTTCAGTGCTGGATCAAAACAGTGGAGTTCTCCAGAAATTCTGAAACACATGCCCTTTTCCCTCCTCATTGCTTTTTGCTTCCCAGTTTGTGGCAGTTTCACCACTCAAGTCTAAATGCTATGACTTTCCTTACCATGCACTGTTAATACCATTGCTGTGACATAATCTTGGAGCAAGCCTATAATCCTTTTCCAGACCTATCTGTGGACATAAAGGCTCCTGCAGACTATGGCTGGGTTGCATGTGAGAACTCATATAACACCTACCTGAAGGACTTGGAGGAAGTGGTTTGCATTGTATGGAGAACTGAGGGGTGGGTACCAGAACCCATTTGTTATATATATTTGATCACTTGTGCTAACTGAATCTAGTCCTACACTGTGGAGGTTTGTACCCCATTCTGTCTGTCCTGGCACCCCAGGCCTGTCTTGATCGGGTGAATATCTTCTCCAAATAAGGCAGGGGAAATTAACAGAGGAGCAGATCCTCCCAGTGCAGTGGGGAGAATGCCTTACAGTTCTAACTGCCACTTCCTGGGGGAAGAGGTTAACTCCCTCCATCTTCCAGCTCCCAGTCAAGGAATTGGGCCAGCGTTTCAACTGTATAAATTTTACAGCCATCTAACACCAGCTTATGTTCTCTGTTTATTCTCCAGCCATCTTTCTTGCTCAGCCAACAAGAAAAAGTTGAAAGTGATTGCCTGCTTCCATCTAAAATGCTTCCAGACCAAAGATTTCTTTGGTGCTTAGAGCTGCATGGAAAAAGAGAAGGTTGAAAGTTTTATGGGTTGAAAATTCAGAACTTATCACTAGACCTAATGCTAGTTGACTGAGATTCCAGTGGCTTTTAAACACAGCTAAGTGGGTTTTAGCTGAAAATATAATGAAATGTTTCGTGATTTTTTTCATCTTTCAACTTTGATGATTGGAAACAGCCTGTTTCATGAGTCCCTGGACCAAAATTCAGATTTGGAGCATTCTTACACTTAACTCTTTGGGGATTGAGCTGTGTTTAGACATATTACAAAGAAATCTGGTGGCTCTATTTCCCAAACCTCCCAAAATGAGGTGTTTTATTTAAAGGGAAAGTAGATGTCTGTCTTTATACTAACAGATTCCTGCTGATTTTACAAGAAGAATGTATGATTTTATCCATCTACTCTGTGGAAAAGTTGGGCTTCAGCCTTAAAGAAATGCCTACAGAGACAGGTTGTCAGGTGTTGAAGGGAAATATATGTCTGGACAAGTATTTCCCACTAGGCCATAAGTTTTCATTGCATTTGTGTTGGGTTCTAAGTGGCAGCAATCCCTTTCTTGATCCTTACATCCCTGAATTATGGCAAACACTGTCTCAATACTCACCCCAGAGGAAAAGAAAGATAAGGTTTGTGTTTTTAATCAGCAATTATATTCTTATGTTTTCTCTTCAAATTTGTTTGTCCAAAGGAAGACTGTTTACATTTTGCTCTTGGACTTCACTGGAGATTATTAGCCTAATTGTTTATCGTGGTTCTACCAACTCCTTTGCCTGACAGAATTCTACAGACCCAGAGTTCACAATGGTTTCTTCTGTACTCTGCATGACTGGAATTCTTTCTTTTGACACTGCTGTTTTCTTGAAACTGAGTGCATTACTCTGTTGCTTTTGCGTTTTAGACTTCCGGGTCCTACCACAAGAGTATCCGCTGCAGGCAGCGAGGCCAAAACACGTGGAGGATCAGCTACTGCTAACAACCGTCGCAGCCAGAGCTTTAACAACTATGACAAGTCCAAACCAATCACCTCCCCACCCCCGCCAACACCACCAAGCAGCCATGAGAAAGGTGAGTCATCTTGTTGAGGGTCACTGGTGGAAGCGCTTTCACAGAGTATCTGTGTAGTTCCTTTGGGTGAGTTTAATTAGGATCTGGGAAGGGTTGTTAATAGGATAGAGAAAATGGGTGACAGCTACATCCTTGGCTGGCAGAAACTTTGTGAGTGGAGGGGAGAATTAGTGTTATGTGTGAATCTCAACAGGAATAATTATGTGTTTGGGTGGAAGCTCCTAAGAGACCTGGCCACAGAGAGAAGCATAGTATTTAGACTTTGAAAATAAACTATTGTAGAATATGCTCCACATGTTACATGGTTTTCAGAAATGCAAGATTCCTGGGAAACGCATTTTCTGAGCTAATAAGCTCTCTACTTATCAGAAATGATGAGGGCAGTTAGGAACAAGGAGGTTTTCGCTTTTTTAAAAATCAGGAATGTGGGTTGGCTAAGTGAAAATCTCAGTTACAAATAAGGAGTGAGCAGCATTGGTCTCTGGGTTGTGATGATGTGATTCTTGCCTTAAAAGGATATGCTGTTTTCACTATACATAGTACTGAACTTTGTGGATGGGAGAATGAAAGGTAACTAGCTACTGTAGTAGCTTTCTGCACAGAAGCTGCTAAAATACCCTGGCTGGCTTCAGCCTGCATCTGTTGAGAAACTGAGGCAGATTTTTAGAGATTTATTTATTTGTTTGAAAGCCAGAGTTACAAAGTGAGATGGAGAGAGAGAAAGGAAGAGAGAGGGAGAGAAAGAAGATCCTGTATCCACTGGTTCACTCCGCAGATATCCACAATGGCCAGAGCTTGGCTGAAACCAGGGGCTAGCAGCTTCTCTTGGATTTGCCACATGGGTTACCCATTGCTAATTTTCTCAGGCCTTCTGCAGGGAGCCAGACAGGAAATGGAGCAGCCAGAGCTAGAATCAACACCCTTATGTGTCACCAGCATTGCAGGTGGTAGTTTTACCCACCATGAAAATCCACCAGAACATTCTCCCCCTTCCCCAACTGCTTAAGAAAAAAGATGTATTTATTTATTTGAAAAAGTTATAGAGAGAAATGAGACAGTTTTGAAGGCTCTTTCCTAAGAAGCAGTGCTGTCCTCAATTCCAGCCAGGCAGAGTGAGTGAACCTTCTTTGAGGAGACATGCTCAGTCTCTTGGAAACCTCTCCTGCCTGATAGTGTGGAGGTTGCCCATCACTGTCCCTCCACTCGTCTGAGGCCCAGGGGAGCCGATCTCCCCCAAAGGGCACCAGGGCCTGTGCGCCCCTCCTATAGCTGTGAAGGAGCCTAGTACTTGCCCATCTACTCCTGCAACCCAGAATCACTGGTTCAGTGGATAATCAGTGCCTTCCCTTGAATAAATAAGCCTGTGAAGGACATTTATGTTGGGCTGATGATGGGCAGAAGGGTTCCCACCTCCTGACACTGGGAGCTGAAACCATAACAAGGATGTCTCAACTGGCCAAGAGTTTTTGTGATCCAGCCCTTGGTTTCTGCCTACAGCAAACCATTTTTATTTCATGGATCTTTTTGCCTGTTCCCTTTATTCCTTTTTTTTTAAGATGCCCAAGTGTATTATTTTTAAGTATGTTCAAGTTATAAAAAATGAGCTTGTAAAATGCTATGCATCCAGACACACACACATACATACATATATGTATATATATTCTCAAGTCAAGGTTCTCTTTTATATGCTTCTTCAAAGTACCAATATAGAACATCCACCACTTGGAACTCCCTACTTTCCCACTACACTTATGTATGTGTTTGCAGATTTATCCATATCTGTCTCTGTGATAATTTTTATTCCTTATATCAATGATTAAAAGCTCAAATTTTTGAGTATCAGATATGTACCTTGTTTTAGCACCATTTTACCAAGAATTAAAGCAAAAAAGAACAATTTAAGTCACTACTGAGCTCGGCCCAGTGATGATAAGAGGATGAACTGGTTTTGAGATGAAGTGTTTCAGTTCCGGGACCCAGATCAATACTGTGCTTTCCTTGGATGGGGGAGGCAAGTACTTGGGCCTTAACTGTTGAGGTTTGGCTAGAGATGTGCCAGTGCCTACCTAAGCTGAGAAGGGGAAGGTGCTTGATCAGACCCATTTAGGTCATGCCCCCTGCAGACCAGTTCATTCTTATGCTTTGGATCTTTGGGGAGATGCTATCATAAAGATGTCTGAAAGACAAGTGTATGACCAAAGTCTAGAAACCAAGAATATGAAGGTAGAAGTTCTTACTAGAGGGCATAAATGTGGGAAAATACTCTGTTCCAGAATCCACCACACATACAGGGCCACTGGGACAGCCCACTGTAGCCACAGTAGCCACAAATCTGTCCCTGTGGGGAGAGGAGATTCCCATGAATGTGCCAGGTAGCTGAAGAGCAGTGAATTTTTCTTAAAAATGTATTTTTTGAGAAGCAAAGAAAATAAAAGATAAACGACTGAGCAAACATGAAGGCTATCATTCAGTGGTCACTCCCCAGTGCCAGGCCAAAGCGGGAAGTCATAAGCACCATCTGGATCCCCTATATGGATGGCAGAGATGAAGTATTTGAGGAATGGCTGCTACCAGGCTGTTTGTGTCAACAGAACACTGGAGTCAGGAGTCAGAGCCTGGACTTCACCTAGGTACTCCAACAAGAGATATGGGCATCTTAACCACTGTGTAACTGCTAAACAAAATGCCCTCTCCAAGAGCCCACTTAAAGGACTGTTGTCATGAATTCTGAGAGATGCAGTTCCCGAGAAAGAGACTTCAGTGTCAGAGGAAAGAAATGCAAGTCATTCTTATTTGTAGAGCATATGCTATATTCTAGAGGCCTTGATTATTGTTATATTGATATTTGCAAACTTTCCAGGAGGTATATATTGTCAACTCAGTTTCCAGATAGAGAAAGTAAGGCTAATTGGGATTAGGCCATTTGCACTAGAATTTTTTATTTGTTTTTAATTTTAGATGATGCTTATTAACATAGTTGATCACAGTGGGATGGGTCAAGGGTTAGGAAAAAGTGGGTGTGATCATTGTTTCCAATTTTTCTATTTTTCCTTCTTGTTTCGGGGGGGAGGGGAAGATAAGGGAAGAAGCCATACCCAGCCTCCCAACTGCTCTAGTATCCAGGGATGGAGAATATCCACCTCATATCAAGCCAGGGTTCCAGTGTGGTGCATACATCTAGGGTTCTGTCTAGGTGATTTTGATAGTTCTGAAATGTTGCCAATCTCACCAATCCCAGGATGAGGAGCCCCTTTCAAAGTCTACTGGCTAACGTAGTTGGCCTCAGAGTCTCCATTCACCCACATATTTGCTGTCATCATTGGGCTAGGGTAGTTGTCCAATTTGTTCTGTCCTCCTTCTTCTGGAATGGTACAAATATCCCCAGCAGGGCTCAATGGGCTGTCATAGCCTACATCTGGGCCAGCTGTCCACTACTCCGTCTTTTCCACTGAGGAGGACTAGTTCTCACATGTGGACCAGGGTCCCCAGCCAGGTGGTCTGGGTCCTACCAGACCTGGCCCCCACTACACAGGCGGGCCAAGGACCCAGGTCAGGTGACCCAGGATCCGCTGGACCCCCAGGTCCTGGGGCTTATGGACTCAGCCCCCCACCACACAAGCAGGCCAAGGACTCGGGCTTGGCAACCCTGGTCCCAGCAAACTCCCATCCTGGGGGCTCCTGGACCTTGCCCTCACCACTCAGATGGGCAACCTAGGCTCTTTTTACACTAAAATTTTAGATGCACATTTGACGTTGGAATTAGTTCTGTTATGTCCACTGGAAAGCAAGTGTCTGTAATGGGAAGCAAGTGTCCGTAATGGGAAGCAAGTGAGGTCATACATGCACATTTACGATGATAAGCATGCTGGCAATGGCTGTGGTGTTGGGGAGGATGTGCTTATACCCCTCTCATTGCAGGGAGGAGCAATAGAGTAAGCAGCAGGTCGGCATTAGTGTTTGTATACTTCCCTCAGTGTAAAGGATCAGAGCTTGCTGTGTTTCCTCTTTCTTCATTCCTGGTCCCCATCTTCTCTCTGGATCTGACCTCTTTATTGTGACTCATGGGATAGCCAGCTTATGTGCAAGGTAAAGAATGTGGGGATGAAGCAGAAACACTCCAAACTCCTGGCAATGTGTAAGACCCAGGTGATGTACATTTTGGGTATAGAAGTTCTCATCGCTTGTTCTGGGAAGCTCCAAGATCAGGATGGATGTATTAGGGAACTGACTAACTCACTAGGATTGGGATGTATTTGTGGTGTGAAGCTTTTTCAGAAGAGGAAAATCTGTGATGTGACCTCATTGCACCCCTTCATCCTTCACTGAAGCTTTCTTGTGAATATATCAGGTCCTTGGTTGGATTCTGGCCAGTTGTTCCACCTTCAGGTGAGCCCATCCTTAGATGTTTTAAAAATTGTGTTGGGCCCGGTGCGGTGGCCTAGCAGCTAAAGTCCTCGCCTTGCACATGCTGGGATCCCATATGAGCACTGGTTCTAGTCCTGGCAGCCCCGCTTCCCATCCAGCTCCCCACTTGTGGCCTGGGAAAACAATCGAGGACGGCCCAAAGCCTTGGGACCCTGCATGGGAGACCTGGAGGAAGTTCCTGGCTCCTGGCTCCGGATCAGTCCAGCTCCAGCCATTGTGGTCACTTGGGGAGTGAATCATCAGACAGAAGATCTTCCTCTCTGTCTCTCCTCCTCTATATATATCTGACTTTGCAATAAAAATACATCTTTAAAAAATTGTGTTGCATTATATATTACATTAACTCTCTTAACCAGTGTGTAGTTTATAATGTTAAATCTATTTCAATTGCTACGGCAACCAATGGTGAGAACTTTTCTGTCTTACAAAGTGGAAAGTCTATACCCATCTAACAATAGCTCCCAATTCCCTATCCCCTCCCACCAGTCAGCCCCTTGCAACTACTATTCCACCTGGTTCTGTGAGTTTAACTACTCTAGAGATCTCCTGTAAGTGAAATGATCAATGTAGTATTTGGCCTTTTGTGGCTGCCTTATTTTACTTAGCGGGATGTACTCCAGATTCATCCATGTTGTAGCATGTAATTCACAGGCATTAACGTGAGAACTGTTGACCCATGAGTCTCACCCCTAGGAAAGATCTCATTACATTGATAAGTTAAATCATGAAGTATTCTGTCCATAATTGACAGAGATCTTAAAATACTTAATGCTTACAAATTACTAAGATACAATTAAAATAGGTAACTATCAAAACTCATAAAACACTTACTTTATACCTTGTGGGGAAATCAGACTTTTGAAAACCATGCTGCCTCCTGCTATCATCACTGAGTTCCATGGAAGCTGAAAAAAAGGGACTGATAATACTTCTTCCCTAGGGGACAAAAACTGGAGTCTCACACAGAATTCCTTGACGGTCGTGTAACATGCTGACCAAGTATACACACAAAGCAAAAATTTTGCTGGTTTCCTAGAGATGGACCTTCAATTGGTCTGTGAGATTTGGAGAGAGTCTACACATCTTCAGGAGCCCCGCCAGCTGTTTTATCATCATCCTTGACTGACCTGGGCAACGTGTAAGCAGACTGGCTGTGAAAAGCCGGTGCCCAGGGATGCTTGGGATGTGTATGGCTGGCTTGCTTCCCTTGTTGGTTAGGAGTGGCCCTAGTGGTTAAGGTTCCCGACTAGAATCTTAGATTTTTAGAGCAAGGACATAGCTGTTGTCCTAAGGATTTGTGACAGTTTCTAGCCTTGCTATCCTTTAGCTTGCATCTTCTGAATAGATTAACTCTGCCAGGAATCTAGTACTTTTCTAAATTATCATATGAATTTGAAGCATTTGGTATTCCTAGACTGGCTTCTATGCATATGGAAGATGCTGTCTCTTGAATAATGCAATTTTCTTCATTTATAGAACAGCTCCATGCCTTTATTATATTTTCATTACAAAAATAATCATGTTAAGTGTTAAAAATACAAAAATGTCTTAGAAGATAAAATACCCTATATAATCCTGTGTCCTAGAAACAGCCACAATTTACTTCTATTACTTAATATGTATATGCTATCATTTTAATAGATAACACTTTCGTAGTGTTTCACTGTTTGTCAGATGGCATGTTAAAGTACCTAGTAATTATTTGTTCAATTCTTCAGGATATATATATGTATATACACACATACACACATACATTCATATATAAGTATGAATAGAAGTCAGTGTTTGGCCCTGCTGTGAGGTTGCCTATTGGAATGCCTGCATCCCATATTAGAATACCTGGGTTTATGCCCGTTGGCTCTAGCTTCTGATTCTGACTGCTTGCCTATGTAAACCCTGGGAAGAAGCAGTGCTGGCTCAAATGGTAGAAGTGCTGCCACTCACTCATGTGGGAGTTCCAAACACCTAGCTTCAGCCCTTGACAGGGAGGCTATTCAGAAAGTAAGCCAGCAGATCAAAGTTATTCTGTGTTTCTGTCTCTCCTAACAAATAAGTAAATTAGTAAGATTTTAGATAAATATAAATGAAATCACCAGTCACATACAGCAATCTTTTGTCATCATCGTTGCATAGTACTCTGTTGTATGGATTTACCTTAACCACCTTCATTTATGGATTCTATTTTTTGGTATTATAGATATATAGATACAATACATAGTTATGGCTATTTTTGATATTATGGTTGTATGTATGTCTTCTCACATTTATACAACCAGCAGTGGAATCACTGCATCAAAGTGCACATAGCACTTTCAGTTGTTTGAAGACTTTAAATTTGTATTCCCCAAGGGTTAGACCTATTTATATTGCCAGTGCTGGGCTAGTTTCCCTACACTTGAAACTGTTTTGTCTCTCTCTGGGACCAAAAGTGCACATTATTTTTAGAAGCCAGTCAACGGTATCATTTGATAAATCTGGCCTTGGTGACATACTGAGAGAGGACCATGGCATCAAGAGAGCACATGTAGTTCATAGCTTGAAATCAAACTCTTGGCTCACAGGATAGTTCACTTCTCCAGCCTCAGTTTCCCTGTTAGTGAATCTAAAGTCATCCATTGCTGACCTCTGGGAAATATGGATGGATATATTACCCTACACAGGCTATCGGCTTGTCTGGTGTAAGTGGCACCTGTGCTTACTGGTGGGTCCCTCCTGTGGCCCTCATTCTCTGTGTTAATTCCTTTCTCTTTATGTATTCTTTTCCATCCTGGGCAGAAGAGAAGAGCCCGGCCTAGCTGAGAACAGTGTGTAGTCTTTGACACTGTGTCCTGTCTTAGCAACACTGGGGCTGTGGATTTAGAACCTGTATAAGCATTATCACTTTAAGTTGGTGGAGCAGGTTGTTTATCTGAATTAGGAACTGGGAGATGTAACCATGTAGACATTGGCTGTGCCCTCCCATTGACTAAATTATGACATGACACTACAGTTTGACTAGAGGGAATTGATGTAGTATCCCACATCATGTATGAAAGAATTCAGTCAGCTTCATGTGATTTATTTCATTTGTTCATTTTGTCACTCTTTTTACAGAGCACATGCTAACAACTCATCATTGGGTGGTTGTAATGACAGGACAGAGGCATTCACACTGCTTCCCAGGGCTCCCACATTCAGTAATAGAGAAATGACTAGAGTTGTGAAGGAAAAGATGATCTTAGGAAGGCTCAGAGAAGACTTCCAAGAAGAGATATTGTTGTCATTGATTTCTATCCCCAGAGTTTTGCTTGGACAAGGAAGAGAAGGCAGGGCAAGGAATGGCTCAGCCTGTTCTTCTGGTCCAGGTGTTGATCTGAGCGCCAACTTCTGAATTCACAGCATTATGTAACTTGTGTTGTATGTCAGGCCTAGAGAGGGTATGTGGGGCAG